>NW_012115489.1:2477948-2481785 GCF_000951035.1 Colobus angolensis palliatus | reverse complement strand
AAAAAAAAAAAGACAGGGCCAGGCATGGTGGCTCACGCCTGTAATCCCAGCACTTTGGGAAGCTGAGGCGGTCGGTCAGGAGTTTGAGACCAGCCTGGTTGAAATGGTGAAACCTCGTATCTACTAAAAGTACAAAAATTAGCTGGGCATGTTGGTGGGCACCTGTAATCCCAACTACTCTGGAGGCCGAGACATGAGAATCACTTGAACCTGGGAGGTGAAGGTTCCAGTGAGCAGAGATCATGCCACTGCACTCCAGCCTGGGCAACAGAGTGAGACTCTGTCTCAAGAGAAAGAAAAAACCTAGATGACGGGTTGACAGGTGCAGCAAATCACCATGGCACATATATACCTATGCAGGAAAATCACTTGAACCCAGGAGGCGGAGGTTGCAGTGAGCTGAGATCACGCCACTGCACTCCAGCCTGGGTGACAGAGCAAGACTCTGTCTCAAGAGAAAGAAAGAAAAAAAACCTAGATGACGGGTTGACAGGTGCAGCAAATCACCATGGCACATATATACCTATGTAGCAAACCTGCACGTTCTGCACATGTATCCTAGAACTTAAAGTAAAATAAAATCTAAAAAAAATTTTGAAAAAAAAAAAAAAAAAGAAAAGAAAAATGTCCTTAATAAACAGTAGGAATACAATCAGTGAAAAAAAGATCTTTACCATATCAAGCAGATATGAGGTAAAATATCTTTATGCTTTAGATGGCTATAATTAGAAATTCTCATGACTTGAGAGACTATATTACCAGCTATGTTAAAATTAATTACAAGCTAATTTTAAAAAGTAGAATACAGTATTCTCTTCCAACAAACTGATAATTAAAACTATTTGATTACAATTTTAAGTATTTTAGAAACTGGCTCAAACCTGGACTTAAATTCACAATTTTGTGAATCTGTTACAGATAGAAGACCATGCAAGGTTCTTTGAGAATTCAAAGATAAACAAACTAAAATTCATGTACATAAAGTAGTATAAGTTCTTAGAAAAAATATAAACTAATAGCTTGAGGAGATTAGGGGAGCGCCCACGGAAGATCACCCATTTAACTTAGACCTGGAATAACAGATAGAATTTTAAAAGGCAGAGATAAAAGTAGACGTGAGAGATTTAAGAATGTAACATAGAACAGGTTAGATTTGATAAATGACTAGTTGAGAAGAGACTTAGTGATAACTTAAAATTTTTAAGGTACAATGATTCAGGATTGGAACAGCATTAAGAGAGATGGGATGACAGAAAGAACAGTGAAAACCATTTCAAACATGAATTTGAAATATCCGCTAGGTATGAAGGAAGTTTTGTCTGGCAATGAAGAATTACAACTTGGGAAACAAGACTGGAGCCAAAGATTGATTTAGGAGTTTTATGCATAAAAGTAATCAATGCCGTTAATGAAACTTAATAAAATGGCTGGGGAAAAAAGTACAATGGGTGATAGAAGGTCTAATAATAGAAATCTTGCGAATAAGGAGAAGAGCTAATGAAGAAAAAAAGTATCAATGAAAGAAGTAGGAGAAAAACAGATGGGCTCATATGAAGTAAGTCTTTTTGGAGGAAAGAGGAAGGCTGATCAAAAATTTCAAATGTTAAAGAGAAGAAGGTTGTGGTTTGAAAAGACCACTGGATTTATCAAAGAGAATGGATACTGGATATATCTGAGAATCCTATCAATAGATTACTGGGTAAGTGGAAGATGAATGAATCATGAATAGGGACAGATTTAAATCCCATGATCTAGACCTGCTTGTACAGGTTTATTTTTTTTCTACAATGAAAAAAAAATACAGAATAACTTTTAATATCTGCTTTAGGAAGTCTGAGTTCTTTATTCAACTTGAAATATAAAATATACAGAAGGAAATTTCAGTTACAGTAGTACCTTTAGGAGTTCCTTCACTTCCAGCAGGGGAGCATACTGGCTGTGGAGATCTCAAGGGAAAAGATGCAGCATTCCTCATTGTTGAAGAATCTCCATCCTAAAAATAGAGTATACAATTTATCTTTTGAATGACAGGAGAGGCTTTATAGAAATCTTAAAGAGAACCAATAAGAGACATAAATTACTGACAGGTAAAGTGTTGGAATTCAAAAGCATAATTCTTCTGCACTTTCCTGTTTTCTTCTTGGTATATCTTAGAAGAATTGAAATTGTATCCAAAAGAATCAACAGCCTAAGCATGGCAATGAATAAGAAAATTTGTATTACTAGTATGCTCCATTTTTGTTTGCTTTTTTCTACCAAAGGAGCTATGAGTACTCTACCAGCTGGTAAATGTCTTGAGGGCAGAGTTTATTGTCATCTGTATTATCCTTAGACACATGCAGCTTACATAAAATACAACAAATCAATAACAAGGCAAATTTCCAGAATATGGAATATTTTAATAACATCAAGACAACATTAAATTTCAGACACAAAACTCTGTACAAGTATTAGAGGGAAAAGGAGTCAAGTACTAATAAATAAAGGCTCATTATCTTAAAAAAAAATTTAGTGTGAGCAGTATTAACCTAAAACTGAAGTATTTCATTAAGAACCTAAACCTCGAGGCCAGGGGTCAGCCAACTATTTTTTTTTTTTTCCAGGGGTAGTCTCGCTCTGTCGCCCAGGCTGGAGTGCAGTGGCCCGATCTCCACTCACTGCAAGCTCCGCCTCCCGGGTTCACGCCATTCTCCTGCCTCAGCCTCCCGAGTAGCTGGGACTATAGGAGCCTGCCACCATGCGCGGCTAATTTTTTTCTGTTTTTAGTAGAGACGGAGCTTCACTGTGTTAGCCAGGATGGTCTCCATCTCCTGACCTTGTGATCCACCTGCCTCGGCCTCAGAAAGTGCTGGGATTACAGGCGTGAGCCACCGTGCCCGGCCAGCCAACTTTTTTACATAAAGGAACAGAGAATAAATATTTCAGACTCTGTGGGCCACACACAGTCTCTGTCACATATTGCTTTTTGTTTTTGTTTTAAAAATAACTCTTTATAAACGTAAAAACCATTCTCACTTTGTGGTTCAGGCTACTGGTCACACTTGACCAATCCTGCTCTAGACTAAGCTCTGTAAGTGCAGGAGCCATGTTGTACTCAGTAGCTAGTATAATGATATACAGTAGGTATCATTCAAATTTTGAAATGGAAATAATAGGTTATATGACAAATATTAGAACTATTTTATCACCTTAATGATAATATATTACATACGTCACTACTTAGCCTGTGCACCATGTGTAGGTAGTCCTCACTTGAACCATGTCTAGGATTATCAGCATGATGATTAGCTGAATTGCCAGACAACGGACCAGAAACTTTATTATCATGTATGTTTCTCAAACCACCTGCAACAATGGGACTTGATACCGACGCTGAAATTAATAAGAATAAAAAAAAGGTTTATTAAAAAATTCTTAACATTCTTGGAAAATAGTAATTATTCACAAATATTTTAAGCATATAGAAATTACAGAGAATAATATAACAGATACTCATGTACTGACTACTTAGTTTGATCAAATCTTAACACTCTGCCAGATTCCAATCTATTTTTGAAAAGAACTAAAACATTACAAATATAGTTGAAGATCTCCATTTATCTGTTATTTCTCTCCTCTATTCCTTTCCTTTTACTCCTTAGAGGTAACCACTATTTTGACTTGAGTTTATTCTGCCTATGTGTTATCTTTATACCTTTGCTATGCATGAATATATTCCTAATTCATTGTGTTTTTACATTATAATTTTATATAGATATATGTATCTATCCTTATATAACTTGTTTTTCCATTTAATATTATGTTGAGATTATATATAATATATATTTTATACATATA
>NW_012115489.1:2477190-2477676 GCF_000951035.1 Colobus angolensis palliatus | reverse complement strand
AAACTCCTGGCTTCAAATGATCCTTCTGCCTTATCCTCCAAAGCACTGGGATTACACGTAGATGTGAGCCACCGTGCCTGGCCTAAATTCATTTCTTTTAAATAATTACATATACTCTGCTGTATGATGTACACTATTCATTTGTTCTTTCTTATGTGGATGTTCAAATTGCTTAAAACGCTTGCTGCCATAAACAATGCTGCAATGTATGTTCTTGTACATGAGGACTCTTTTTATAAATCTGTAAGAGCTCTGGGTGCTAACACCTAGGAGTGAAATTGCCGGGTATGCATATTTTTAAACCTTACTAAATAACACATTACTTATGACCATTTGTATTCATTGGTAGCGTATGAGAGTTCCCACTGTTCCATATCCTTGCCAATAATTTTCATCATTCTAAGGGTAGGAAACATTTCCTTTTTTTTTTTTTTTTGAGACGGAGTCTCGCTCTCTGGCCCAGGCTGGAGTGCAGTGGCACGATCG
>NW_012115489.1:2419248-2475740 GCF_000951035.1 Colobus angolensis palliatus | reverse complement strand
ACGCCATTCTCCTGCCTCAGCCTCCCAAGTAGCTGGGACTACAGGCGCCCGCCACTACGCCCAGCTAATTTTTTTTGTATTTTTAGTAGACACAGGGTTTCACCATGTTAGCCAGGATGGTCTCAATCTGCTGAAATTGTGATCCGCCAGTCTCGGGCTCCCAAAGTGCTTAATGTATTCTTATTCAGTGAAAAGTTTTAAATGACATGTATGGAAATTGAATCTTTCTGAATGCTCTTTTGAGACCTATTAAAAGGCTCACAGGACCCCAGCCCGATAATCTGAATTATACTGTCTTCTACTAACCAATTCATATATATATCCAGTTTTGTCACATTGGTTGATAACACTGCTTATTTATTTTATTTTATTTTATTTTATTTATTTATTTTTTTGAGACAGTGTCCCACTCTGTTGCCCAGGCTAGAGCGCAGTGGCGTGATCTCAGCTCGCTGCAACCTCTGCCTCCCAGGCTCAAGCCATCCTCCCACCTCAGCCTCCAAGTAGCTGGGACTACAGGCACACACCACCATGCCTGGCTAATTTTCTGTAGAGAGAGATGGAGTTTCACCATGTTGCTCAGGCTGGTCCTGAGCTGCAAGCAATCTGCCCGTTCTGGCCTCCCAAAGTGCTAGGATTATAGGAGTAAGCAACCATGCCTGGCCTGGTTTCTTAATATTTAAAAATGTTGTTTCACCTTTAGGCTTAAGGATCACTTAAGCCCAGGAGTTTGAGTCTAGCCTGTGCAATACAGCAAGACCCCATCTGTATGGAAAAAAAAAAAGAGAAGAGATTGATTTAATCTTACCTAGTGGTAGAAAAAATTAGAAACATTTTGTTTCAATTCAGGAACAGGACATGAATGTTCACATATGATGACTGATTTATAATTTTGCTTTCTCATACTCCCCTCACTTCAACTGGTTTTGGTATCCAGATTGTAATTTAACTTTATAAAAAGAGTTGAGAAAGTGTTGCTGTTTTTCTTTTTTCTGGAATGGATTAAGATTAGAATATCTCTTCATTCGATGTTTGATAGAACTTGTTAAAACAGTCTGAGTATGTTTTTATCTCTTTCCCCTTCTTTTAAGGGAGGTAGATTTTGGACTATTGAGTGAGGTATATGAATTTTAAATTATAGATATTGTCAAACAAATGGTTCTCTAAAAAAGCTGCACCAATTTATATCACTATGAAGACTGAAATGTTTATCAATCTGATATAAAATTTTATTTCATCTTAATTTTGAATGCATCCCTTTATGAGCTAAGGTGACCACAATTTCATATATTTATTAAATCTTTCTGTATCGACTTGGCTATTCATTTCCAGTAAATTGCCTGTTTACTTCTTTCATTTCTGTCTTCTTACTGATCTGTATGAGATTTCAGTATATAAAAAAAAATCAATACTTTGTGTTTACAATAAATGTTGCATATTTCCCCCATATTTGTTTTATATTTATGTAATTTATATATTTATGTTCTCTTATACACAAATTTATAATTAATCTTTTTTTTTTTTTTTTCATTTCTACAATCCAGGTTTTCGGTCTGCTTAGAAATAACGCCTTCTCAACTCTTAGAATACCAAAACTTTGCCCAAATGTTTTTCTTATAATTTTATGACTTAAAAAATATAAACAGCTTATTAATCTAGAACACTTCTGCTTTCGGTGATCCAGGAGTCCAGCTAAAATTGCAAAATACCTAGACAATCACCAACATCATTTATTAAACAATCCATTCTTATATGCTGATTTTAAAATGTAATCTTTAGAATGATAGAATTTTTAAAAATCATTTTTCCAATGACTGTGTAAAAACTGATAAAATGAGATTCACTGAATGTTACCCCCTTTAAGTAAAAGATTAATGGGAAATCGCATATTTACACGATCTCAAAGTATCATCCCAGAGATTATTTATGAATTGCAAAGGGAAAAATATGTACTTTTATAATAAAGAGAGGCTCACCACCTAAACACCACTGATACTGAGACCATTTTATGATAATGATAAGATACAATGTAAAGTGCACAACATTGCTTATCAAGTACTCTTGCCAAAAATGTGTAACTGGAAACTAGTAAAACCTTAAAGCTAACTCCTACTTGATAGGAAATACAGAAAACAAATTAAACAACACCAGCAGAAAAGAGTGGAGTTTAGAATATGAAATATTCTACAACGAAAGTGGCCAAACTCTTCAAAAACCAAAAATTAGTGTCATGGGGGGAAAAAGGTGTAAGACTGCTTTAGATTAAAAGAGCCTCCATAAGAGATGCAAAAATCAAATGCAATGTGTGAAAAGCTAGATTTGAACATGCTTTGAAAAGATATTAAAATCATATTTAGGACAAGTGGATTGGTAAAAGTCAAATACATTCTGGATATCAGATGATACCACAGAACTGACCTTAATTTTTTTACAATTATTACCTTTGGTTTTTATATAGGAGAATATCCTTCTTAGCAGATATACTTAAGGACAAAGTGGCAGGATACCTGTTGGTGAAGGGGTTCATTGTGCTAATCTTAGAACTTTCTGCACAGTTAAATTTTTGTAATATAAAGTTGAAAAAAAATGCAATCTTTCTCAATAGTCTAAATTGTCCTATTTCTGCATTCTGTCCTACTGACCTATTCACTTGTTCCCTGCCAGACTAATTTTTTTCCTTTTCAAAGAAAATTATATTTTATTATTGATAGATAATAGAGGCACAGATTTCTGGGATGCACGTGGTAATTAAATACATTCATATAATTTGTAAAGATTGCATCAGTGTAATTGAGATACCCACCACCTTAAATATTTGTCTTTTCCGTATGGTAAAAACATTCAAATTATCTTCTTCCAGCTATTTTGAAATATAGATTGCTGTCAACTAGTCACCCTACCGAGCTATCCAACACTACATGTTATTTCTCCTATCAAACAGTATATTTGTCCCCATTAATCGAGCTCTCTTCATTGCCTCCTTCCTCTACCCTTCCCAGCCTCTGGTAACCACCAATCTATTCTCTATCTTCTTAAGATCCACTTTAATTGTCACATATGAGTGAGAACATATAACATTTGTCTGTGCTTTGCTTATTTCACTTAACATAATGACCTTCAGTTCCCTCTATGTTGCTCAAAATGACAGGACTTTATTCTTTTTTTATGGCTAATATTCCATTGTGTATACATACACCTTTTCTTTATTTATTCATCCACTGATGGACACTTAGGTTGATTCCATATTTTGGCTATTTTGTGAATAGTACTGTAATAAATATGGGCTTGCACTCCTTCAGTATACTGATTCCCTTTCTTTTGGATATATACCTACTAATGGAATTGCTGGATCATATAGTAGCTCTATTTTCAGTATTTTGAGAAACTGCCATACAGTGTTCCAAAGGCTGTACTAATTTACATTCCCACCAACAGTATATGAGGCTTCCCTTTTCTCCATATCTTCACCAGTATTCACTATTACCTATCTTTTTGAAAAAGGCCATTTTAGTTAAGGCAAGATAATATCTTACTGTGCTTTTTATTTGTATTTCTCTGATGATGAGTGATGTTCGGCATTTTTTGCGATATCTGCTGGCCATTTGTATGTCTTTATTTGAGAATGTTTACTCACACTTTTTGGCTTTTAATTCGTTTTTGTTGTTATTGTTTTGCTAATGAGGTCCTTATATATTATTGATATTCTAGTTATTAATCACTTGTCAAACAGTTTGCAAATATTTTCTCCCATTCTGTGGGCTGTCTCTTCACTTTGTTGATTGTTTCTTTTGCTGTACAGAAGCTTTTTAGCTTGATGTAATCCCATTTGTCTATTTCTTCCTTTGGTTGCCTGTGCTTTGAAATCTTAAACAAAAAGTATTTTGCACAGACCAACATCATGGAGTGTTTCTTCAATGTTTTCTTCTAGTAGTTTCATAGTTTCATGTCTCAGATTTAAGTATTTAATCCATTTTGAGTTTATTTTTCACAGCATTATTTATCGAAGAGACTGTCCTTTCCTCCTTTTATGTTCTTGGTGCCTTTGTCAAAAGTAAGTTGTCTGTAAATATCTGTATTTATATCTGGATTCTCTCTGGGATTGGTCTGTGTGTTTTTATGCTAGCACCAAGCTGATTTGGTTACTATAATGTATTTGGTTACTTTGTAATGTATTTTTAAGTCAGGTAGTGTGATGCCTCCAGCTTTGTTCTTTTTCCTCAGGACTGCTTTGGCAATTTGGGGTCTTTTTTGGTTCCACGTAAATTTTTTCTATTTATGTGAAGAATGTCATTGGTATTTTGATAGGGATTACATTGAATATGCAAACTGTTTTGGGTAGTACTGACTAAATTTTTTTATTTAGAATAACTTTAATATCTGGGTGAGGCTAATCCCTGAGTAAGGTTTTTATTTCTTTATCTGAGCGTTTTTAAGAAATGACACAATACTGAATAGGCCCTCAAACTATATTAAAAAGCTAAGTTAATTTTGTTAAACAACAACACATTTCTTAGAGTTAAAATTTACATTCTTTTTTACGCACATTCATGTGTATATGGACATTTACACAAGAAACAGATGTGCTCTTCTGACATTTTTCCTCTCATTAATTACATGTAAAATGTCCCTCAGACTTTTGTGTACCAGAGTATACCAGTATTTTACAAATATTAAGCATCTACATATACACACAGATATGTATGTATGGCACTCACACTCAATTCAGTAATTTTCTAAGTGTCTATTTCTTTTCGAGACAGATCTCAATTTGTCACCCAGGCTGGACTGCAATGGTGTGATCATGGCTCACTGTAGCCTTGACCTTCTGGGTTCAAGCAATCCTCTTACCCCAGCCTCCTGAGTAGCTGGGACTACAAGTAAGTGCCACCATGCCTGGTTAATTTTTTTTTTTTTTGTAGAGACAGGGTCCCACTGTGTTGCCCAGGCTGGTCTTGAGCTCCTGGGCTCAATTGATTCTTCTGCCCCAGCCCCCTACAGTGCTGGGATTACAGGTGAGTACCACCGCACCTGGTTGTGTCTATTTCAAATGTGTCAAATTTGCTTCCCAGTTTCTCCTTGAGTTCGTGTATAAAAAAAAGCTCAACCTAATATTTCATTATCTGGTTTTGGAAAACCAGAGTTAGTTGTTTTGATGGATGACAAAGTTAAAAGTTTACAAATTAATAAGTTTATTAATGAATAAAGTTTCAACTTCATGCATAATAAACAAGAACACACATGTAGAAATTAGTGACTGAAAGCAAATTTTTAAAATTTGCTGTTAATTAAGGAGGACAAAAATAAAGATGTTTTGTATTATCCTTTGTACTTTTCTGCTTTAAAAAATTTCTTTTCCTTTTTTTTGAGGTGGAGTCTCGCTCTGTCGCCCGGACTGGAGTGCAGTGGCCAGATCTCAGCTCACTGCAAGCTCCGCCTCCTGGGTTTACGCCATTCTCCTGCCTCAGCCTCCCGAGTAGCTGGGACTACAGGCGCCCGCCACCTCGCCCGGCTAGTTTTTGTATTTTTAGTAGAGACGCGGTTTCACCATGTTAGCCAGGATGGTCTCGATCTCCTGACCTCGTGATCCGCCCGTCTCGGCCTCCCAAAGTGCTGGGATTACAGGCTTGAGCCACCGCGCCCGGCCAAAAAATTTCTTTAAAACATACAAACAAATTTATACTAATAATAAATCAATTATTTAGTAACCATGAAATATATCTCAAGGCAATATAACCTTAAAAAGACATCATAATATCAATGTTATGACATTAAGAACTAATAATCAAGTGAGAGCTGGTAATTTAATCTCAAATTTTTGCATCTAAGATTAATTTTCCTCTACTGTACTACAGTAAATTTTTACAGTATAGTAAGTTTTTCATAGTAGTCATCCCTCAGTATCCATGAGGGATTAGTTCCAGTATCTTCTGTGGATACCAAAATCTGTAAATGCTCAAAAGTCCCTCATATAAAATGCACAGTACCTGCATATCGCCCTATGCACTATATAGTACTTTAAATCATCTCTAGATTACTTACAATGCCTATAAAATGTAAGTGCTATGTAAAGAGTTGCTATACTGTATTGTTTATGTAATAATGACAAGAAAACATGCCTGTACATATTCAGTACAGACTCAATTTTTTTTTTCCAAATATTTTCACTCAGCATTTAGTTGAATCCATGATGCAGAACCCATGTATGTGAAAGGCTGACTGTATCTACTTTACCAATTAAAATGTAATTGTCCCTTGGCTTAGTGCTAATGTAAGAAGAAGGAGCAATTTTAAAAAATGCAATTCTTCTTAATTTCATACCTAAATATACTTAGTTATATAATAACTGAATCCAAAAAGCCAAAATGACACTGCTCCTTTCACCTCCTAAAATGACAAATTTTCAAATGGTAACTGTAACATGTTTTAATGATTTAAATCATATCTTTAGAAAGGTTCACTGACAAATAAGTATACAGTATAGTATTTTAGTTTGTGTTTAATAATTATACTTTAAAAAACAAATTTGCTTGGAATTAAAGCACTTGGACATTCCCAGTAAAGTTACAAACAATTTTCTTACCTTGCTGCATCTGTGGATGTGTTGTGTAACTTGAAGGATGGGAATATGGCATGTATCCTGCAGGGCTTTGTGGGGCGTATGGACTAGGCACTGGGCTATTCTGCTGTGGCATAAATCTGTTCCCAGAGCTTGTCTGTGGTGGCACAAACCGGCTAAAACCCAAAATCCAAATAAAAAATATAAGGAAATAAAATAAACATGGTATTCCTTGAAATTTGACTGTCACAAAGTCCTCTGAACTCTAGTTTATATATGTAAAATCTATGCAAATAGAAGAATCTTGCAAAACAGTCAAATAACATACAAAAATTGTTCGCAATTCATAATCAAAGAGTTACAATAAAAAAGTTTTCAAAAGCAGGTAATTTGTTTACTTATATAGAAGTACCAATCTGTTTAAGGTACTTAAAGCCATGCTCCCTAAATCTTACCTCAAACACATTAGTTATTTTAACATTCTTTTGTCTCTATGAAATTACATTACTAAGATGGTAGCTACTTCAATTAGCATATTAGACTATTTCCATATACAACATTTTAAAGCAAATGCACAAGTGAATTACTATTTAAGTATTTCAACTATTTAAACTCTAAATAATCCACCATTACCTAAATGTATGAACCATATATTCACCAGCATACTCACCATAGAAGACAATATTTAATAAATGATATATACACATATTACCTGGAGGGGCTATGTGAGATAGTGGTTTGTTGATAATTGGAAGATGCAGGACTACTGTGCATGGAATTCTGAGAAAGTTTGTACTGAGACATCATCATTCCTATGCAAAACACAAAAATATAGAATGTTATTTTCTTCTAGCAGTAAAGTGTCCTTTAAATAACTGAAATCAGTTATTCTTTCACAAACATGCCAGAGATTTTTTTTTGATCAATGTTTTCATTTCAAAGAGCAAAATATAGACACTGTAAAACTGTAAATTTCAAGAACAATTTTATTACAGCACCATTTTCCATAAAACTAATCCAGGACTAGAAACAGAGATTATAATATTTTAAAAAATTTTACTTGCTTACTCAATATTCTATTATTTAGCCTTAGAATTCAAAAGATTTTTTAAAAAGTTGTCTTATCTAACCTTGCACCTAACACAATACACTTCCTTCTACAACAAGACTCAGGGTAGTTTTTATTACACGAATATTTTATCATACACACCTCTCACACTTGGGAACTTAATTTCACAAAGATATTTGTATTATGGTTCAGACACAGGTTTTGCAAAGTACTTTATTTATGGGTCAAAAGTTTGAATTCCTGCAATTTCCATCTGAATGTCTTTTGAAGGAAAATAGAATGTACCTATTCCTTCTTTCACAATAACTCTTTGTCACATAGTAGGGATTAACGGAATATTTGATTAAAAAATAAAAACTTGAGAATAGTGTTCTGGTTCTTAATTTTCAAGCCAGACATTATTTCTCAATTATTATGCAAATGGCATTTCATTATACAGGAGACACAGAAAAATTCACTTATTTAGACATTTCAGAATCAGATAAAAATCTATAAATAACACCCTGAATTTTCTTATGATTTCTATAGCCAATCTCTTTTTTGGGAGCTGCAAACATCAAATTATATTTCCAAATTTCATTTCCTGCTGTTGTTACAAAAAGTGCCTTTCACTAGAAATATTCAAACAGAAGTTCATTTGCTAAGAGTACTACAAAAGGGATTGTAGCTGAAAGAAATTAGGTTTCAAAATCACCTCTCAGTCTACCATTGAAGGATGTTTTCTTAAGTATGTAGTCTAAATTTCAACTTCTGACTTTTCTTTTCCAACTCAAACTCAGCACAAAATTGTTTTGCTCCATAGCTTAATAGCTTAATTACTATAATTATTGTTGCTGGAGGTTTTTTCTCTTTTTCTTTTGGAGGGAGATGAATACTCAGTGAGACAGGAGTTAAAAAGCTTTTCCCCCCTGAATTAACAGTCATCACTGGGACAAACTGGAATTACTAGTTTGAAAGCAATGGCTTTCTAAATAAAAGGGATAAATGATATTCTTATAGTCCTTTTCAATTAGCTCTAAGTTCCAAAGAACTATGATTAAAGTGATTTGCATTTTATTAAATTTTCTCCACATGCATGACTCATATTTAAACTTACCAACACCAAAATCAACTTTTTAAATTTCTATTTTATTTTTATTTTTTATTTTTTAATGAGACAGGATCTCTCTGTGTTGCCCAGGTTGGTCTCGAACTCCTGGGCTCAAGCAATCCTCCTACCTTGGCCTCCCAAGTGCCGGGATTACAGGCGTGAGCCACCACGCCTAGCCAGCTTTTAAAATTTCAAAGCCATATATCACCAGGAAAATGCTTTAATAAAAAAAAAAAACATGCAATTAATCGATTAATTTTAAATGCTAGTTTATGCTTTTACAATGTAGGGTATATAGAAATCAAACAATGTTTTGGACTAAAACACAAGTGTATATAGTATAAAACACAAAAATGTGACTGAGAGGTGAATACTCTAAAAGTTTTTATTAGAGTGATTTACTACCCAAATACTCAAAAATGTAAGCTGCAAAAATGTAGTATTAGTAACCTTAGATCCATTTATCCAATACTAGATTTACTCACATTCTCATGTAACTAATACTCCCAGCCTATTAGTCTTTCTTCCAATCAACTCTTTCCATAATTTCTTTCAATTCCAACATTTTTCCAGAAAGCATTCATAACTCTAGCTTCCTCCATTATTTATATCGGTCTCCTACTATTGCAATCTAACTTATTAGTTCTGGTGAAGACAAAGCACTGTCCTGCATACCTACCTTCAACTTGCTAAAAGGCAAGTCGGTCAGAAGCATCCCCATTAAGGAATCGATAGCAACTATGCAATTGCTTTCAAAATACCATTCAAACAACACAAATATACAGAATCAGCAAAGTAACATTATTTAAAGGAAATGGAATAGGAAGCATCATGGAAGTGCTGCCAACAAAGTAAACCAAAATGATTTGGCAAAATTATTTTATTTTTTCTTTTTTTTGAAGACAGGGTCTTGTTGTGTTGCCCAGGCTGGAGTGCAGTGGTGCAATCTCAGCTCACTGCAGCCTTGACTTCCTGAGTTCAAGCGATCCTCCCACTTCAGCCTCCCAAGTAGCTGGGACTACAGGCGCACGCCATAATGCCTGGCTAATTGTTGTATTTTTTTGTAGAGACAGGGTTTCACCATGTTGCCCAGGCGGGTCTTGAACTCCTGGCCTGAGGCAATCCACCTGCCTCAGCTTCCCAAAGTGCTGGGATTACAGGTGTGAGTCACCATGCCAGGCTGGTAAAATTCTTAAATACAGTTATTTAATTAACAAAGTTGAACTTTCTGAAGTTGTCTAAGCTATTCCCTCCCTATTTTAATCTTGAAATCCAAACAGGCACTTGAGCTCGTAAAATTCAGTAAACTTGAACAGAACAACGCTCTTAACCCAAAGGTACTCCGTGACTACACAAAAATTATATCTGCGTTGGATGTAATATTTTTATTATTTTGTAATACTATGAATCAATTTTTCTTTAATAATACTTAACCAATTTTTCTGTTGCTAAGGCAACAGGAGTATTAAATCAATTACTAGAAAACCATGAATATGGAATCACAATCAGTATAAAACTCTATATACCTGCTACAGTGTACATGTTCAAAAGCTTTGCAAATATTTGATTAATGAAAGACTTATTTCAAATTAATTCTGATTTTCCAAAACAAAAAAAAATTTTTAAGCTGAGTAAACTGATATATTCCAAAATATTTAACAAAATACACTTAAAGCTTTGTCTAATTCTCAAGGAATTTAATTACATATTAAACTATAAGAATCTTATCAATTTAGTTTCCTTCTTGTTCTTGGCTTGACTGAAGGCATAAACATGGCATTCCTGATAGGCCAGCTTGTTAAAGAAGATACCTGGATTTAAATATGTATAAAACAAGTTATGATATGGGAATTCAGTTATTAAGAAACTCACCACTTTGTACATATCTGTTCTGCATGCTTTTCTCCCTGAAAACATTAGGACTCCTTGCCAGGACGGCCTGCAACAAGACTGGTATGTCACCTTCTGGGTCATCACTGCCAAGGTTATCTTTCAACTCTCTGGCATTGAGAAAATAAATATCAAAAATTAAAATGGTGACTGATTCTTAAGATTTACCATATAAAAGTAAATCACACTGGTATGGCCAACAATATGAATTTTCTTTCTTTTTTTTTTTGAGACGAAGTATTGCTCTTATCCCCCAGGCTGCAGTACAATGGTGCAATCTCGGCTCACTGCAACCTCCACCTCCCAGGTTCAAGTGATTCTTTTGCCTCAGCCTCCTGAGTAGCTGGGATTACAGGTGCCTGCCACCACGCTCAACTAATTTTTGTATTTTTAGTAGAGACGGGGTTTCACCATGTTGGCCAGGCTGGTCTTTAACTCCTGACCTCAGGTGATCTGCCCACCTCAGTCTCCCAAAGTGCTGGGATTACAGGCGTGAGCCACCACAACTGGCCCCACAGTTACGAATTTTCAAATACGCTATCCCTGGGAGAAATACAATTACCAAAAATAACAGAGAGGGATTCTTCTAAGGACACCCTTTTTTCTTCATTTTACTTTACACAGTCAGGGGAAAAAAGCCCAAAACACTATTTTATTGAACTAAGAGTTTAATAATTTCCAAGTAGTTTTAAAACAGAAAATAAATATATTCTATTCTAAACTACTCAAAATAATGGAAGGGTAGAGAAGTGATAGTTATACAAAAAGTTGATATTTGTTATTGGAATATATTTTCTTACATCTGAATATGAGTGAGTCTGACTTTCTGGGAATGTCTTACAAATAAGATATTGTTGCCACACTGATTAAGACAAGACCCAGAGGTTATGTAATTTTTCCATCTTATATTGTTTTCTCAAATAATATCATGGTGGGGGGAAAGCGGAAACCAAACAGTAAATTTCAATACCTTCACAGCACCAATTTTCAATAAACTTTAATGTAAGTAGCAAATTAAATTCACAACCATGGAGATGATGATAAAACTAAGCATAGGCAGTGTTTTAATTTTACATTATACATGTCAATGTTCTACTCATTGGATCTAACCATGAAGACCCATAAAGATGGTGTCCAATGATAAGACTCATTGCATTTCTAGGGCAATCTTAAGGGAGCTCTCCATAAAATAAGTCCTTATTTTATGTGTGCTATTTCCTTTACATCTTTAAATATTTGGTGAAAACTACTGAATAAGTATGTACAAGCATAAAAAGTGATTTAGAGGCTGGATGTGGTGGCTCACACCTGTAATCCTAGCACTTTGGGAGGCTGAAGTGGGTGGATCACCTGAAGTCGGGAATTTAAGACCAGCCTGGCCAATATGGTGAAAACCTGTCTCTACTTAAAATACAAAAATTAGCCAGGCATGGTGCTGGAGGCCTGTAATCCCAGCTACTCAGGAGGCTGAGGCAGGAGAATGGCGTGAACCCACGAGGTGGAGGTTGCAGTGAGCCAAGATCATACCACTGCACTCCAGCCTGGGGGACAGAGCAAGACTCCGTCTCAAAAAAAAAAAAAAAGGTGATTTAAATATTGCTGAATTTTGGGAGTGACAAAATATTAGTAGTAGTATACTTCTTTCTGATTTTAACCAATCATTTCTTAGCTTCTCTATTAGAAAATCCATTTAGTAAGCATCTCACCTTAGCATCATCAGCTTTAAAAATGTCCCCAAAGTATGTACTGCATCTAATGCAGACACCTGTCCATTATAATGTGTTTATCCTTATTCCCCTACATGAATCTTTAAATTTAAAAGAAAAAAAAAATTAAAGAATGTGAGGTTACATGAGTAACACTGTGTGGTGGGATATGAAGGGATAAGAATGAGAAATTTTATTTTTTACACATTTTTGTGTCGTACTATAAATATGATTTGGTTTTGCAGTGAAAAAAATATTTTTTTTTCCCCAGTGCAGTGGCGTGATCTTGGCTCACTGCAACCTCTGCCTCCCAGGTTCAAGTGATTCTCCTGCCTCAGCCTCCCGAGTAGCTGGGACTAAGGCATGCACCACCATGCCCAGCTAATTTTTGTATTTTTAGTAGAGACAGGGTTTCACCATGTTGGCCAGGATGGTCTCAATCTCTTGATCTTGTGATCTGCCTGCCTGGGCCTCCCAAAGTCCTGGGATTACAAGTGTGAGCCACCGCCCCTGGCCGAAAAATAAATTTTAAAAGGTATACCTGTGCAAAAAATTGTAAATATGCTATGTAATTTAAATCAATTTTATTTTAAAAAGTTTACTGTGTGAAAATACATACCTATAATTAGATGGTAGAGTAAATTCTAGGAAAACTTAGTCCCAAACTCTATAACAGCCTTTCATGGAGTTAGCCCTTGAATTCTTATATACTTCTCCTGAAAAGCATGTAAGCCTAATCCAAAAAGAGCTAGTAGCATAGTCTGTTAGAGTCTGTGAATTTTAACTACTTCAGCAACATCAGGAAAAAGGGATATAGTTTCTTTTTTCTTTTTTTTGAGACAGGGTCTTGCTCTTTCGCTCAGGTTAGAGTGCACTGGCACAATCTCGGTTCACTGCAAGCTCCGCCTCTCTGGTTCACGCCATACTCCTGCCTCAGTCTCCTGAGTAGCTGGGACTACAGACGGCTGCCACCACGCCAGCTAATTTTTTTTTTTTTTTTTGTATTTTTAGTAGAGACAGGGTTTCACTGTGTTAGCCAGGATGGTGTCGCTCTCCTGACCTTGTGATCCGCCTGCCTCGGCCTCCCACAGTGCTGGGATTACAGGCGTGAACCACTGCGCCCAGCCAGGGATATAGTTTCATG
This sequence comes from Colobus angolensis palliatus, assembly GCF_000951035.1. NCBI lineage: Eukaryota > Metazoa > Chordata > Mammalia > Primates > Cercopithecidae > Colobus > Colobus angolensis. The sequence goes on along the minus strand of NW_012115489.1, from coordinate 2,462,285 downwards.
ACCAGATCTCTGCAAAGATGATCGATCCCCCAAGATAAGTTCAAAAGAGTTGACAAAATATCCATAGAGCTACACAGGTCAGAGTTATCTAAAAACTGCCTATTTAAATCTCATTAATCTGTTATCGCAATAAGACTATATTCTCCCTTGGATACTGATATATTTTAAAACTAAACTATGTATCTAAAAATTTTTGAAATAAAACCAGGAATACGGATTCTCTTAGGCCAAATTTTTTACTTATATTAGATATAAAATTAATCATACTTACATGTGATCTGTTGATACCTGGTTGAGGCTATGGACAAGCTGTGAAACCAAATTGTCATCCCTACAAGCCAAAAGGCAGTTCACCTCTTCTGCTATTCGTGCATTAAAGAGAAGGCTCTTTGTAGTTGTAGCAGGTAAAGGAGATGGAAGAGGCAGCTGGTTCAGGACTATTTGGAATAAAATCAGATTATTAGAAATTGAGTGACTGTAAGAAGTCTCTTTAGTGTTTATCTGTATTTTGGGATTAAAAGTAAGTTATAAATATCAATGTGACAAATTATTAAAAAGCATTCCTCCTCTTCCTAACACAACTCAATCAACCCTACAAAACTCCCAAACCTTCACTTAGACCATAATAGATTATACTAGTCTCTAGGAATAAAATTCAGCTCCCTTATATTCATCCTTGCTTTTCATTTCTTAAACAAATGACTAGCGAAAAGGGCATGGTTACAAACTAACTTCCAATGTAGCAATTCATTAATTTCATTTGTTCTTGTTTATAAGATTTATCAGAATCACTAGTACGCTCATACAAATAAATCAAGTAACAATATCTGACTCTTCATAAAACAGACAAGCAATATTTTTTTTTTTTTGAGGCGGAGTCTCGCTCTGTCACCCAGGCTGGAGTGCAGTGGCCAGATCTCAGCTCACTGCAAGCTCCGCCTCCCGGGTTTACGCCATTCTCCTGCCTCAGCCTCCCGAGTAGCTGGGACTACAGGCGCCCACCACCTCGCCCGGCTAGTTTTTTGTATTTTTTAGTAGAGACGGGGTTTCACTGTGTTAGCCAGGATGGTCTGGATCTCCTGACCTCGTGATCCACCCATCTTGGCCTCCCGCAACATTTTTTTAAAAGCTTAAGAATATACAAATAATACTTCACTTTAGCAAGAAGGCATTCATAGCATAGAATTCTGTAAGAATATTAAAATATTCTTCTAAATTCCAAATTCCTAAACAATTATCTCCTCTTTATTCTCTAATAGCAAACAAAAGAACATAAATGTTTTATAGTAGCTTAAACTCAGCTGTTTAATCTCTGTTCACCTAACAGAAATTTGTTCATTTGTCTAAAAGTTAAGAAAGCTAACTAAAATATCAGGTGTCTGTTTCTGGCTTAATTTCTAATCACCTATACAGTATAATTATCATGGTGCTCAGCCCCAGCAGGTACTAACAGGATTTTCATTAATAAAAACACAGAAAATAAATTATTACCTAATAAACAGGGCTTCCTGCAAAGACAAAATATTGAGGTATAGCAAAGATCATGGGGAGAAAAACCAAAAAGAAATTTCTTATAGTATATCTGATTTTGTACTCCTAAATTATTTATGCCTTACCTACAACAAAGTGATAATAAAAACTAATAAAAACTAATGATAATAAAAGTTTTCTTACCTAACGCTAACCCAATCACCTACAGCACTTCCCTGTTAATTTAGACCTCATAAACTAGTTATGCTAGTTTCCTAAGTTCAAAGCTATATAGGCTGTTATCTATCTTACCCCACTAAAACCAACTGGAAATTCACAAAACAAAACAAAAGCCAGAAAAATTGCATTAGGAGGATACTGAACATGGACAAAAACATTTCTTGAAGATACTTTCTCCTAGCTCTCTTATTATGAAGTTCCAAATCTTGCACAATGCTATACAAAGAAAAGTATGCCATTCTCTCACTTTCTACCCTTCCCTCTCATGTCTTTTTCCTTTTATTTATTCAGGTAGGATGACACAGTAACTAAAATTGTAGGGAGATTTTTGCATCATTACTCAAGGACTAAGAATTATAGTTACAAATGCCTAACAAAAGAATAAATCTCTGAAAAACTGAGTTACATTAAATAAATCTCAAAAGACTGGCAATGTTCTTTAAAATTCTTAAGTCCTTAGAGTAAAACAGGCTGCTGATATCCCCAACAAACTCCAACAGATTACTGAACATGACAACCAAATTAAACATCACTAAGAAGTTAGATAAATTAGGCTGTCAAATTTTTTTTCTTTAAAGGGCAGTTTCAGTTGCTATTTCTGTAAATGTGTTTTAAAGAACCTATAATAATTTTTAGAACAGTCACTGTAAAAATTATTAACACACAGTAGAACTTAAATTAGATAAATTAACCAAACTTACGGTCTGTGAGACTAGCAATCCCCGCAAGAGTAGTAATGGGGACATGGGGCATATCCCCATTCATCCTGAATTTCTGGAATGGTGTTGCCTATAAAAGTACTCAGTTCAGGTGCCAGCTGTCATTACTTCCCATTTCCCAAACACTGCAACACACAAAACAGACAATTATTTGTAGAAATATGTCAGATATATTACTACCAGGAAAATGCTTAATCACTATAAAAAAAATTTCTGCTTTTGTTTGTTCAACCTATATAATAATCATTTTTATATACCACTTACTATATGTTAAGCAATTGCAAAGTGCTTTTCACACATTAACTCAGTCCTCACAACAACCCAGTACGACAGCTACTATTGTTTTTTGCATTTTACTAAGAGGAAATTAATTTACAGTGAGTTTAAAGTAACTAGTGGAGCAAGAATTAGAACCAAAGCAATATGGTTCCAGAGTTTGTTTCTTAACTGCTAGGCTGGATTGCTAGACAGGAATACTTGATCAACCTTGACAAGCACTGTAATTCATTTCCACACTATAAGCACATTAAACATTTAACTTCATAATCTAGCTTCAACTTGCCTTTCTAGCTGTGTCTTTTATCACTATCCTACATAAACCACCCTCTCCAACCAACCTGATCTAATCAGATTCTCCCAAATCTCCCTTGTGTATTCCCATCTTTATACACTTCCTTAAGACATTCTTCCTACCTAGGAAGCCCATTCCTACTTTGGTCCAAATCCTATAATTCTTCAAGATCCAAAGCATGTTCCCACTAATTCATGAAACCTCAAATTCACCCAAATGAATATCTTAATCTACTCTGAACTTATGACATTTATTGCCCAATATTATTTTAGTAAATAATTATATATTCCTTTGTGACATCTTTTGAAACTTGTCTTGTTTCAATCTTGCATGGTTACTTACTGTTCATGTACTTAGCTTGTCTTTCCAACTATCACTACATGTTTCTTATAAGTCACATAACCAATATGCAACCACAGAAAGGACAAAGATATGTGTTAACATTTTTAATGTTCCCCATACAAATGACTTAACTGACTTTAATGTTTAGTATTTATCGTGATGGAATTCTCTCTCTCTATACACACAGAAAAACATATGAAGACATTCTGTAAAACTGAACACTTTGTTATTCTGTTCAAAGACCCCACAGTTCCACACTTTTCTCTTCTTATTTTCAACATATGGCTTGTAAAACATTTATCTTTCCTTTAACAGTACTTGGTAAACCCTTTTTTGTAAGTAGATAATATTTTAACAATGTATACATTAATCGAAAGTACGCTTTCATTAAGTTACTTTTACTTTATAAATTAATCAGCAAATGGAAATCTACATCAACTAAGCCATAGAGCTAAGATTGAAAACTGAACTGTAGCTTCCAGTTTAAAAAGCTTAAATATTTATCTTTTAAAGGTTGTATTTGCTAGTCAGTTACTTTTAAGAGAACCTCTTAAGTTTTTGAGTTGTAAACGTCAAACATTCAAATGACATAATACTAATAATTTCCCTTACTTATATGTCTGAATGCAACATTGCAAATAAGAGTTTTTTTAATGTATAATTATACAGGGAGTTAAAATTAAGAATTTCCTTTGCCCCAAACATGATTATTATAAATATCAGACCTATTGATCAAAGGTACATTAAACAGGTACAATAAATACAAGATCTATTGAACAAAAAGGCACATTAAACAGGTACACACACAGACACACACACACACACACACATACACACACACAGAATTTAACAGAGTTATAAAGTAAGCATCCATAGAAATAGAACCACCAAGGCCGGGCGCGGTGGCTCAAGCCTGTAATCCCAGCACTTTGGGAGGCCGAGACGGGCGGATCACGAGGTCAGGAGATCGAGACCATCCTGGCGAACACGGTGAAACCCCGTCTCTACTAAAAAATACAAAAAAACTAGCCGGGTGAGGTGGCGGGCGCCTGTAATCCAAGCCACTTGGGAGGCTGAGGCAGGAGAATGGCGTGAACCCGGGAGGCGGAGCTTGCAGTGAGCTGAGATCCGGCCACTGCACTCCAGCCCGGGCGACAGAGCAAGACTCCGTCTCAAAAAAAAAAAAAAAAAAAAGAAATAGAACCACCATCCAAAAGGCTAGCATTCTGGTTCCTTCTAGGGGTATTCACTATCTTGTCCTTGTGGTAATCATTTCCTCTTTTTTCTTTACAGTTTAAAGATCTTTATATGTACATTCTTTACCAATTGCCAGCTAAGGGAAAAAACATTACTTTCCTTTGGTGAATGACTGACAAAATTTCTAGTAGAAGCCCACTGAAAGGAAAAGGCACAGGAAATAATATAGGAAAGCTATAATCACTACTAGCTATTCTATATTTGTCCATTTGCTACACTGTGGACTCTACTCTTTGAAATTATTAATTTGATTCTTTAACAACTACTAAAGAAATTTAATGCAACATAGTTAGCAGTCACATGAAGCACTTTAAAAAGTTGGCTGGAATTTAAAATTTCCTGATAAAGGTCATCAAAACACAATGAACTTTTCATAAATTTATACTAATAAGGAAGTTCCAACTTATGCTTAGTAATTAATGGAAATAAATCATTGAATGAAAATGACTTACAGATCACAAAAATATCGTTATTCATATACAACTCACTGTTGTACATGTACACTGCCATATTCAATATTTAATTATTTAACTCAGAGGCTAGGAACCTAAAAAGAGTAATATGCTAGAGGATTCTACTGTGGGCTACCTGACTGTTTTAAGTCCCAGGTGAGTCACAAATAGAGCAGATCCAACCCCTAGGATTTTTAGCCTAAAAATGAGTATGTATTTAGTTGTCCATATATGAACTAGAAGATTAATAAGCCTAACCACAAGATTGTGCTTTTCACAGTGATATAAAAATGCACTGAATACTGATGTTAACTAAATACTAGGAGTAAAGGGGAAAGGGCGGGAGAGCAACAATACTTACTTGGTTTAAAGTGCTTTAATTACATGTTGATAGATGATTACTGACAAAAACATTTGATCTTCACTGCTGAACTATGGCTAATACCACTGGAATCCAAGATTTTGAAGAACAGCAGAGGAATTTGGTAGAAATGAGGTCACAATTTTAGCTAAAGTCACAGCTTTTAATAAATGTAAGTAATCTGTGGAAATGTTGCTACTTTATGTTGGAAGGTGACCAAGGTCCATCAAGAAATAGTGTTCCTAGGTTTCCAAACATGAACAAACACACCCCTAACTAACTAGCTATGACATTTTTGGCTCTGGACTGAATAATGTTTTGGACTGCTTGGCTCTGTGAAAGTATACTGTTTTTTGTAAAACTGAAGCTGACATGTGTCCAGAATGAAACAGCAACCAAACTGTAAAGAAGATTTTAATGAGGGCTTTAAAACCGTCACTTAAGGTAGTGCTTTACAATCTGTGATTGGTTACCGATTAGTAGATTATAAAATAAATTTAGTGGGTTGAACACTGAAAGGAATGGAGGGAATAGAAATATAAGGGTATACTGCACAGTGCTTTGTGAGTCCAGGTAAAATGTCTTTTAAATTGTGGGTCACCAGGTAAAGCCATCTGAGAGCTGCTGATTTGAAAAAATGGAAGAGTGAGGAAAGTAGCCCACCTCCTAAGTGGTGATGAGAATAAAATAAAATAATGTATCATCTGACATACCACCTGGCACATAGTGAGTGATCCAGAAAGTTAACAGCATTACTAAATAGATTTGGGAGAAGAGAGGAAGAACAGGAGTCTTTTCGAAACAAATAGAGGGAAAGGCATCTTTTCAATACAAATAATTCCTACTTCTGAAAGATCTATTATAACTAATTATTTGGCATCCCAGTATATATTTCACCACAGTATTACAAGTCACAGTCTTGGGCCTTCTCACCTACAATTACTTAAATCATAAGGTAGGAGATATAAATACTGGAGACAGAAAGCAGAAAAAAATCTAACTGTTGTAATACTAAGAACTAAATCAAACAAAACACATTGAGTGAGAAATCATTTATAAACTAAATTTAAGAATGGCTTGAGGTTTAATTAAAAGAATGCTTAATTAGGGTAAGATATTATAGTAAATTATCAATTTAGCCCATTCTAATGAGTCTGAAGGGAACTTTTAAGCATTTGCTAAGATTTTTAAAGACTCTAGTTCTTCATTTAATTTCACTATCAAATTTACGACTTCCTCAAGCAAACAAAAGAAATGCAAATAAAACAGTATCAGTAGGGATTATAATAAGATAAAATTGGGACAGATTTGGAATAGAAGGCATTCTTATTATCTGATGGTAGATAAATTTTCTGGAGGGCCACTTTGCACCCTATAACCAAAGCCTTAAAAACATGCATAATTTTTTCTCAACAATTTCACTTTTAGAAATATATCCTAAAGAAATAATCATATACATGCTGAAAAACATACACATGTAGATATTCCCACAACATTTTTACTACATTTTAGTGACTAAAAAATACACTTACTATGTAATAAAACGGTTATAAACACTTTAATGTACTTTCATTTAATCCTCATATGAACCTGAGGTGCTAATATTACAGTTCTATTTGATGAAGAATGTGATGTACAGAGAAGATAAATAATTTGCCTAAGGTCATACAGCTGGAGTCAAACCCAGGCTATCTGGTACATGGACACTTAAACTAACAACTAAAATGTATAACAATATTATTAGTATAACAAATGACGGTACATCCATGAGAGATTACTATGCATACACAATCAATATACTCAAAATATACGGCCAAGAAACAAAAGAGATTAATTAGGCTGTGTATTTGAATCCAAGCTCCCCCACTTATTACACAACCTTGGACAACGTATTTAATCTCTGCACCTCAGTTTCCTCATCTCTGATATAAGAGGTAGGTAACTATTATTAAATTTTGCTGTGAGGAGGAAATAATATGTGTAAAGTTCCTAGAATTGTGCTGGGCATGTAGTAAATGTTCGTTAAATGCAAGCTGTTATTTATTATATATTCTTCTGCATCTTGCTTTTGCCATGTATATTATCTTGGAAATCTTTCATTTATGCAGATCTGTCTCATTCTTTTTTAAATATTATTTTACAGGTTGACTGAAACATCCAGTTTAAAAGACTGTTAGTCAGTATACTGTACCATGTGACAGTGAAGTATGGTGACTCTGGCTTTATGGAGTTAGGCTCCTTACTTTATAACCACATTTAGTATGTGATTCACACTTCTATGGCACTTCAATTACTCTTACCTTTCTTCTTGATCTGAACTATTGAGCAGAAAGCAAAATTCACTTTGAGGAAAATCAGTTTTGGATACAAGATTACAATGAGTAAGTAAACACAATGATATTTTTTATGCTAAGTTCATAACCTTTCTTCTCAAAATTTGCACAATGACATTTTAACAAATCTTACCAAGCACAAACCCCTTATTTCCTCCATCTTCGAATACACTAATAATGAGCTAAATACATGATGGATGTAAGATATGATTTTGGTAACTTCTCCCATAACAACTATTCAATCTGTCTTAGTAATTTAATAATTGAAATTGCTTTAAACTCTACTTTGTGTTGTTTTCCAGAAAAATCTGCTTCATCTTGTCTTTACATAACTAAAGCATTTTCCTTTTACTATGCTTAATAGTTAACGGTTTAAAATGCTACATCAGGTTATATAACAGTTTCATTCAACCCTGTAAGTACCCCCTGAGTTATAAGCGGCACCCCAACACAACATACTATTTCTAAAATATTTAGTCCTTCATGACGCATCCAATTAATGTTTATCTTATGTTACTGTGTCAGACACTATGCTAGGCAAGCAAAGTACAATGGTTAACAAGACGGAAACATCCTCTGCCCTTTAAAATTTGAGTTTGGCCACAAGAATGTGGTAAAGGGAGTACATATTTCAGAGGCAGAAAAGAGAAAGAATCATTGAATTAAAGCCTGAACCAACTTTACAGTGATGATTCTATATTTTAATCTCTCCACAAATTGGCACTAAAATAAAAAAGAATGACAAAGATTCTTAAAATTCAAGACAAGATATTAAAGATATATTGCTAATCAAAAATATCAATGTGCACATCATAAGCTCATCAACCAAGCTAAATACTTTTCCTTAAAACACATTTTCATAAAAATGATGGTCTATGCATGGAAAAAAAAGAATATTATTAAGCCTTTAACAATGATTAGGGGTCAGGTATATTCTGAGATGTTGGGGAATTCTTATTTTGGTGGTATTTTTATCTGTATCCTTGGACTTTTATTATGATTAGAATATTACTTTATGATTCAGGAAAACAGTAATATAAACTATGATAAAATAAAAAAATTAGTAAGTCTCCTGTTGCTGCTACATATACATAGATTTCTCTGAATATTTAAAAAATCACCTATGTTAAGCATCTTCTATGAAGTACACTGAGCTAGGTGCTAAAGACTAATATAACATGCAAGGTATATTCACAAACAGAGCATATGGCCAGAAAGGTCAATTGGAGCCTGCAAGGGAGTTTCTTATATAATGTTGATATCTTTTTCCACATCCTTAAGCTTTCAGTTAAGACTAATTTAATAGTGATAAGGAAGATAGGGTGGGGGAGGAAGAGACAGAGACAGAGGATGGAAGCAGAAAGTTCTGTTAGAATACTGCAGTACTTACATGTAACCATGGTGTGATTTTGGACTTGTTCAGATTAAATGCCAATGTAATATCTAGTTGGAGATGTCTAAAGCAGGAATTTGGAAATTCACAATGTGACAAAAATGGTCTGAACTATAGCTATAGTTATGGAAGTGATTTACTGAGGGTTGATAACAGTTACATTATAATAGATTAGACAGGCAAGAAATAAAGTAATGCTGTGGGGGAAATTTTTTTTGGCACTTGTTATGTGTCAGATATTTATACATCCCTTTCCTTAATCATTCCAATATCAAAGGACTATAAAGATTATTACTATTTCACAGATGCAAAAATTAAGTTTCAGGGCCTAAAAACTCTGTCTACAGCTAAACAGGCAGCATGCAGCAGAAACAGGATTTGAACTTAGGTGTTGCTAACCAAATCTTACATTCTTATGTTTGTCTAAAGGACATAAAACTGAGAAACATCTACACTGCTATGGAAAAAAGATAAACCTACAGCAAACAGTAAAAGTTCTTCAGAGAAGATAAGTGTCTTTTCAAGGTCTCTGAGCTAGCAATTCACTAGCCAAGACTAGAATATAAGTGTTTGATCTCCAGTTCAGCATTCTTTATACTATATTGTCACCTTGTGTGATTATAACACTATTTTGAATAAACTGAAATTTCATATATGTGGAATATTTAACTAATTAACACCTTCTTTGCTAATGTTAATTTTTTTGGTGGTGGAGGAAAGGCTTAAAACTAAGTACATATATATATATATACACACACAGTTTTTGAGCAGGAAAAATTTAATATATAGAATTATTAAGTAGTAAAAAATGGTTAACTGGAAGGTATAAAAAGGATTCTACAAAATACAGGAATGGCAAATACAGGAAAGCAGCTACCATCCATGGAGTTAAGATGGGAAAATATCTGAGGAAAGTAAGAATTTGGAAAAGCATACTCATCTCACAAGGCTGAGATTCAGACCTTGTTATAGTGTGGCTGCAGCCCAACCTGTTGGGTAACAGAAAAGTTTGCTAGAGTCCTGGTGGGTCAGGAAACTAAGGGTAGATCTGTTAACATACTATGCTAAGAACTAAGGTCAGACCTTAGAATTGCCCTGCCACCACTTGGAGAGATGACTGAAAGCTTTAGTAAGGGAGGAGCAAGATTTCTGGGGGCGAGAATGAAAAGGTTCTCCTTGCCCTTTGCTCAGCCTTCTCACATTAAACAATTTTTAAAAAAGTTTAAATTAATATATTTTTATTGTCCTAGTTTATATTACATTTAACATTATAAACCACCTAAAATCCTTTTAGGAAATAGGTGGGATATAAATGCTAAATAGCTACACAGGTTAAGTAAATAAATAAATCTATGTGGTACTACTTACTATTTTAAATAGGTCAGTGAGTCCCTAGAGAGTGGCACCTCTCCAGCAGAATCCTTTCACTTCAGTCAAGCCACCTTCAGATTCCTTTTCCCTGCCTGCTATTCAAGAACAGATTTTTCACATGCTATTTAAGATACTTCTGAAAGGATCTTCCTCAAATTCTAGTTCAAAAACAAAAAGTTCCCAATAAGTTGCACTGTAAAAATTCTCACTTTCTTTAAAACATTTCTGCTTTTCTAAAGTTCCAAATTACTTCCAATAAATTTTTAAAATGCAAAATAAAGCAAAGTTCTAAAACTCTCTTGAGACACTTGCTTTGCTTCTGGAACCCTGAGCTCTCTGCAGCCACCATGCTGGATACCAATAAGGTATATGTGTGTCCCAACAGCGTAGCTATATCACATATTTATAACATGTATTAGAAGGATATATTTACACTGCTGAGTACTATTATGCAGAGAAAGAAAAGTTACCACTAAGTAAATAAGGTTGAGATGTAGGGTTTCTCAAAAGCAGTTTATAAAATATGTGCACGTTTGCTGAGAAATAAAACAATGAGTAAAACTATATACTTCTATGAACTGACTTTAATAAAACTTCAAATAACTTTAAATAGTCCCAGTTTGTTATACAGTGAAATGGATTTGCAGAGGCCTGTAGTTAGTTACACAAAGTTTAATTGTACCAAACTATACAAAACTACAAACTACCTCAGGAAAAATATAGTCCTGTGTCCTGGAATTTCATTTTTATAAATTTATTTGTACATAGAGGCTACAGAGGAAATTTCCAAGCACATCTATGAATTGTTTGGATTCCTAGCCCACCCCCAACACACCAAAACAAAATTTATTTCTCATCTTCTTTTATACTGCAAAAGAAATAGCCTGTCTCCAAGTCCCTTATATAGGTTGAAACTGTTATAATTATGACTGTTTCATATACAATCGTATTAGAAATGCAAAATCAAACAATGACTGTTTATTTCCAAATGAGGTTTAGGTTTTAAAGAACTATAAAATTAAGATCTAGATCTCAACTTTTGACCAAAACATATGTGATATACAGTTAATTCAGTCTGCAATATAAAAGGAAAAGCCTTTTACGTGAAAATTACTGAATAGTCCACAAGAGGGCACACTTTCAACTAATGTAAATAAGTGGGAAAATTAAAAATTCAGTTTTTTTTTTTTTTTTACTAGCACATCAAAGATTGGCCAGATTCTTCTGAACTGATTATTCAACAATATTAGAAAGAAAAAGATCCCGAAGTGTGTGGGTTTTTTTGTTTAAATACTGAAACGGAAACTTTATTGAGATATATGTGAAATATACGAAAAACTTGTGAACAAGACTTCTATATTAATATTAAAATTAAGTTATAAAAGTATGTAATAGTCTTTGCCATTTTGGTTCTGTTAGCCATTTGGAATTTGGCTGCCTTAAGAATCTTTTCAAGAAACTCTGGCTACTTTGATTTTTGATCCTCAATTCTTCCAGACAATCTAGTATGAGAACATGGAATATGCTTCAGATACTTTAGGAAACTCTCCCAATTAAATAGGTAAGATCATTAATAAAGCACATGAAGGAGCAATCAAGAAAGGGTATACATGGAAGAGGTGCAAACAATCATGGATCACTTATGCATAATCTGCATACTGATCTCTATCCTGCTCTAACTCATTCAAAAATACCATTTCAGCAATTCTCCTCTCTCCTGCATCATCCATTTTTCCACATATTGAATAATCCCAATCGGCATAAAACATATATATGCAAATAATTCTCCCTACTCTCAATAAAAACAAAACCCAAAAAACCCCACCCTTTATCTTGACCCTTATAATCTCCCTCCAACAATGGCTTAATTTTTCTGTTCCCTTTCTGAGCAAAATTACCTCAGTTGTTTATATTTATCCCTAATTCTTCTCCTACTTTCTCTTGGAACCCATAATCATATGTGTTTTTATTCTCCATTCCACCAAATATCTTGCCACAGTTAGCAATGGCACTAAAATTGCTATATTCAGTGGGCAAGCCTCTCACCCCAAATGATGTGACCTAGTAATCAACAAAGTTGATCACTCTCTCCTCCTTGAATAATTTTTTACTTGTTTTCCAGAACAACACATTCTCCTAGTTCTGCTGACTAACCTGGCCACTCCAGAATCCTCTTCTGGTTCCTTTTATCTTCCTCTCCGTACTCTACTGTTGACCTCATTCAGTGGTATGATTTTAAAACAGTGCTTCTGTGCTTATGGCTCCCAAATTTGTATCTCTAAATCTGACTTCTTCCCCATATACTAGACTCATATCCAACTATCTAATCAATATCTCTGCTTTAGTACAAATTTATTCCCCCTCCCCAAACTGTTCTGATTCTAGGGTTTTTTTTTTATAGTTACATCCATATGTATGATTTTAGAATCATCTTGTTAATTTCTACAAAGCTGCTTGGAATATGATAGATATAGCATTTAATCTATGTAACAATTTGGGTAGAACTGATAACCATATTGAGCATTATGATCTACAAATGATGTATATATCTCCACTAATTTAGATATTCTTTAATTTCGCTCAGCAATGTTTACTAGTTTTCAGTCTATGGTGCTTTCACATACTTTTTCAGATTTATTCCTAAGTAGTTCACATTTTTGATGTTATTATAATTGACAAATTTTTGATTTCCAATTGTTAATTGCTAGGATGCAGAAATACAATACAATATTGTATATTAATTCTGTATCCTGAAAACTTACTAACCTTACTTATTAATTCTGGGGTCTTTTTTGTACAGTTGGCCTTCCGTATTCACAGGTTCCACATCCATGGATTCAACCAATTGTGGACTGAAAATATGTGAGAAAAAACAATATGACTATAAAAAACAACAAAAATTTAAAAGTACAGTATAACAACTATACAGTTTTCTGTAATAGAAGGTTTTTTGTTTTTTTTTTTTTACTAAGGATTACTACGGAAACTTTTTTGTTAGGTACAAAATACTACAGTCTCACAGTGAGGTTAGCAATAATTAAAACTTCTTTTTGGCCGGGCACAGTGGCTCACGCCTGTAATCCCAGCACTTTGGGTGGCCGAGGCAGGCGGATCACGAGGTCAGATAGAGACCATCCTGGCTAACATGGTGAAACCCCGTCTCTACTAAAAATACAAAAAATTAGCTGGGCGTGGTGATGGGCACCTGTAGTACCAGCTACTCAGGAGGCTGAGGCAGGAGAATGGAATGAACCCGGGAGGCGGAGCTTGTAGTGAGCTGCGATGGCACCACTGCACTCCAGCCTGGGTGACAGAGTGAGACTCCACCTCAAAAAAACAAACAAAAATAAAACAAAACAAAAAACAAAACAAAACAAAAAAAACCTTTTTTTCAGTCCTACTACTGCTAAACCATGTTTCCCTCGGGCTGTATTTCTGCAATTGGTTTCAAAAACTCAGAAAACAGTTCAAAAGAACTACATATAACCACTAAATAATATAACTAATGAATGTGAAAAAAGATACTGGAATAGCTTTTTAGGGAGGATAATTTTTTTTTTTTTTTTTTTAAGACAAAGTCTCACTCTGTCACCCAGGCTGAAGTGCAGTGGTGCAATCTGGGCTCTGCCTCCAGGGTTCAAGTGATTCTCGTGCCTCAGCTCCCCCAAGTAGCTGGGGCTACAGGCGTGCACTGCCACCACACCCAGCATTTTATTTTTAGTAAAGACGGGGCTTCATCATCTTGGCCAGACTGGTCTCAAACTCCTGACCTCAAGTGATCCGCCTGCTTTGGCCTCCCAAAGTGCTGGGATTACAGGTGTGAGCCACTGAATCCGGCCATTTTTTTTTTTTTTTTTTAAGACAGAGTCTCACTCCGTCACCCAGGCTGGTGTGCAGTGGCATGATCTCAGCTCACTGCAACCTCTGACTCACGGGTTCAAGCGATTCTTGTGCCTCAGCCTCTCAAGTAGCTGGGATTATAGGCAGGCACCACCCCACCCGGCTAACTTCTGTATTTTTAGTAGAGATGGGCTTTCACCATGTTGGCCAGGCTGGCTTCAAACTCATGACCTGAGGTGATCCACCCCCCATTCGCCTCCCAAAGAGCTGGGCTTACAGGCATGAGCCACTGCGCCTGGCCAGGGAAGATAAATTTTTAAAAAGTCAACTTAAACCAATAAAAAACAGCTTTTTACTAAGGATCTAAGTTTATAAATTATTTTAAGTAGTTCGATTTACAGAAAAAGAAGCTATCAATGGAGAAAAGTGACTTGTGACTCATTACCTACAGTAACCTTTCTAGGCTTTCCATTAGACCCCTGCATTACATGACAAGTATACAAATTAAATATGATATAAATTAGGGATGTATTTTTTTCTAAATTAATATACTCATGGTCAGTGAACCAATCACAACATGCAAGTTTTGATAACATCAAATACTATATCCTTTCTGCACATAAAATTTTAAAAATTTAGTTTCGTAATACCAATTGTTTGTTAGAAAAATAAATTTTTAAATTTTAAGTGAGATTTCTGATTTAATAATAGAGTTCCACAAAAGTAAACGTACTATGAAACACAGATTATTAAAAAGAAAATGTAGGCCGGGCGCAGTGGCTCAAGCCTGTAATCCCAGCACTTTGGGAGGCCGAGACGGGCGGATCACGAGGTCAGGAGATTGAGACCATCCTGGCTAACACGGTGAAACCTCGTCTCTACTAGCCGGGCGAGGTGGTGGGCGCCTGTAGTCCCAGCTACTCGGGAGGCTGAGGCAGGAGAATGGCGTGAACCCGGGAGGCGGAGTTTGCAGTGACCTGAGATCTGGCCACTGCACTCCAGCCTGGGCGACAGAGCGAGACTCCGCCTCAAAAAAAAAAAAAAAAAAATGTAATAGTCATATATCCCAGGGTAGAAGGCTAATGGGAACAGAAATCAAATGACCATGTATTATAGCGTAATTTCTCAGGTAATGATTTCAAACAGCAAAAGCACTGAACAGACTCTTTAATTAAACCTGAATCTCTCCAAACAGCATTTTTGGTGGTTTTTTTTTTTTTGTTTCTGGGTTTTGAAAGTCTTGGGATATTAACTCAATAGGGGTCCAGAATATGTGATAGCTGATTGATTTTTAAAGTACCTAAAGAAGATAATTAGGAAGAAAAGCTTTATCTTATGTTACAGGGGACTTTTATTGTTGTTTAAGAAATTGAAGTAAAATTGGGAGGTATAGAAAAGAGGGATATAGAAAGATCGGTTTCTAAAATTATGTTTTAACACAATTAATGATGACACATAAATACAGAAGCAAAACTAGACTTAAAAAGGAAACACAACACTTTCAATTAGAATACTGAATTGCTTGAACTTGAAGGAATAGTTTAACCTCTCTTTACCTAAGTTTTCTTATCACTGGGAGATGAAACTTACTAAGTGATTAATTTCTTTCTTTTTGATTACCTGATTTCCAGATTTTTTTTAAAAAAGTAAACCTTTATGTATTCACTATCATGCACTTAATACCTAACACCTACAACAGGGACCATCAGTGGTTGTTGAGGATACAGTGGTAAACCACATAGACATATCCTCACAGACCTTAAGAGTCCAGTAGGGATGATGCACTGAATAATCACTACGAAACATATAATTACATATTTGTGATAAATTCCATAACAGTAACGACATTTGATGATACTAACATAGTGCTTAATATATGCCTAGCATTGTTATCTAAGGGATTTACATATTTTAATTCATTTAATTCTTATCTTATGAATTAGGTACTACTTTTATATTCATTTTAAGATAATTAATAACAGAGGCACATAAAGATTAAGTAACTTGCCCAAGTCTGATTCCAGAATCCCCACTCTTAACATTCCAGAGTCCTAGCTGTTTTTCATATGAAGAACAAAACAAAACAAAAACTGTTGCAAGAGAAGAAAAAAAGGTTAACTAAACTTATGTTTGAGGAGGGAGGAAATGCCTCATTAAGGAATTCTCATAAGTAAGAGTTAAATAGGCAAAGGGGGAAGAAGAAATGAGGATCTTAGCATGTTCAAGTCCCTGAAGAAGGACAGAGCCTAGCTAAGGAAAGAAGATTATCTAACTAGTACAGCGATGGACTGACACAAGACTAGGGAGAAAAGGTACATACAAATTAGTTCATTCCTCACCTGACAGACAAGCTGAAGGCGCTCTCAATTTGACTTATTTTGACTCATGCTACTTCAAAAAATAATCTACTGGCTACTCACACACATATCTTAGTTAATAAGCACGGCACATTTAAAAGTTGCTTAGTTTTGAATCCATTTCTCTCTTAAATACATGTAATAAAATATGTATACTCCTTAAAAATATTAGCCTGAAATTACAATAACTATGTTTACAGAATTAGAGCTTTAAGGCCTTGGAAAGAACAATAGTTTTTAACAAATAAAGTATGAAAATAATTGCCTCAGAATAAACTTTAAAGGAAAAATCTAAATGCTAAATAAAAGGGCAATTGTGCATTCTTGGGTATTTATGAAATGAAAACTATGTTCATGCAAAAACCTGCAAATGAATGTTGACAGCTGCTTTACTTGTGCTATGGCCTGACTGCATCCCCCAAAGTTCATTTGTTGGAAACTTAATCCCCAATACAACAGTGTTGAGACCTTTAAGAGGTGATTAGTTCACAAGGACTCTTTTGCCTTCATAAATGGATTAATGTTGTTGTCTCAGGAGTGAGTTCCTGATAAAAAGAAGAGTTCTGTCCCCTTCTATTTCTCCCCACTAATGTCTTGTGCTCTCTTGCTCCTCCACTTTCCATTATGGGATGACGCAGCAAGAAGGTCCTCCCCAGATGTGGGCCCCTCAACCTTGAACTTGCCAGACTCCAGAATTGTAAGAAATAAATCTCTGTTTTTATAAATTACCCAGTCTCAGATATTCTGTTAGAGCAGCACAAAATGGACTAAGACAATTTCATAATAGCCAAAAGCTGGAAACAAATGTCCTTCAATGCAGAAATGGTTAAACCAACCACAGTAGATCCATACTATGGAATGCTAGAACAATAAAAGGAAAAAAATTATTGGTAAAAATATCAACTTGGATGATATAAAGGAAATTACACCAAGTAGAAAAAATACCAATCTCAAAAGCCTACAAACTACATGATTCCATTTTTGTAACATTCTTGAAATAATAACATCATAGAGATGGTGGAAAGATTAGTGGTTGCCAGGGGCTGAAAACTCCCAAGGGGGCCAGGCGCAGTGGCTCAAGCCTGGAGTACCAACTTTGCGAGGCCGAGGTAGATGGATAGCTTGAGCCCAAGAGTTCAAGAACAGTCTGGGCAATATGGCAAAAGCCCACCTCTACAAAAAACACAAAAATTAGTCGAGTGTGGTAGCATGCACTTGTAGTTCCAGCTATTTGGGAGGCTGAGGTGTAAGGATCACTCGAGCCAGGGAGGTTGAGGGTGCAGTGAGCTGTGACTGCACAACTGCACTCCAGCCTGGGTGACAGAGCAAGACCCTGTGAAAAAACAACAACAAAAAACAAGAGCGCAGGTGTGGTTATGAAGAGATAGCACCCAAAGTAGTGCTTACAGTGATAGAATAGTAAGTTGAGTGTGATACTGTTACACATAACTACATGCACACACAACTGTACACACACACCACTGCCGTACACGCACACAACAGTACATATCCACCTGGTTAAATATGAACAAGTTCCTGGATTGTATCAATGTCAGTTTCCTGGTTTTGAAACTGTAATATAGTTACATAAAATTTTTATTATTGTGAGAAGCTGGGTGATGACTCCCTTGTACATTTTTCCCCTACTTCCTATGGATCTACATTATTTCAAAATTTAAAAATTTAAAAAACAGTAATACTCTGTGGATTCTGGACAGTACCTAGTTCATTAGTATAGATTTTTTATCACTGAACAAAGTTTAATGTTCAAACTAGTTGATTTAGAAACTTTGTAGAACAATTTTCTTTGGGTTTTAAATGTTTTCACATTTTTCGGTGGAAGAGATAACTTTTACTTTTGATATAATTTCAAACTTAACAAATTACATAATTAGTCAAGAAACTACCATAATCTTTAACCAGATTCACCAATTGTTTCCATTTTGCTCCATCTGCTTAAACAATCACAAACTCTTTCCTCCTGTTTCCCTTCCTCACTCATGGTATGGTGGTAGTGGTCAGGGGTGTGTGTGCATGTGTGCGTCTGTGTGTGTGTGCGTGTGTGTGTGGTGTGTCTCCCTTGAACCATTTAAGAGGTGACAACATCAAAGTTCATTCCCCTAAATACTTCAATATGTACTGGCCTAAAACTACAGTTTCTCAACCTTTCTCCTGGAACCAGTGGGCTGGACATGGTCTTTTGGAGATAATAGAGGCACAAAAATACGAGCCCAATCCTGCCAGTGCTACTCAAGCCTTTGGTCATGTCATGCCCACTAATACCAAAGTGAGTCCTATGACCAAATCCAAAGCAGGGGGCAAGGAAATATAATCTGCCCCTTTAGGAGTAGGTGGTAAATGGTACAGTCACATGGCAAAGAACTGGTGCTATTAATGCAATCTATTACACCCGCTGAACCCAAGGTTTTCAGGGATGGGAGCTGGTATTTAATAAGTGCTTCAGGTAATTTTGATGCATACATATGACTAAACATAAACAGGGGAAAGATTCCGGGCAAAGGATACATTTTGATATCAAAAATAAATAAAAATGGCACACAGAAACAGACATTGTTCTCCAAACTCCAAGAGTTGGTCCTAAAATAAGGCTTTAGTCTCCTTGTTAGCAAGGTAAAGAAGAAAATATTATGTATGTAAAATAAAAGTGAATTAGTAGTTGTTCCGAAGTACGGCTTTTCCAAGATGCAGAAATCAGAGAGTAACTTCACCTAGTAAGTCCTCAGAAAGACGCTGAATGACATAATGGAGAAGGTCCTTAATAGCGTTCCTAAAAAAATTAAAGATCTGTTTTAGGCGACTTCTCCTTTTCTTCTCTTTTCTTGGGGGGCGGGGGAAATCACATTCTAAAAGTACAATCCAGTAAACGCAAAGTTAACAGGAGGTCAAAATCATGCAATCCATGCACACAGATCCCCAATGGTATGGTTTAACTTAAAAGTAAAATTTGAAATATTCAGAGGAATGCAGAGAATGCCAACCTTTAGTCAGTCCTCCATTAATACATTTCTCAAAACTGAGTGTTAGAAAAATTTAGACTGTCAAGAGTATATGGCTGAATATCATTAAGAGCAGAAGTACATGTTTTATCAATTAAGGCAAGGAACAAATAAGAAGCTGATTTTATGAAGTTTAAGAAGCTTACCCAAAATACATTCCACTTCTAGACAGAAGCCTCAGGCAGGTTAGAATTGTTTTTAAAATAAGTCTGACTTTGCTCTAATACATAAATGAATGAGTGGATCAAGATTCCAAATTTACAAACCAGTGCTACTAACTATAGATAAATCCTATCTACAGTTTCCGGAGCTAAAAGCCAAAAAATTGATAAAACGTCTGGGCAATATTTTATAATGCCTGTTTAATACACCACAAATTCTCCTTTATAGAAAGAAAAGGCTATATGTGAACAAACTGATTAGCCTCCCTAACTGTAGGCAATACATAGCCTATATTATGAGGTACAGAGGGGAAAAAAGGAAATTATATCTACTATGTGCCAGGCACTGTGCTAGTTGTTTTAGTTTTTTTTTCCCCATTTAATCTTCAATATAATCCAATGAATAAGTCTTGTTATCACCATTTTAAAGACAGAAACTCTGGGCAGTTCGCTTGTTTTTGTCCCATGATTAAGATGAGGTTATCCAGACTTACTTGTTAGGTCAAGATAAACTTGACAGTAATCATAAAATGGTTATCCACAAGAAAGGTAAAATGGGATGGTAGTGAGAATTTTGGGCATATCCTCCTAATAATAACTTTGACCTCAGAGACACACACAGTTATGTGTCACATAATGACAGGGACAAACGTTCTGAGAAATGTACCATTAGGCAATTTCATCACTGTGCAAACATGATAGAATATACCTACACAAACCTAGATGGTGTAGCCTACTACACACCTATTGCTACTGGTATAGCCTATTGCTCCTAGGCTACAAACCTATACAGCATGTTACTGTACTGTATACGTAGCCATTTATAAAACAATAGTAAGTATTTGTGTATCTAAACATAGAAAAGGTACAGTAAAAATACGGTATTAAAATCCTATAGGACCTCAATCATTATGGTCTGTTGTTGACCAAATGTCATCATATGGTACATGACTGTGTATGTTACATATACTCAAAAATCAATATTATTGATTAGTGGATGAAAAAGCAAATCCTAAAACTCAACACAAACAGCAACAAACAAACTCAACTATATATCAAATAATACCATAATCACACACAAAAATTTTTCAAGTAACTGTGATGACAGTACTATAACTATACAATTACTGAGTAGTTTATTGAAATGCAAAACCTGCAACCCCCTGCAAATAAGTCCACTGGAAGCCCATAAATGTCACCTTATTTGGAAAAAGGGTCTTTGCCAATGTAATAAAGGATCTCAAGATGAGATCATCTTGGATTTAGGGTGGTCCCTAAATCTAATGACACACACCCTTATATAAGATAGAAGAAAGAGACAGACATACTAAGGGAGCCACATGAGGATAGAGTCAGAGACTGGGGTTTTATGTAGCCACAAGTTAAAGAATCCCTGGAGCCACTACAATAGCTGGAAGAGGCAAGGGAGGACTCTTTCCTAGAGCCTTTAGAAGGTGAATGGGCACACTGACATTTTGGTTTGGCCTTCTGGCCCCTTGAACTGTGAGAGAATACATCTCTGTTGTTTTAAGCCACCAGCTTTATGGTATTATAAGTTGTTATAGCAGCCCTAGGAAACAAATATACTGGAATATATTCTAAGAACAAAAAGAACTGAAAAGAAACCTTGGATATTCTGTGTTCTGTGTTGGCACTGGGATTGATACAGCAATTCTAACACAATATGGTACCTTAGAAGCAAAATGAAGAGAGCCCCCAATACCAGAGGAGTCATCAACTGGTCAATGAATACTGAAGTCTGAGAACTGACCACTAGACTTGATGCAAGTTACTGGTGACTTAGAGAAGACCCATTTTGAAAATGGTGGGACAGAAGAGCAGAAACCTGTTTAGGGTAGGTTTAACAAAGAATGGGAGGACAAATGTGATGTCAGGTACTTATGAAAGCTTTTCTGATTGCCTTGATGAGGAAGAGATGTTGGAGGTTTTCAGGAGAGGAAAAAGAATGAAACAATCATCTAGGAGAGTGAATGGATCAAAGAAGTGTGGTACAATTGCTGGGTAACATTAAGAGCCCACTGCCTTTAAAGTAAGACCAGTCATTATGTTTTTTGAATTCTTCTCCAGTACCACTTAGCTGCAAGGGTGAGATTTAACCAAAGCTGTGGTTTTGCCAAAACAGAGAGGAGCGAAGGAACTGAAGGTATTTGTATGCAAGGGAATGATTAAATGACCTTTGAATTTAAGCTATAAGGAGGAAAAGAGGGACACTGAAGAGAAGAAAAACAGTATTGCAACATTCAACGCATGTGGTGAGTGAGTCTTATCCTGTAACTCATTCTTTGGTTTCTGTGACTCAATCTTCTTTCTTGAACCTTAGATTGACTCTACTGACTCCACTTTCTCTAATGGTTCATTATCTTTGATAACTTCTTAACTCTAGCTACTCAGGTCTACCTATAGCTCTTTAAATACTGAATTATTTCCATGGCCTCTGAAAGTTCTTTATTGCTTCATTATGTGGGAATTCATTCATGATTCTTTTTTGGCACTAAAAATTCTTATAGTACCAATGTGTGAATGTGTCAACGTGACAATCACTTCCCCTTAAAATGTTATTGCTCAAATATTTCTAAAATGAAAAATCACTATCTGTAATCTTAGATTTTCTACCATTGCTCCCATTCATTAGTAATCCGAATGGTAAAGTTGACCCGCTGTAAATCAAGGACTGTCTATGTTGCTATTTTATCATTACACCTAGACAAAATCTATCTATCCTCTATTCCTCTATCATTTTACTTACCATCCTTCAAGTTCCAATTCTTCCTGGAAACCATCCTCTACCTACCATTTTACTTCACAATCTTTTCCTTTAATGAATTCCTGTATTAGACCACACAAAGTCAGCATCCAGCCATGCATAATTACATTCTTTCTAATCATTTCATTGGCACCTTAAGTACAGAATCTTGTCTAATTAATTTTTTAAAATTAATTTTTGAAATCTCTCCATAATACCTAGCACAATGCTGGTCATATGGTTACCAGGTTGAAATGAAACACAAAACTGCTAGAGAATGTATTAGATGAAAAACACAACGCCTTATACAATCAAACACTAGGTTAAAGGGTATGAAGTCAGGATGCTGAGCAAGTTCATGTAGTTAAAATGATGACACCAGGTGGTCATATGCAAACATATATCAAGTGATCTTAATACCATGATCTTTACATGTTAAGCTTACATTCGCCACGTCACATCTCTTTTTTATTAGAAGGAGAACCTCATTTTAACAGAGACCTATCAGTTAATCCTAGAAACTGCTCCCTGCAATACTCTTATTAAGAAAAATAAGAGTTGAAGTTTTACATGGAATGAAAATGTAAAATCCTTGGGAAAATTGAGAATAAAATCTAAAACAGTTCCACAAAAAGCTAGCAATATGAGTAAGTTTTTACTTATGTAAATGTGGTATAGTTTGATAAGGAGCAAGGAAGATTAAATAATAAAAGCCAACTGATATCTTACTGCTATTAAATTAAATGGAATTGGGTAATTTTCACTACTGGTGTCTGAAACCATACAGAAAAATCTGCTCAGCCTTAGATTTAGTTACTTAAATTAAAAAATTAAATTCTTTATCAAAAATTACTACCATTACATTGACATTAAAAACAAACTTCTTTCACCATGTTATGGATTCTAATTTACAATCCTTTTTCTTTCCTGAAATCAGATCAAATTTTCATCCATCCAAGACTAAAGTCCGGAAATAAAAAACGTCTCTAGAACTATATCTCATCAGATGTCAGCAAATAATAGATGAGTAAGTTTTGAATAACTGCTATATAAACATATCAAATTAAGTATTGTTTCTATAGACACTTTTGACCAAATAGAATCACAGAATTTTAAAGGTAGAAGAAAATTTAGAATTAAGAGTTCAAATTGGAAAAATACCATTCTACTGTGTAATGGGGAAACTGGGAGTTTATTATAAGTAACCATGAAACTCATAACAGAATTCAATATGACACTGCATTTAGCTAGAATTTCACTAAATGCTGACATATGTCAGTATTAATGGTAATAATTAATAATGCTAATTAATGTTAATACAGAATAAATTCTAGCTAAATGTTAATTGATATAGAAAACAAACCAGAACTGATACCATAGTTTAGAAATATCATAAAATAGAATTATTAAGTATAAAATTTACTAAGTATAAAAATTAGGATTTTAAAAACAGTACATTTTAAAAAAACAGTTGTTTTTAAAAACTTATCTACTCTAAACTTTATTAAAGGGAGAGTTTTTCTACTACTATACTGGAATAAAAATTTAACTATACAAGTAGATTGTGATAAATTAAGAAGCATATTATAATCCCTATAGTAACCTCCAAGGAAATAACTCTAAAAAGTTGTTTTTAAAAAAATCAAGAGAGCTGCATGCACTAGTGTACAACTGTGTACTCCAATGCACTCCTATATGCCTGTACTCCCAGCTACTCACAAGGCTGAAGGGAAAGGATCACTTGAGCCAAGAGTTTGAGTCTATAGTATGCTATGATGGCAGTTGTGAACAGCCACTACACTTGAGCATGGGCAACAGAATGAGACTCTGTTCTTTAAAAAAAAAAAAAAAAAAAAACCAAAAAACAAATCAACAGAAGAATTTAAATAGCACACTAAAAGAATATTTAACACAAAAGAAGGCAGTAAAGGAAGAATGGCAGAAATAAATTCACTCATATCAAAAATCACATTAAATGGGAATAGACTAAATATGACAATTAAAAGCCAAAAACTATCATATTGGTTCAAATAACAAGATCCAATTATATACTTCTACAAAAGACACTCTTTGATTCAAAGATACAAATAGGTTGAAAGTAAAATAATAGAAAATATACTCCATACAAACAGAAACAATAAAAAAGCTGGAGTGGCTATTAACAGCAGATGAAACAGACTTAAAGATAAATAGTAACAAAGAAAAACAGGGATATTTCATAATGATAGAGTCAGTACATCAGGAAGATACAGCATTTATACATGTGTTCATACCTAACCACGAAGCTGCCAAATATATGAAGCACAAACCAACAGAACTGAATGATAAATATAACTAGAGAGAAATTAACAAGGATGTAAAAAACTTCAGCAACACTATCAACCAAAATGACCTAACTTAAGTTTACAGAACACTCCACTCAAAGACTACAGAATACTCAATGCCTTCTAAGCACACAAGAATGTTCTCCAAAATTGATCACATGCTGGACCAAGAAATAAATCTCACTAAATTTACAACAAATCATATAAAGGGTGTTCCCTGACAACAAAAGAATAAAATTAAAATCCGTAACCGAAAGAAATCTGAGAAAATCAATGGGTCAAAGAAGAAATCATGAGAGAAATTAAATACTTAAAACTGCATGAAAATGAAAACACAACATATCAAACTTCATTGGATACAGCTAAAGCAGTTTTGTAGGAATATTTACAGCTTGAAATGCCTATATTAGAAAGGTCTCAAATCAGTATCTATTGCTTTCATACCTTAAGAAACTAGAAAAAGTGCAAACAAAATCAAAAACAGGAAGAAGAAAAAAAATAAAGATTAAAATAAAAATAAACAGAAAACAACAACAAAAAACAGAGAAATACCAATGAATTCAAAAATTAGTTCTTAAAAAAAAAAATCAACAAAATTTGACAATCCCTTAAATAGAATGACCAGGAAGGTAAGAGAGAAGAACAGACACCAATTACCAAAACCAGAAATGAAGGAGGGGAAATCATCACCAATCCTTTAGAAATTAAGAGGGAAGGCCAGGTACGATGGCTCATGCCTATAATCCCAGCACTTTCCAGGCCAAGGCGGGCAGATCATTTGAGTCCAGGAGTTTGAGAGAAACCTGGGCAACAAGGAGAAATCCCATCTCTACAGAAAATACAAAAATTAGTCAGGCATGGTGGCACGCACCTGTGGTTTTCGTTACTCAGGAGGGTTAGGTGGGAGGATCACTTGACCCTAGGAGGCAGAGGCTGCAGTGAGCCGAGATCATACCACTGCACTCCAGCCTGGGTGACAGACTGAGACTCCTTTTCAAAAAAATACAAAAAGAAAGAATTAAAAGGGAATATGAACTTTAAGCCAACAAATTACATAACTCATATTTTAAAAAAAGAAAAAAGAAATTCTTCAAAAGACAAATTATCAGAACAGACTCAACAAGAAATAGAAACTCTGAATAGATCCCTAACAAATAAGAAAATTGAACTATTTATTAAAAATCTTCACACTAAGAAAAGCCTAGGCACAGATGATCTTCACCAATGAATGTTATAAAAGAATAGCAAACTTTTATAAACTGTTTTATAAACTAGAGGAGAATATTTCCCAACTGAGTCTGGTATCACCAAAGCCAGACAGAGACAATGCAAAAAAAAAAAAAAAAAAAAACCCACTACAAACCAATATCCCTCATGAACACATATACAACAATTATTTTTTAAAAACTGGCAAACCAAATTCAGCAACATATAAAAATGACTATACATTAGGACCAAATGGGATTTATCCTGTGAATGCAAGGGTGGTTAACCATCTAAAAATAAATTAATGTAAAACATCTTATTAATAGAAATAACAACTAAAGCTACGTGATCATTTCGAAAGACATGGAAAAACACTTGACAAAATCCAACAACTATTCATTATTTTTTAAAACTCTCAAAAATTAGAAATAAAAAGGCTCTTTTTCAACGTAATAAAGAGTGTCAATGACAAGTCTACAGCTAACTTCCTTATCAGGAGAAAAACAAAGATGCCTGTTTTTATTCCTTCCACTGAATATTGTCCTGTAGGTTTTAGTACAGCAAAACACCAAAAAGTAACACATCTTAAAAAGAAAATAACTTAAGATATTAAATGCATTCAGATTAGACAGGAAGAAATGAAACTGCATTATCAGACGACTCTGTCCAGTATGTAGAAAATCCAAAGAAACCACTAACAAACAACTAGAATTAAAAAAAAAAAAAAAGCTCAGCTAGATCACAAGATAGAAACTCAATATACGAAAATCAGTTGTATTTCTACATTCTAGCAAAAATGCAAAAATGAAATTAAGAAAACAATTCCACTCAAACTAGGACCATGAAGAGTATTTGGGAATAAATTTTTAAAAAGAGGTACAAGATTTGTATTTGCACACTGTTATAAGACATTGCTGAGTCAAAAAGATGTTTAACATTCCATGCTCATAAATTAGAAAATTCAAAATTGTTAATATGGTAATCCTCTTCAAATTGATCTATAGATTCAACATAATCTTTTTCAAAATCCCAGCTGTTTTTTCTTTTCTTCTGTAGAAATAAGTGGATCCTAACTTTACAGGAAAATACAAAGGATCTAGAATAGCCAAAATAATTTGGGGAAGAAAAAAGTTGGAGAACTTATACTACCCAATTTCAAAACTTACTATGAAGCTACAGTAATCAAGATTGTATGGTATTAATATAAGGACAGGTATACAGATTGATCAATGAAGAGAATTTAGAGTCTAGAAACAAATCTTTGCATTTATGTTAGATTTTTCACAAAGATGCCCAGAAAATTCAATGGAATAAGAGACAGTCTTGTCAACAAATGATTTTTAGATAACTAGACATCTACATGCAAAAATAAATAAAACAAAACAGACCATTATATCACACACAAAAATTAATTCAAATGGATCAAATACCTAAATGTATGAGCTTAAACTATAAACCATCTAAAGGAAAATATAGGAGAAAGCATTTGCGACCTTGGGTCAGGCAGAGGTCTTAGATGACAAAAACAAGGCAGAGTTCTTAGATAACAAAAACATGAGCCATAACAGATAAAATTGATAAACTGGATTTCATTAAAGTTAACAACTTTCGTAGTTCAAATGATATCAATAAGAAAATGAAAAGACCAAGCCATAGACTGGGAGAAAATATTGCCAAATCACAAATCTGATGAAGCTCTTGTATTCAGAAATTCAATGAACTCTCACTAGTGAACAAGAAGATAATGCAACTTTTAAAATGGGCAAAGAACTTACTTAGACACTTCGCCAAAGAACACATACATATGAATGGCTTATAAACATACAAAAAAAAAGTGCTCAATATCATTAGTCATTAGGTATACTCTCATTGAAACCACAGTGATACCATGACACATCCATTAAATTGCCGTAATATTATGAAAAAGACAGACAATATTAAATGTTGATGAAGATGTGGAGAAACTTGAACCCTTACACATTGCTGGTAGAAATGTAAAATGATACAGCCACATTGGAATACAGTTTGGCTGTTTCTTAAAAAGTTAATTTATCATATGGTCCAGCAATTCCATTCTTAGGAATGTATCCAAGATAAATAAAAACGTATGTCCACACAAAGATTTCTCCATGAATACTCAAAAAAGTATTATTCATAAAAGTAAAAAGCTGGAAATTATATAAGTATCTACCAACTAGTGTATAGACAACATATCGCACTATAATGAACTACCATTCAGCAATAAAAAAGAACAAAATACTGATACATGCCATGTCATAAATGAACCTCAAGACACGCAAAGTGAAAGAAGCCAGATGCAAAAGACTGCATACAGTATAATTCTTTTTAGATGAAATGTCCAGAAAAATTTATAGAAACAAAAAGCAAATCAGTAGTTGCCAGAACTGGAGAGGGTTGTGGGAGTTGGGAACTCACTACAAATAGGCTTGAGGAAAATTTGGGGACTGATGAAAAGGTTCTAAAAGTGGAAACCATCAAATTGTATACTTAAACAGGTGAAGTTTATATTAAGTGGATCATACCTCAATAAAGTTGTAAAGCAAAATTGCATCTAGAGATATTAATTTCCTTTATCTAGCTCTAAACATTTTTCCTTAGGTCAATATTTTTTTCCTTAAGAAATTTTTTTAGTTGGTAAAAAAATTTATTGTACATACTGATCACATACAGTACTAACAATTTCTGGGAATGCAAAAACACTGTGATTTGGTTGTATTATTAGCTCTAACTTGCACTTGACTAAAATTTCTTGAGAATAGGCAAAGCAATCATGTTTTTAAGCAAGCTCACAAACTGTCACCTGCATGTAGTTAAAGACTATTTCACTTACGCTAGGATGACAGTTACATTCAATATAATTACTCTGTTTTGAAAAGATTCACTGATATATTAAAGTAGGAAGGCATCTTACAAGTAATCTAGTTCAATCCCTTTGTTTTACAGATAAGATAAACATAAAATTACGTGTTCAAGATCACACATTCAAAGTTAGTAGCAAAGCTTCCCAGTCTCCTGACTTTCCTGCTCTTTTTCTACATTGAGTATGGTTTTATTGAAAGAAGAAAGTGGTAGAAAATTAAAAAAAAAAAAAAAATCACTGTGGCCGGGTGTGGCGGCTCATGGCTGTAATCCCAGCACTTCAGGAGGCCGAGGCAGGTGGATCACTTGAGGCCAGGATTTCGAGACTAGCCTGGCCAACGTGGCGAAACCCATCTCTACTAAAAATACAAAAAAATTAGCTGGGCATGGTGGCACACATCTGTAATTTGAACTACTCGGGAGGCTGAGGCACAAGAATCATTTGAACCGACGAGGCAGAGGTTGCAGTGAGCTGAGAGCACGCCACAGTACTCCAGCCTGGGTGACAGAGAGACAGACTCTGTCTCCAAAAATATATGTAAATAAAATAAATAATCACAAGGAAAATACCCAGGCAACAGCTAACAGCTGATTAATTTTTCATCCCATCAACATATCTCTTGTAACCTCAACTTGTTGGTTCCTTTTTATTTTACAAAAAGGGAGGGAAACTTTATAAAGCCTTTGACATATTTATTATTTCATTTAATACTCAAAACATTCCCATGAAGTAAGAATTACCTAATATAACTGGAGAAACTGAGGTTCAAAATAGTTAACTTGCCCTGGTTAGAAAGTTTGTAAACAATTAAGCCAGAATTTTAAAAGTTAAATGTATCTGCCTTCCATGCTCATTTTGTTTTCCATTGTTCTTTCAGGTAGTTTAAGCAGTGGTCTCCAAAACAATTCCTTTCAGTAAATATTGTTTGTGTTTACATTTTCAATAAATATGTTTACTATAAAGGTCACAAAATAGACATTTTTAAAGGATGAGATAAAAATAAGTACATCTCGAAGTTCTAATTTCTTTTCCACAATGAGCTAACTTATCTTGCACACCGCCCAGTCCCATTCTACTATATCTTTCCCATCCTACTACAACTCTGGAAATCATTATTCTAAATACTGCTGTTTTTTCAGAATTGAGTATCATCCCTTCTTTGCAACATTATTTTATTCTTGACACTTTACCCTCACTTAAAAGCTTTAATTTAATTTCTAATTCCATTAATTGTTATGTTAAACTTGAGTTTTGTTATTCTTATTTTCTTCTATTTATAGGCTCTTGAAATTGGAAATACATCTACTTTAAGTCTCAAATAGTTCCATCAATAAGATGGAGCTCATCAAATAAGAATGCTGGACATTCTTATTTAAAATTAGAGATTTTTTAAATGAAAGGAAGAATTACACAAATAACTGAAAACGAAAGTCTTCTGATACACTGAAAGTTTTCTGTCAAAAGGTTTATAGTATTTAGAAAGAAAAACACAGGGGGAAAAGGAGATATTTCTATCATATTAAAATTGGCTTGCTTTAAAAAAAATTTTGAGGCAGGGTCTTGCTCTGTCACCCAGGTTGGAGTGCAGTTGTGTGATCTCAGCTCACTGCAACCTCAGCTCCTGGGCTCAAGCAATCCTCCCACCTCAGCTTCCCAAGTAGCTGGGAATAAAGGCACGCGCCACCATGCCTGGCTAATTTTTTCTATTTTTTGTAGCGTGGGGTTTCGCCATGTTGCCCAGGCTGGTCTCGAACTCCTAAACTAAAGTGATCTGCCCTCCTCGGCCTCCCAAAGTGCTGGGATTACAGGTATGAGCCACGACGGCCAGCCTAAAATTGGCTTTTTAATGTAAGCAGCAAGTAATCTCTGAGCCTCACTAAGAAGTGAAATTTGTTCTTTGAGTTAAATAAAAATCCTTGAGACAGTTGTTGATCAGTTTTTATGAAATCAGTTTAGGTTGCAGCATATGTTTCATTAGATTTCAACAAACTTACATCATGCTTCATTAGAAATATGCTGTAAAATATTTCTATCTATCTTAAAACGCTTTAACAGATCTGGCTTTGGACTCCCTTTTACCAATATGAGGTATAATTCAATATAAAGTAAAATCTTGCTTCTCAAATTTGGCTTTTGGTGTTCAATTCCTTTCAGATGTTACAATCTTTCCCCTACCTAATCAAACTTGTTCTCGTACAAATCAACACATAGCCATGATTTAAAAGTGTTTGGTCATTCCCCCCTTGCTCTCTCCTGCTACCATGTAAGACGTGCCTTGCTGCCTTGCTTCCCCTTCACCTTCTGCCATGATTGTAAGTTTCCTGAGGCCTCCCCAGCCATGTAGAACTGTGAGTCAATTAAACCTCTTTTCTTCATAAATTACCCAGTCTCAGGTAGTTCTTCAGAGCAGTGTGAAAATAAATACAATGAATAAATGGCATGCTGAACTCAACTGCTGGCCTGCTAAACACTTGACCACACACAAACATAATGCAGTTAAGTTGACTTTTGAGAAGCTTTTTCTAATTGTCCATCAAAATAGAATTACCTGATCAAGAAAAGCTCTTTTCCTCAAGTTATCTGTGTTTAGAGTTCACAATGCCTGAGAAATATATATGTACTAAGTTGCTACTGAAATACTCAATGACCACAAAGTCACTCCAAAGGAGTGAAAGTAAGAATGGATATTGATATGGTTTGGCTGTGTCCCCACCCAAATCTCATGCTGAGTTGTGATCTTCAGTGTTGAAGGACGGGCCTAGTGGGAGGTGACTGGATCATGAGGCTGGACTTCTCCCTTGCTGTTCTCGTGAGAGTTCTCACAAGATCTGGTTGTTTAAAAGTATGTAGCACCTCCTACTTTGCTCTTTCTCCTGCCACCCATTTGAAGATGTGCCTGCTTCCCCTTTGCATTCCGCCATGATTGTAAATTTCCTGAGGCCTTCCTAGCCATGCCTACTGTACAGCCTGCAAAATTTTGAGTCAATTAAACCTCTTCTCTTCATAATTTACCCAGTCTCAGGTAGTTCTTCATAGCAATGTGAGAACAAACTAATACAGATATAAAACAAGGAAAAGAAGTGGCAATCTGGAGACTGCCCAAAGCAGCAACTTCACTTGATTACAGGTACTTGGGAATGCAGATCATGTGACCAAATCTTTAAGTGTTAGCAGCAACTTCACTTGAGATTACAGGTACTATAGAATGCAGGTCATGTGACCAGATCTTTAAGTGTTCAAGAGAAGCTAGAAATCAGCTCTTCCCTCTTCTTCTTCTTTTTTTTTTGGAGGCGGAGTCTCACTCTGTCGCCCAGGCTGGAGTGCAGTGGTGCGATCTTAGCTCACCTGTGACCTCCGTCTCCTAGAATCAAGTGATTCTCCTGCCGCAGCCTCTGGAGTAGCTGGGATTAATTACAGGTGTGTGCCACCATGCCCAGCTCATTTTTGTATTTTCAGTAAAGATGGAGTTTTGCCATGTTGGCCGGGCTGATCTCAAACTCCCGACCTCAGGTGATCCACCCACCTCGGCCTCCCAAAGTGCTAGGAATACAGGCATGAGCCACCGTACCTGGCCCCCTCTTCTTCTTTTTTTAAATTTAATATGGTTTCTTGATTTTAAATCACTCACTTTTTTTTTTTTTTAAACACTGCATAGGTCAGGGAAAACAAGTCTGCAGGATGGATTTGGCCTGTAGGGCAACAGTGTGTGACCTCTGAAAAGAATGCAACATTTTTAGCTGCTAAGGACAGATTATTTAGCTTGGTTCAAAAAACTGAAACAATGCTTTGACTTTTTTTTTTTTGAGACAGTCTCGCTCTGTTGCCTAGGCTGGAGTGCAGTGGTGTAATCTCGGCTCACTGCAAGCTCTGCCTCCTGGGTTCACGCCATTCTCCTGCCTCAGTTGGGACTACAGGTGCCCGCCACCACACCCAGCTAATTTTTTTTGTATTTTTAGTAGAGGCAGGGTTTCACTGTGTTAGCCAGGATGGTCTTGATCTCCTGACCTCATGATCTGCCCGCCTTGGCCTCCCAAAGTGCTGGGATTACAGGTGTGAGCCACCGTACCCAGCCTGACTTTTAAAATTTACTCCTTGCTTCCTACTGTGGGTTCATTTCTATGCAACTCCTTCTATCTCTCAATATGATGCAACTATACTGGCTTTCTTTTAGTCCCAGAGATTCTTCTTTCTGCTTCACTGTCTTTATATGCTTTTAACCTGAAAAGCCACTCACTTCTTCATGTGTAAACCACTCCTCCCAAAAACCCTCGAACTAGCTAATTCCTACCCTGGTCGCTGTCTCAAGAAAGTATCTGATGATCTTTCCTAAACTAGATTAAGTACTCTGTTAAACACACTCTCAAGTGCTCTACCCAACAGCACTTGCCATAACTATAACGAAATAAGTATTTCTGTAACCAGTTGTTTAATAACTAATTCCCTCCCTGGATTTAAAGTACTAAAAGGGCAGAAAATGAGTATATCTTGTTCACTACTATAGTCCAGTCAAGCATGGCATATCATGGGCATTAATAAGTATTTAAAGGAAGGAATAAAAGCTTATTCTTACTATCACAGAAAAAGGAATGATTTAAAAGAAAAATTTTGAACTCTTTCTCTGAGACCAAAGGGGAGATTTTTACCCTAAAGAAAAAAGAAGCATATTTTTATTTGAACTTATGTATATCTCTTTATTCAGTTTGTTAACTACTCTATTAAATACCTCTATCTTCCTACTGTGTCTACTAGATATTTTAGTATTGAAAATGCTATATTAAATCTCCCACTATGTAACTGTATTTTGTCAAGTTAAACTTACATTTCAAATATTTCTTGCTTTTTATATTTAGCTATTTATTTGGTTTATAAAAAATTTTAGCTGTAACCCAGTTTTTTCCTTTGTCTTTCATTACTTTAGTATTTTTAACTTAAACTACCTTGTCTCGCATTAATATTGCCATTCCTTTTTTTCTTTTTTTAAAAATAAGCCATTTCTTGGGTGCAGTGGCTCATGTTTTTAATCCCAACACTCTGGGAGGCTGAGGCAGGAGGAATGCTTAAGCATAGGAGTCTGAGACCAGCCTAGGCAACATAGCTAGACCTCATTTCTACTAAAAATCTAAAAAATTAGCCAGGTATAGTGGCACATGCCTGAGGTCCCAGCAACTAGCAAGGCTCAGGTGAGAAGAACACTTCAACCCAGGAAACTGAGGCTGCAGTGAGCTATAATCTTGCCACTGCACTCCAGCCCAGGCAACAGAGAGAGACCCTGTCTCAAAAACAAACCAACCCCAAACACAATCTTTCTTTTCTCAAATCTTTTTGCTTTTTTAACTTTCTTTCAAAACCCTCGGAGTAAGTCTTTAAATTTCATCTCCTTTACCACTTTATTCTCCCTTGGTGATTTCCATGTCTCAAGGATTTTAAACACTGTATATGCTAATGACTCCAGCCTGGACCTCTTTCCTGAACTCCAGACTGGTATATCCAACTGCCTACTTCATATCTCCATTTGGATGTCTAACAACCATCTCAAACTTACTTTCAAAATAAATTCTTTATCCTGTTCTTCATGCTGCTTCTATAATACTCCTAATTTTGATGAAAGACAACTCATTCGTCCAGTTCCTTTGGCCAAAAATCTTGTTATTATCCTTGACTCCTACCTTTTTTGCACAACTTTTGGATCGTGAGCCTCTACCTTCAAAATATATCCAAAATTCGACCATTTCCAAGCCACCATGCTCCCTTTCTAGCCTCTTAATTGGTCTTTTTCACTCTTGCACTCCTTGGCAGTTAAACATAGCAACCAGAGATTCTATTAAAATACATGTTGGATCATGTCACTCTTTTTGAAATCTTTCAATGACTTTTTCAGAGCAAAGGCAAAATCTTTATAATGATCTACAAGTTTTGAATATGAATAATAACATTTTAAACCAAAAATCCACCTTGATATTCTTTTCTCCTCTTAGTAAAATATATGCCTGTATCTTATTTGAGAAAACAATACATATAATATGTAAGTGTTATACAAATTGGTGAGAATATAACATTAGGTGAAATGGAGCGAAGGATTCTTTCTTTTCTCAGATCTCATACACTTACAACTCTTGTACTCAAGTCGTGATACAAAAGCAGATCATAGCATACTGTTAATCAAAAAGCAAATATTAGAGGGAGAATATACATATTTATAGGAAAAAGTGTTTATAGGTCTAATGTCAACAAAACCAACTTCTCCTTTCAAATCAAACCAATAAACATTTTGTTTCAGCTTCAGGAAAAATCGACTCCAATTATAGGTGCTCTGATTCTAATAATTGTTTAAATTTGTTCCCGGTAAAAAAATACATAAAACCATTTGCCCTATTACCAATTGTTTTCACTTGAATTTACACAATCTAAAATAATTGGTTTAATTCAATGTGGCAGATTAAAAACAACCACATCATTAGTACTCATTGCACACTTATACCAAAATATCTCACATACCTCATTAATATATATACTATGTACCCACAAAAATAAAAAATGCTAGTCCTCATACTGAGGTAATGGCTAATTCCTTTCCTTTTGAATCTGGGCTGACCTTTGTGACACGCATGGTGAATAAAATGCAGCAGAAATGACCTTTTGAGATTCCCAAGGCGAGGTGGTAAGAAACCTTACAGCTTTAAAACAAACATGTTGACAATACTTTTTGGGAACCCTGATCCACTATGTTAAATGTCACATGACCATGAAAAAGCCATGCTGATGACGCTGTATGTAGATGCTATACATGATGTCTCAGTTGAACCCAGGCTTCTGGCTGTCTCTACTAAGGCAGCACTTGTATGGGTATAGCCATCTGGAACTATTATAGCCAGCCCATCTACCAGCTGAATACCTCCAAGTAACCTCTATCCCTACCTACCACATGAACAAAGCCAAGTCCTGCCTAAATTCCTGACCCACAAAATTGTGAGACACAGGAAAACGGCTGTTATTTTAAAACCACACTAAGTACTGGGACTAGTTTGTTACACAGCAACAGATAACTGGAACAGTCAGTAACATTTTTTGTTTGTTTGTTTTTAAATCAAAATGGCAACAAGTTTTCAAAGGTACATTTACAGTGTTCAAAAGTGGTAAAGAATTCACAGAGTGAGCCAAAGGGATTAAGTCAGGAAATATGTTTATTCTTATATTCAGGAAGGTATTGCCGTGGTAATGGAGAAACTACTGACGTGACTGAGTCATCAATGAATTAGACGTGAGAATGGGTATGAAAACGAGAAGAAAATATTCATAAATGATACCTAGCTAAATGAACATAGCAGGAGATTAAAACAAATCTATGACTTAGAAGTTTGGGAGATAGGGTATGGAATGTTATGTTCTTGGTCTAGTTGGACAGAAATAAGTAAGAATGGAAAGGAGGAAATGTGAGTAGAATATGAAAAAATGAACAGACAATGGACCATAAGTTATATAGGATGGATATACGTTCTCTTAGCTCAGCCTCAAGAACAAACAGCCTTCTAACAATATGCAATAGTGGCAAAAACAGGTTTTTAATTATAATTCTGCCACGTACTAGTTGAATGACTTTAGGTTATTTACTTAGTCTCTCTGAAGGTTTCTCATATAAAGTGAGGATAATAGTGCCTCCCTCACAGAGTTATTTTAAAAATTAATGAATTGGCCGGGTGCGGCGGCTCACACCTTTAATCCCAGAACTTTGGGAGGCTGAGGTGGGTGGATCACCTGAGGTCAGCAGTTCGAAACCAACTTGACCAACATGGTGAAACCCTGTCTCTGCTAAAAATACAAAATTAGCCAGTGTGGTGGCGTATGCCTGTAATCCCAGCTACTCGGGAGGCTGAGGCAGGAGAATCGCTTGAACCCGGGAGGCGGAGGTTGCAGTGAGCCGAGCTCACGCCACTGCACTCCAGTCTGGGCAACAAGAATGAAACTCCATCTCAAAAAAAAAAAAACAAAAAACAAAAAACAAAAAAATTAATGAATTAATGTATGTAAATTAAGTGTAAAAGACAATAGATATTAAGTTTGGAGATATACTAGAAAAAAGTGTGTTTTAAAGTATTACTATCAATATTATTAATAGGTAGCATCATTTGAGTACCTTCTATATACCAGGCATTCTGCTAGATTAAGTAAACATTAATCTTCAGTAGATTCTTGTCACAGACATTGACCTCCCCACTTCATACTTATGAAATAACTGCATAAGTGGACAAAGTAACTGCTTAGTAGCATCGTAAAATATTTTCCTTTAAAAATACAATTACTGTTTCTTAACCTGATGACAGTAAGAATAAAAGATATATAAAATTTTACTGACAAAGATACTGGTATAATGGACGTAAGTAGTCAAAGAAAAAGGACTTTAATAGAGGCCCCCAGGAATTATTATAGAAAATAAAAGCAAAATGGAAACATCTAGGGTGGGGATAGGACAAGGAAATCTTAAAAGGGAATGTGAGATGAGAGTCTGAGGAAAAATCTATTTCTTGTATTAGCTAGACTGGAGATTTTCTGTCACTGTTGATAGTAAGAGCAGTTAGTGTCAGCTATGTACATTACTAGCTGCTTTACATTCATATCATCATTTAATTTTCAAGGCAATCATGCAAAGCAGTCATCATTCATTTCATTAAAAATTTAGTGAGCACCTACTAGGTGCCAGACATTGTGGATACACCTATACACAAGATAATACAGCGTTCCTGACCAAAGCAGCTGGCAAACTATTATAGAAATGGAAATCTTTTCAAAGAAGTTACAGTAATTTGCCTAAGTTCACACAGCTAATAAAGACCAGAATCAGAATATGAATTCAGATCTTACTCTAAAAGCCTATGTTCTCAACCACTACACTTACTGACACAATAAAAAAAAAAAAATTCCGTAATGCTGACAAGCTACAAAACTATTTGAACTGATAAAAAATTTTCTCAAGAAACATTCAATAACACACTAAGCATTTTCTTAATCATTCATAATTAATAATTTATTAAATAGTTATATTTAAATTTATTTCAATAGTATTCCATGCTTACTGCAGTGGTAACATTTAAAGATTAAAAATCTGGATATTAGTTCAAGAGGAATAGCTGTTATCCAAAGTTAAGAGCTATATTCATTGAGTTCTATGTTATCTGATCTAGTTTGATTAATCACTTAAGCAATCATGTTAACAAATAAGAAAATCCTAAAGATAATAATAACAGATCTTAGGGGAAAGCAAAAATGTGAGTGAACAAATTATAACAATGTCATCTATAGGACAATTAGTAGAATACAGATAACTTGGAACTTGCAAATATAATCCTTAACCACTTTAAAGAAGGAATTCATTCACTCAAAACTGCATCTTGCTCTATCCATTTATAAGACTAGAAATTGCCAGGACTCAATTTGCAATTTTTATATCATATTATATATGAACTTCCTACAAATAGTGAACATTTTCACAGTCTCAGGGTGTTAACTGGGCCTTAACACTTACTATTATCCCCTTAAATCTCATTTATATCAATCAGTTGGTATCTAATACAGACATTACACAGAAAGCCAAAACAGGTTAACCAAGACTACTTCTTTGCCTGCAGAAAAAGCTTATTCTGGATGTAAAATTTTTAAAGTAAGAGTATTTATCAGAATAACTAAATTCTAAAGTAAATAACCAAAGACCACATAACGTTTCAGGCCACAGAAAAAAGAATGAATATAAAAGCAAGAAATTGGTCAATTTCCATAAAGGACCTTAATAAGTATTTTTAATAATAACTAACTACCAACAACATTCAAAGATTACTCCAGTTATCAGATCAAGAGCTATCAAGATAATGTCCTCAGCTTATTCATGAAAGGAAAAAATAAATATATATCTCAGAGAATAACATTATTGAACTTGAGAAGCCAGCCATATTTATTATTGTTGTTGTTGTTTGTTTGTGTTTTTTTGAGATAGAGTCTTGCTCTGTCATCCAGGCTGGAGTGCAGTGGTGCGATCGCAGCTCACTGCAACCTCTTCCTCCTGGGTTCAAGTGATTCTCCTGCCTTAGTCTTCTGAGTAGCTGCGACTACAGGCGTGTACCACCACGCCCAGCTAATTTTTGTATTTTTAGTAGAGACAGGGTTTCACCATGTTGGCCAGGATGGTCTCAATCTCTTGACCTTGTGATCTGCCCGTCTCGGCCTCTCAAAGTTCTGGGATTACAGGTGTGAGGCACCAGCCCTGGCCAAGAAGCCAGCTTTAATTGGTTTAGTTACAACTCTTTTCTTTAAAATGTATTTTTCTTTAACTTTGTTTACAGAGATACTACTAGAAAGGACCTAAACGCACTTAAAGGTGGTAGAAAAGAAGTATGTAGTTCAAATCAGTCACCCTTTAACATTCCCTTTATCAAAGGTGAGGTAAGGAAACGTAAACTAATTTTCCAAGGGTTTGCTTTTCAGCATTTATCTTCTCAACAAAATTACAATGGTACATAAAATCATCAAGTCTAGGCATAAAAACCCTAACAATTTAAATGTTTTATAAGTCATAATAAGTACATGAACCTCAGAGTTCATCACTGCACAACTTCATAAAATGAGTAAGAAAGTCAAATCCAGGACTTTCTAGAACAAAACCTGTGCTTTGTGCAGTAATATCATATATCACCAATAGACAGCCAGAGTGAATTTCAGAGAAATAAGTATCCAGTACGCTTGACACTTCCTACATTTCATATTAAGTTAGAAGTATAATACTTGACAATGGCCAAAAGAAAACTGACCCCCCCGTTTTGTTTTTTACATGGCTCTTAAGGACTCAAAATACTTTTTCTATGAATATACTACTCAAGTGGGTAATCTCAGATGAGATTTCACCTATATGAATAGCACGATTTTTCTTATTGAAAAATCAAACCAACAGGTTTAGGGAAAGAGTATAAAAATTATGATAAAAATCAAATTTTTAAGAAATGGGTCAAAATTCAAGGTCATTATACAAAAAATAAGGGGGTGGAAAATGGGCAGTGATAGAAACTGGTAACATATTTTTAAGAAAAACATTGAGGGGGCCAGGTGCTGTGGCTCATGCCTGTAATCCCAGCACTTTCAGAGGCCGAGGTGGACAGATCACCTGAGGTCAGGGGTTCAAGACCAGCCTGGCCAACATGGTGAAACCCTGCCCCTACTAAAATAACAAAAATTAACCAGGTGTGGTGGTGGGAGCCTATAATCCCAGCTACTCAGGAGGTTGGGGCAGGAGAACTGCCTGAATCCGGGAGGCAGAGGTTGCAGTGAGCTGAGATCATGCCACTGCACTCCAGCCTGAGCAAGAGAGCAAGACTTCATTTCAAAAAAAAAACCAAAAAAACCCAAAAACAAAAAAAAACACATTGAGGGAAATGTATTTCAACAATAAAAAGTTAATAATTTCTTGCCCCCCCATTTTATTTTTGAATTATCATTTATCAAAACTCAATATAGTTAAAGTTTTTAAGCATCAATTAATTCTGTGCTGGTCCCATTCATTTTGGAAAGCTGGCATTCTCATTAAAATAGCTTTATGAAACACAGGATTTTACTCCCGTGGCAAATGAATTCTCCTTTCCCCAACTGAAGGCAAACTAAAATCCTGCCTACTTTTTTTGTAAGCTTAAAAATTGGGAAAGTGGTGACAATATGAACTTATCTCAACAAATTTCCAAGTCCTAAATCATCACTTGTGATTTTGACCTGGCAAGAACATAAACTAAAGAAAAAGTATGCTAAGAACAATAATTAATATTTTTATGAAAGGGTGAAGGCAGGCACAGAAATTATAAGAAAACAGTTCCAAGTGAAGATAGTACTTTTTATTTTGCTTTAGTGTGAGTAGTATAACAGACTATGTCACCAGACTAATAGTTCTATATATATTAGTTCTAATGATAATTTTACTAGTTTTAAGATTTCATCCTAGATTTTTATATCCACTCTATTTCAAAATAGTCATCAAACCACAATCAATATCTACTGATGGAAATATCAGTAATGGTTTTTATTTTTTCAGGAGATGAAATTTTCCTTTTCAAGAACATATAATACACTTTAGGTCCGGGGTAAAAATGTGGTGTAGGATGAATTTTTCTTGGTGAATGTGGAGGAATGGGGAAGACACTTAAAAATTAGCTAAGAAAACTGGGGTATATTTTTTGGTATTGAGGAGAGAATAAGGTCATCTGAAAATTTTTTTAAAGATAGGTAAACCTAAACCGTGGTAAAAGGTAATTTATAGTATGGTTCTGAACGACAAGATCAAAATAGCAAAAGCAACAGATAATTACAGCAGCCAAAGCAGAGAATAAGAATGTAGAAGAAAGTGACAACTATAGTAGCAATAGAGAGGAGAGAATGAGAGAGTAAGTCCAGGGAGTCTTTGGAAAAAAAAAAAAATTAAGGAACAAAAAAGAAGATATGTAAGGTGCCAGACACAGGTTAAAGATGCCATGTAAAGTATACAAGGTGGTCAAGCTATTGAGAGGAGGAACACAGTAGTTAGTGGTGGGTAATCACAGCAGCAGACAACATTTTTCTTTGCTGAAAGACATTTATAAAATCATTCCATTTTAATAGCAACTAGTAGCAAAGAACATAATATGCCACGTACATTCTTTGAAATAGGTATGAACAAAAAGTGGAAGTCTGATAATATTCATTTCAGAGCATTGTTTCTTGTTCTATATTAGTGCTTTCTTATCAAAAATAGTATCAGTCATTAGATTCCCAAGTTTGACCTATTAAAAAATTAAAGCATCAACTTTAAACTTACAGTCAAATATCAAGTTGAGAGTCACATTTGTCCTAAAGCAATATGCTCATTACTCATTCAAGGTCTACCTGTATGATTTCACCATATCTGAGTATCATCAGTGTACTATTATTTATGTTTTTCTTTAAAATGGCTATTTGTTGAAATACACAAATTGATAGGATGCTTGTAACAAGTGCTTCTCAAGTGACACAAATCTAAATGCACTGCAAGTTCTGTCATCATCAATTTATGCTTTCTTAGTCTCTGAAAACACATACATTTGTGTCACTTGAAAAGGCTTTTCTTTCTTTAATCCCATGAAATCAGAAGTATAACATGTA
The DNA here is from genome assembly GCF_000951035.1 of Colobus angolensis palliatus. Taxonomy (NCBI): domain Eukaryota; kingdom Metazoa; phylum Chordata; class Mammalia; order Primates; family Cercopithecidae; genus Colobus; species Colobus angolensis. The sequence goes on along the minus strand of NW_012115489.1, from coordinate 2,420,086 downwards.
GTTATATTTTTCTGATATTCATATCGCCTTACAAAAAAGCTGCCTACTGTAATAGCTTAAAAAATGAGTATTTCTATCCTGAAAATGGCAAAATTGTATTACAACCAAATATACAAAAGAAACTTCAGTGAGTCTCAAATGTTACAACCCATTTTAGAAATCACAGGATAAAAAAGAATACCTGACAACAAGTTTAAAAGATATTTTAAAAGGCATCCAAGATAGTTCTATTAAAGTCTGTATTTAGCTTACTGAGTCATCTGGTACTGATAGCTGCAGATACCTATTTGTGTACTTAAATTCTAATCCTGTGAACACCGCAATTAATAAGAATCTCTATGTTCAGTATCAGAGGTTTTTCATCATGAATATGGATCAATTTGGTATGTTAGAAAAAAAATTGAGGATTATTTGCTTATTTTTAAATGAAAATATCTTGTTTCTCAGTCAGGCATCTGGCACACAAAAACTTTGCCTACAAAATTGAAAGCTCCTTTTCTATTGCAATATTGCAATAAGCACTGTAACCATCACAGGATGTGTTCAAAATCATGCTTTTTAAGTAAAGATTAAAATAAAGTTCACAGAAGCACATGGTAAAGAGAAAAAAGTAATACTGGGTGCAGTGGTACATGCCTGCAGTCCCAGTCACTAGGGAGGATGAGGTGGAAGGATCACTCAAGTCCAGGAGTTCAAGGCCGGCCTGGGCAGTTTCATGAGACCCTATCTCTTAAAACAAAGAGAGGTAGGAGAGAAATAAAGATAATGGGAGACATACTATATCAGCATAATAATGTCAACTGAAATACATGGAAGGGCAGTCTTTCTTTTTTTTTTT
>NW_012115489.1:2379229-2419103 GCF_000951035.1 Colobus angolensis palliatus | reverse complement strand
TGTTAGCCAGGATGGTCTCGATCTCCTGACCTCGTGATCCGCCCGTCTCAGCCTTCCAAAGTGCTGGGATTACAGGCTTGAGCCACCGCGCCCGGCCGGAAGGGCAGTCTTTCATTCTGAAGATACACCTTTCCTACTTTACCTTTTGGTATTAAAATGTCCTCTCTTTTATTAAAATAATTTTTTGGGGGAATAATTTTTACAAAAATGTCCTTAGCAGCATAAAAACCTGGTAATCCTATATTAAAATGTAAATGATTGGTAAAATTCACTTAAAAAACAAAATGGTGTAAAAATTGAGGGCACTTCTGTGGTTTTAGTGAAACAACTGATATTAACCTGGCATGTCCAATTCAAAAACCCAGAGAGATACTTTATTTTAGTCAGGTGCTTAATTAATTGTATTGTTAAAAAGTTTCAGAAAAAAAAAATTGTCAGTTTCTTTCAAACTAAAGCAATGAGTTAGTAAATAACTGTGAAAATTGGGGTTATCTTCTGCCTAACTTATGAATAAGAAAAACAAACTCAAACACCTACATGAACTTGTAATAAAGAGGAAACTTGGCCGGGGGCGGTGGCTCACGCGGTCAGGAGATCGAGACCATCCTGGCTAACACGGTGAAACCCTGTCTCTACTAAAAATGCAAAAAATTAGCTGGGCATGGTGGCGGGTGCCTGTAGTCCAAGCTACTTGGGAGGTTGAGGCAGGAGAATGGCATGAACCCGGGAGGCGGAGCTTGCAGTGAGCTGAGATCGCGCCACTGCACTCCAGCCTGGGCGACAGAGTGACACTCCGTCTCAAAAAAAAAAAAAAAAAAAGAGGAAACTTGCCAAAAGGCAATTACCTACTTTTATTAGGAAACTTCAAATTTGGGTAAAATATAATGAGAACACAAATTTCACTAACTTTCCTTTTCTTCAAGAAATAGATTTTTGGAGAAAGAAAGGACAATTACCACAAATGAAATGACAAAGATGGTTCATTTCCAACTGAGTGATGCTGTTCCTCATATATTTTTCCACTGGAGATAATGATGAATTAAAGAAATGGACTTCAGATGTATTTCCTTTTAGTTTGTGTTCTATCAATGATGATAAATGATAAAATATAATTTCACTGACTTATAAGCTAACAGCTGGGTTATTAGGCAGTTTGATACAAATGCCTAAGACTTCCTGGTATGTTCAGGATCACTTCCACAAAAGATGAAGTCACTTGTAGCATCACTTCCACAAAAGATGAAGTCAGTTTTGGAGATACTTGGGCATGTGTTACAATGTATCACTATGATAAAATTTATAACATCTTTATATGTCAAAACAAAGGTCAGAGATTACTTAAACATGAAAGCTATCTTTTGACTATAATTGAACAAAAGTTAAAACTACTAAGCTAATAAACCTGCTTCAAACATGTAAAGCTTTAAATATTTTAAATATTAAAATGTAACTCTCTCCCCTTCATTCTATAATTATGATACAACTTTGGTGTTTGTCCATAAGAGTACGATTTTGAGAACAAAATTCCAATCAGGAATTACAGGGGCATAACAGACTGTTGAACCTGTACTGATCTGAGAACTTCATCTAGTAAGTGATTTTGGTTTACAATTTACCTAATTCAATAAAAAGAAGTGTGCAGGAAGGGTTGGTACAGGGATCAAGTCAATTGAAGAATCTGGTTAACTCACTTTGTTTATAACTAGATTTAAAATAAACATCCTAAAATTAAATACAATTTAAAATGTTTTCTGTTGTTTGTGATTCTAGTAAAATTTTTAATATTAGAAATTAATTGCAGTGCCATATCTTAGAGACATAAACGTTACTAAAGCTTATATAGATTTCATCAATCTATTATATGTAGACATTTCAAATGTGTTTAAGATAAACTAAAATATAAGACATTTTGGACATTTGTTTAGAAATACGTTAGAATTTATACCTTTGAGTAATGTCTAACTAATTAAGTGCCCAAGAATAAAAGAATGATTATATACAGGGCTAATAGACTTCATTCTGAAAAACAGTATGTAACGCTATTTTAATGTAAATAACATAAATTTTAAGAAAAAAATTAAAATCTGAGAAAAACTTTTTAAAAATCTAAACAAAAGTTTTAGGTTAAAATAATATTTAAATGTAGTTATCATTAAATTTAAATGGCAAAGCAAAATCTCAAAACTCTACAAGCTCTCCAAGTGATAGCCTCTGTAACTCTGGGCAAATCACTAAACTTCTCTCAAAATCAGTTTGCATTTATTATATAGTTTTGAAAGTAATAAATAAAAAATGGATTATGTGAGAAATAGTCAATATATAAGAGGAAAGCCACTGTTTGTCACTAAAAGTGATTCAGGTTGAGTGTCAATGCTTGGAACCAGAAGTGTTTCAAATTTCGGATTTTCAAATTTTGGGACATCTACATACACATAATGAAGTATCTTGTAGATGGTAACCAAGTTTAAACACAAAATTCATGTATGTTTCATATACGCCCCATACACACAGCCCAGAGTTAATTTTATACAATACTTATAATACCTTTGTGCGTTAAACAAAGTTTTGACTGCCACCTGTCATGAGGTCAGGTGTGGAATTTTCTACTTGTGGCACCGTGTAGGCACTCAGAAAGTTTTGTATTTTGGATCACTTTGGATTAGGGATACTCGGCCTGTAACACTTTTTTAGTACAATTTAATAAGCAGAATTATGGCAACAATGGCCATTATCCATATGTTTAAAGACTACACATATTTCTTTACTTTTTGTGCACTTAAATTCTAATCCCATGAACACCGCAATTAATAAGAATCTCTATGTTCAATATCAGAGGTTTTTCATCACGCATATGGATCGATTTGGCATGTTAGAAAAAAAGTTGAGGATTATTTATTTATTTTTAAACGAAAATATCTTGTTTCTCAGGCATCTGGCACACAAAAACTTTGCCATAGGTTTAAAGACTACACATATTTCTTGAGATGAATTACAATATGTGACAGAGACATTTACTGTTCACCAAACAACCATGTGCTTCCCACATGTCCCAGACACTTTCCAGCAGGGTAAGGTAACTAGTTCTGGTTACTAGGCTGTGAGTGACTGAATGACCTGGGTGTCATTTCATGGCTGAAATATTTAACAGCCAACAGAAGACCCTCTAGCGCTTTATTTCCATGTGGTGGTCACCGTGGAGGCCTAATGTTCCAGGTGTACAGATATACGCTGTCAGAAATTCCATCAGTATGATTTCTTGAGCTAATGTATGGAGTACATCTATTCCCTGACAAAGTGTTGGATAGGTAATGTGAGCAAGAATAAACCCTAGTTGTATTAAATAACTGAGATTATATCCTATTCTAATACAGAGTTTATTAATAATAGATTATACAAATAATTTATTCTGGTCCATTTACTTAGTAAGTTTGCCTGCAAAGAGAAGAACCCCAGGATAAACCAGCTGCTATACAGTGAATGCTATTTTGTCTTAACAATTTCCCATAATTAATAGAGAAAAGCACAAACATGTAATAAATACAATTGTATTCAACCTCTAATATACTACCATATGCAAAAATAGATAAAGAAAACCAGGCTGGGCACAGTGGCTCACACCTGAAATTCCAGCACTTTGGGAGTCTGAGACAGAAGGACTGCTTGAGCCCAGGAGTTCAAGACCAGAAAAATTGGGAGTTTCTCTACAGAAAAATTAGTCAGCTGTGCTGGCATACATCTGTAGTCCCAACTATTCAGGAGGCTGAGACGGGTGGATGGCTTGAGCCCAGGGAGTAGAAGATGCAGTAAGCTGTATCATGCCACTGCACGTCAGCCTGGGAGACAGAGCAAGACAGTCTGTCTCAAAAAAAAGGAAAAAAAAAAAAAAAAAAAAAAAGAAAGAGAAAAAGAAGGAAATAAGAAAACTAGGCACTTTTATAAAAATACATATTTACATAATAAGATGCACTTACAATGCAAACCACATTTGCTTTATCACTTTACACGTACTTTTTTTGCGTGTGCTGAACCACTGGAGTTGTTGCATTATGGCACTTTACCCTACGTAAAAGGACATTCTCCTATACAACAATAAATTATCACACTTTAACATTGTTACTATTATCTAAAATACAATCCATATACAAATTTCTCCAATTATTCCAATAATTTCCTCTAAAAAGATTATCTGGAATCAATCAAATCAGGTTGCATTTGGTTATCACGTCTCTTTTAGTCTCCTTTAATGTTGAACAATTCCACAACCTGTATTTTTAGTATTTCAAGATAGACATTGTTGAAGACATTTTAATGCCAATTGTTTTTCACAGTGTTCCTCAATTTGGATTGCTTTATTTCCCCCCATGATTAAATTCAGGTTGAAAGACACTGTTTCTATAATAAAAACAATAATAGAAAGTAAACCATAACAAATACTTGGCTAAAGGAAACACCAGAGAAAACAGTGAAGAAAAGGTTTTAAAAATCAACAATACGACGGGCGCGGTGGCTCAGGTCTGTAATCTCAGTACTTTGGGAGGCAGAGGCGGGTGGATCACCTGAGGTCAGGAGTTTGAGACCAGCCTGACCAACATGGAGAAACCCTGTCTCTACTAAAGACACAAAATTAGCTGGGCATAGTGGTGCATGCCTGTAATCCCAGCTACTTGGGAGGCAGAGACAGGAGAACTGCTTGAATCTGGGAGGCGGAGGTTGCAGAGAGCCGAGATCGTGTCAGTGTACTCCAGCCTGGGCAACAAGAGTGAAACTCCGTCTCAAAAAAAAAAAAAGGCTAGCGTGGTGACTAACACCTGTAATCTCAACACTTTGGGAGGCCAAGGCGGGCGGATCACGAGGTCAAGAGAGCGAGACCATCCTGGCTAACACGGTGAAACCCCGTCTCTACTAGAAATACAAAAAATTTTGCCGGGTGCAGTGGTGGGCGCCTGCAGTCCCAGCTACTGGGGAGGCTGAGGCAGGAGAATGGCATAAACCTGGGAGGCAGAGCTTGCAGTGAGCTGAGACCACACCACTGCACTCCAGCCTGGGCGACAGAGTGAGATTCTGTCTCAAAAAATAAAAAAATAAAAATCAGCCATACATGTTCTCTAGGACAAGCTCTAGCCATTCTTACTCTGAATCTATATGCTGATGATTCTAAGACTTGATCTCTCCGTAAACCTGAGTCTTATATTACCAACTGACTGCTGGACATCTTCAACTGGCTCTCCTACAGACAATTCAATATCACCACGTTCAAAACTCATCTCAGCCACTAAAGTTACTGCTATTCTCCCTCCTCCCTATATTCCTTCTCCAACTTATGTGTCAGCACTTCATCCAATCTCTAAAGCCTCGTCAAGATGCTTCCATATGCCTTACTCCACATCAAATAAGGCACCAAGCCTATCAATTTTATCTACTTCTTAAATCCATTCTCTTTTAGCCTACTATACTGCATCTGTTGTAAGATCTTAGGATTTATTCTTTCCTAGATTCTTGCAATAACCTAATTGGGTTCCCATCTTCTAGTGTTACTGTCTGTACAGTTAGCTTCCTCATTGTATCAGACTATTTAAAATACGAATTTGATCAAATGACTCCCCTCTTAAAATTGTCTTCAAATGGCTCTCTTCAAGTACAGAAAAAGGTCAAACTCTTTGCATTACCTACAAGGTTTTGTAACATTCACTGCTTATCCACATCTCTACTCACTTCCAGATTTATACTAGCTCCTTCTTCAATACATTGCTTTCCTAATATCAGTTACTCGATATCAGCTTTATAATTTTTTGCTAATTTTTCTCTGTGGTAAAAGACATTTTAAAAGGGTAGAAGAGCAATGACATTTGAAGTTCATTAAATTTGCCTAGCAAACTTCACAATTAATAATATGATCAGGAAATATTTGCTAAGCCTCTATATTATGTGCAAGATGTTGTATTGAGTACTGTGAGAATACAAGAGGCGTGAGACATGTACTCTGCCCTAGGAAGAGTTTCTAGTATAGAATATAGATTTTTTTATAAGCACACACATAATTTATAGTACAATGTAGAAAATAACAAGGGTCATAAACAAGATTCAAGTAAGATCAGAAGAGGGACAAATTATCTCTAAATAGGAAAGGCCAGAAGGAAATCAGGGAATGTTTCCTAGAGGAAGTGGCAGTTTTCAGCCTTAAAGAGTATGAAAGATTTGGGCATGGGAGTGAAGGAAATAATCACTGCTACTGCCAACTCACTTTCTCTAAGGTAACTATTCCAGATTAGTTTTCTGCCCCTGCACATGAGAAATAAAAACACATTCCCTTAGTAATAATGACTCATTAAAATCGATTCTCAAGGGGAGAAAGTAATAAGTGGAATGCCATCTCAGAATGTGATGATTGTCACTTAGGAAAAACCTCTCCAGATGCTATGACCTCCCTACCACATCCTCCATATGGGAAATTGCTATCAAGGGGATACCTTACTAACTGACCAATTTCTAGCAGGTTTCTACAGATTTCTGCAGTCTTCATTCACACAATGCTAGTCTAGATATATTTTTTTAAATGATCTTTTCTCCCTTTTTTTTTTTTTTTGAGACTGAGTCTCACTCTGTCGCCCGGGCTGGAGTGCAGTGGCTGGATCGCAGCTCACTGCAAGCTCCGCCTCCCGGGTTTACGCCATTCTCCTGCCTCAGCCTCCCGAGTAGCTGGGACTACAGGTGTCCGCCACCTCGCCCGGCTAGTTTTTTGTATTTTTTAGTAGAGATGGGGTTTCACCATGTTAGCCAGGATGGTCTCGATCTCCTGACCTCGTGATCCGCCCGTCTCGGCCTCCCAAAGTGCTGGGATTACAGGCTTGAGCCACCGCGCCCAGCCACATCTTTTCTCTTCTTAATTCAACTGAGGATTTCTAAAAGATAAGATAAAAGACATGGAATAAAATAACCCCAAACTTAACAGATATTAGAAAAAGGGCAGACATGCTTACTCATTACACAATTCCTACCCTAAAACACAATTCACTATGCAGGCTTCTCCCATAAATATATCCATTTTAAATCTTGGCTACAATGTCTCTCGCTAGTTTTGTTAACACTCTCCCTTCTAGAAGAGTTGGGTCAGTGTGCAAGCTTATATAATCATTTAGCAACAGATCACCAGTACTGAAACACAATAGTATCAGCTCCTATATCGCCCTTTACCTTCTTACTCCACCACTAAAAAAAAGGTAAGATAAAACATTATTTATAGAGTAAAGAAGTACAAATTGCTAAAGCAGTATTTTCATTGAGGTATACTCTCCACAGCTGGAAATACTTAAGCTGAAAAGAGACCAGCTTCACAGGCTACTGTAATAATCTAGGTATGAAGTGAACTAGGATAAAGACAGGAAGAACAATAAAGGTATATGGAAAAGATGTGCAAGTTGGACCCAACAACTGAAGATGACATGGGAGCAAAGACAGAGAAACAGTTAAAACATGACAAATTCTGAGCCTAAGGTGCCCATGATGATAGTGCTGCTTATCGCCCCATTAGTTACTAGATCCTTTTCAAAATATCTTTGGGCAGGGATTCAAGAGGTAGGGTTTACTACAAGTGCAATTGTGCAGTCTAAAGGAAGAAATGAAGGAAAATGATGGGAGGATCAATTATGTTCTAGAAAAACGAAGTATTATTCCCTTTTTCAACCTTTGAAAGCCTTGGTTATACTTTTACATTTATTTTTTTAAACAATATAGGAAGTCACCTTCCAGGCCTTACTTATCCATACACACACGTTATTTCAAAACTGAAGATGATACTAATCATACTGTCCTTTTTTTTTTTTTTTTCAGACAGAGCCTCACTCTGTTACCAGGCGGGAATGCAGTGGCGCAATCTCTGCTCACTGCAACCTACACCTCCCAGGTTCAAGTGATTCTCCTGCCTCAGCCTCCTGAGTGGCTGGGACTACAGGCGTATACCACCACGTCCAGCTAATTTTTGTATTTTTAGTACAGACGGGGTTTCACCACGTTGGCCAGGATGGTCTCAATCTCTTGACCTTGTGATCTGCCCGCCTCGGCCTCCAAAATGCTGGGATCACAGGCGTGAGCCACCGTGCATGGCCCATACTGTTCTTTTTTTTCCTTTAATAATCATTGTTTGTTAAAAATTTATTCAGGACATAGAGTCCCAGTTCCTTTTAAATAAAAGACGTATAACATGTACTATATGCCCATTTAACCTTTTCTCTATTTATAATATTCTTTTAGGTAGGTGGGGTTTTATTGTTCTTGGTTAATTCGTTCTTTTTTTTCCTAGCTTTTATTATTTTTGCGATTACCAATAATACTGGAAATGAACATCCTGGCAAATAAATTTTCATGCCCTCCAAGATTTCTATAGGCTTGATTCCTAGAAGTGGGGTTAATGAGAAATGTGCAATTTAAAATTTTGATTCAAACAGTAGTGCAAAATTACCCTCCAAAAACACCGTAGCAAGTCCTCTCCTGAATTTCATCAATCTTGGAACAAAATAAGATTCAAAGATCTTATATTAGTTTCCCGAATATACTAAACTCTAATCCTTTTTATTCATGTCCAATGTGAAGCTTTTACCTAACCACTATGACATGAAATTAACCTATTTTAGAACGAGCTAACTAGCATTCTTCAAAGGACTAGACCAATTCTCAACAGAAGGTACTTGCTCACCAATCCCATGTGAGGGCGTTTCTAGTACTCATTCCTGAGGGTTGCAACTGGCAGTAATGAGTGGGACACAAAATCACAGGGCAGTCCAGCACAAGAAGTGTCTTGTCCAAAATACCAACAGCTCTCACCCAACATGTGGCTGGGAAATACTAAACTAGATAATTAGGGTATGCTGTTTGGTTTCAGTTTTAAGAAGTCCGGAAAGACAGTCAATAAGGTTCAAGTGGAGACACATCATTTCAGATGAAGATATACATAAAATAATAGCTCTGGGAAGTATTTACAATATCAAATGTTATGTTCATGTAACATGGTATATGTTATATGTTCCTTTACCTTGTTCCTTAGGTAAGACTTCAAGTTTCTACAGAAACTGCACCTGACCAATTACTTCTGAAAGTCTCTGCTGAAACTTTTTACTACTGTGACTTACTGGTACAGACCATTTCTCTTTTTGCTTTCCAAGATCTAATGCACATGTGTGGCAGTGGCTGTGCTATTTTGGATACAATTTTGGACACTGAAGAGAAGAAACTGAAACCACAATTTACAGATTTCTTTTAATGCCTAAAGTTCTCCAGTCATTTCTGAAATAATACTTTTAAGTTCTTCTACTTCTTAAAATCATAATTTCCTTGTGGTCCCAATTCTATGTTCCCTGTATGATAACTAGATATTGTATCACATACAGGTGAATTTAATAAATTTTGAATAAGTAGTTGGCTTTAGTACTAGGAAAGTTAAAACCAAATCTCAAGACTTGTTTCTAATTTAGGAAAATTCTATAGAATTAGTCCAAAGAGGACTAAAAACAAACAAAAAAGCATAAACATCCATAATACGCAAAATGTGGTTCACTTACTTGATAGAGGGCTATCATATGTAAAGTCAACTTTTTTTAAGTTAAAAAAGACTTAAAGAATGTTTAAGCAAACACTAAAGCAGTCTGTAATCTCATCTCTTTATCCTCAAAAAAGTTTTTTTCCCAAAAGATTGTCTTTCAGCATGTAAGCATGTTACATAGTAACAGATGGAGTGTGTATATTTTTCTATTCGATTGCCATTAAATATTTATGAATCTTTGTGTTAACCGCATTACCTTTCAAAAGGATGCATACTACTACCAGAAATGAACAAATATATTGGTATTGCTGTGCCTTGTCAGCATTGGTTGTTAGCTCTAAAATACTTCTTTTTGGGAAAGACAGATACCTGCTTGGCTACATTTTTTTTTTTAAACTACTGTGTAAAGCCGTTTACTATTTTACTAAAGCTGTATTTGATTTATTCTTTCCAGTTGTTCATTTACCATTTTTCACTTGTGTGAATTATTCTTTGCCCATCTTGATGATTTTCATTTAAATTGTAAAGTATTTACCTAGTTTAGTTATTATTACCTTTCAGACCTTTTCCTCAGTGGCATTTCTGAGAAGACTAAGGTTTTAAAATTTGTACTGTAAAGGTAACATATGCACATTATAAATATTTTGGACTGCAGATAAAAGGAGAAAGTGCCTGTTATAATCCTGTAACCCTAACGCAACTACTGTATGCTCTGATATTTTCTTCTGGTTCTTTCTAAGTAAATACATTTTAGTTTCAGTCATATTACTCCCACAATGTTTTGCTTTCTTTACTTAAGGTGGGAAAATGCATATAATACTCCTGATGCTATAACTTTAGTTCCTTTTAGAGCTTTAATCTTCACTTGGAGTCTTAAACTTATAATTAAATATTATCTTATTTCTGGTGTCTACATAACTTTTATTTTTCTTCTTTTTGCTTATCTGAATTTTCCATAATGAACATGTATTACAGTCTTGCAGGGGTGTTGTGAAGATTAAGTGAGAAAAAATATATGGGACTCACCTAACAAAATATCTTACACAATTATAAGACCAAGAACAAAGCAGTTCTTTTTGAATAAAGACATCACAACAACTAAGTCTATATAGGAAATTTAGCAGTCTAGAACCTTGCTGAGAGCATAACATCACGTTTGGGTTTGTTAGAACTTGCAGACTCTCAGACCCTACTCCAGATCTACTGGTTCACAATCACCATTTAACAAGATGTGGAGTAAGAATCTCAGAGCATTGCTTTTAAAACTTGGCTATATATTCACCTGGAAAAACCAAACAAGTATGATGGGATCAGAAGTGGAATCCACATTCTACTAGTCACCACCTGCGCAAAGAAATACACCTGTGCAAAGACAGCACTACGTTGAAAAATTCAGTCAAGTCTGAAGTTACACTGTAGTGTATCTTTAGGGGCTGGGAGGAAGAAACGTATTTCTTGTGGATCTGTTTTCCCACATCAAGACAGTGCTTAACAACAACAATTCCCCTTGAGGAACATACAGATTAAAGTTCTAGAAAACATTAAAAATCTAGCATTCTTCAATTTGGTGCCCTTTTCTCCAATATTCAGATTTAGAAATCACTAAGTATTAATTATATCTTCTACTGAAGATTTAATAAGATAACTAGACTTTGACAAAATGAAAGCTTAGATTGCAACAAAGTCAAGTAAATTGTTTTACTTGATCAAGGTAGTTAGAACAGTCTACACATTTGATTAAATTTTCACTTCACTTCGTTTTGCAAAGATTGTTTCGTTAACAATCTTAAGCAATAAGTAAAACAAAATCTGTCCTGTTAGCAGAAATAACTTCTAAAAGGCATTAGTAGTTTGATAGAAAAAAGGACATATCATTCTTAATGAAAAGACTAATAAAGGCAACAAAATGATTTTAACAAGATGATAAATTATGTAATCCCAGCAACCAAGATTATACTTAACACGAAATACATTCTTGTTAAAATTAATGTTAAAACAGAGTCCCAAAATAATCGTAATATTATTTGTATCACTGTCACTATTTAAAATTGTTGTGGGAGGTCTAAAAATGAAGAATTCCTTTATGCATCTTATGTATATTCATTACACGTTATATACTACATATTACATATTAGCTATATTAGACAAATGATTATATATTTCATTCCCAGAAATGGTAGGGTTTTATTTTCGGGTTGCTCTCATCCACTGATTTATCATGATGTATTGATGTTTTGGATACTACTGCTTGAAATGACATTTTAATATGCAGTAAGCCATGTCTGTTTTTCCTTCCCCATTAACTTAGTTTTCAGAATTTTCTTTGACTTTCTTATTTTTTAGATAAATTTCAGAAATATTGCACCTAACATCTCACTGAAATTTTCATTGAAAATAAATTAAACCAATAAATAATTTATGAATAGGCATCTTCAAAATATTTTTTCTATCTTAAAGTTTTGAAGTTTTTGGTACATGTCACACACATTCCTCATTAAGACTGGTTCAGGAAGAAGTCCAAGGAAAAACTGCACAGGGGAAACTGCCTTACTTACACATATAAAACTAAACTTAAGAAGGTAGTATATTCCATATTCAAAAGACCAATTCTGATCTTACAAGCAAACAGTAGTGTTTTCTGCTCAATCCCAAGTCCTAAATCATCAAATAACAACACTCCATTAGTGGATCTCACTCAAACAGGAAAAAACTCCTGCATCAGAACCAACACAGAAATGAGAAATATATAGGAAGAGATGAACTGATCCCATGAACACACACATTACAGTAATATTATCTCTTAGTAAATTATTCAAACTCATTGCTTATTACCCCTTTCCAACTAACTGCTGACAAGCTACATATTTCTGTTCTTGACTAATATTTTTTTGGAGAATTTACCCTGCATGCATTAAAAGTCATAAAACAAACAGACAAACAAACCTCAACTTGCTTCCTGTACTTGTTTTTGTTGAATTTTTTCACTTTTGCATCACTGGAATTCTCATACTAATTCCATACTAAATGCACTGTGGTAGGCAGCCTTTAAGACAGCCTTCAATTACGCCATCCACCTTGTGTAATTCCCTCCTATTGTGTGTTTGCTTCTAACAAATACAGAATATGGCAAAAGTGTTGGCATGTCACTTCTGAGATTGGGTTACAAAAAGACTGGCTTCTCTTGTGGTACCCTCTCTTAGTCACTTTAAGGGAAGTCAGCTGCCATGTTGTGAGCTGCTTTAAGACGAGACCCAGGTGGCAAGAAACTGAAGTATCCAGTCAACAGTTATAGGCAACCTATGGCTCACCAAGAGTCAAATGATTAAACTTGGAACAGATTCTCTGGCAGTCAAACCTTGTGATGACTGCAGCCTCCACTGACCCTAACTGTAAGAAGACTATAGCCTCCTGAGATACCATGAGTAAAAGGGCATTCAACTAAGCTGTACCCATATTCCTGGCCCATAGGAATAGTAAGATAATAAATATTTATTGCTCCAAACTGCTAAATTGTGTTGTAATTTGTTACATGGCAATATATAACTAACAGTTTTTTGTTTGTTTTTGAGAGGGAGTCTTGCTCTTGTCACCCAGGCTGGAGTGCAATGGCACAATCTCGACTCACTGCAAACTCTGCCTCCTGGTTTTAAGCGATTCTCCTGCCTCAGCCTCCCGAGTAGCTGGGATTACAGGCGCACGCCACCACACCTGGTTAATTTTTTGAATTTTTAGTAGAGATGGGGTTTCACCATGCTGGCCAGGCTGGGCTCGAACTCCTGATCTTGTGATCAGCCCACCTTGGCCTTCCAAAGGGCTGGGATTAGAGGTGTGAGCCAATGTGCCCAGCCCAGTTTTTAAGAATTCTTAAGAATCACTTTATTTGCAGTATGCTACATATTTAACAAAATTCACCTTGCAGAAACATCGTATTTACGAGCACTTCTATTTATATTACCTCAACTGAACCTCATAAACAATCCTATACGGTATGTGGTTTGTGTAACAGCACATATAATTCTGGCCTACACTCTACTTTAGGACTCTAGAATTTAATCTAATATATTCCTTTCTATATTCAAATTCTTAAAAACCTGTTTATTTCTCTAAATCTGTCTGCTTATTTATGAACACATCTTTCACTGAATAGGTTCTTTCCTCCATTCTTATATTTTCCCCCCAAAGGATAAGGATGTCAGAAAACATCTTAGAAAGTACTAGCGGCAATCTTTGGATGGTGTAGTATCTCCTCAAATATTAATATTTCTTAAAGAATGCAGCCTTGAGAAATAGTGTTCATAAACTAAGAAGTAGCCTAAAATTACAAAGCAAATGACAGTAATTCAGAGAAGACAACGTTTAAAGTTCTCCACCATTTATCTACAAGTCTATTTTTAGCTTGTTTATATGAATTCATTCAGCCCAAACATTTAGTGAGCACCTACCAAGTGCCAGAAATCATACTTGATACTGACAATAACTGAGATGAGTTAGATAAAGCCTACCACTGACCCCTCCCTGATCTATAAAGAATTCCCAGGCTAGAGGAAGTAGATAATAACAATATGATAATAATAGGTATTACTAATACATTAAAGGTGAAAAAGAGGGACAAAATAGTAAGAGCCACCTATAACAAACCCACAGCCAATATCACAATGAATGAGCAAAAGCTGGGAGCATTCCCCTTGAGAACTGGAACAAGACAAGGACGCCCTCTCTCAGTATCCCTATTCAACATTGTACTGGAAGCCCTAGCCAGAGCAATCAGGCAAGAGAAAGAAATACAAGGCATCTGAATAGGAAGAGAGGAAGTCAAACTATCTTTCCTCATAGATGATAATGATTCTATTCCTAGAAAACCCCACAGTCTCTACTCAAGAGCTCCTAGATCTGAAAAACAACATCAGCACAGTTTCAGGATACAAAACGAATGTGCAAGAATCAGTAGCATTTCTATAAACCAATAACGTCCAAGCTGAGAGTCAAATCAAGAAAGTAATCCCATTAACAATAGCCACAAAGGAATAAGATACCTAGGAATACAGTTAATCAGGGATGTGAAAGAGCTCTACAACAAGAATTAGAAAACACTGCTGAAAGAAATCAGTTTCCAAAAACAGATGGAAAAACATTCTGTGATCATGGATAGAAAGAATCAATATTGTTAAAAATGGCTATATTGCCCAAAGCAATTTACAGATTCATTGCTATTCTTATCAAACTACCTGTGATAGTTTTCACAGAACTAGGAAAAAAAAAAAAAAACTTCTAAAATTCACATGGAACCAAAAAAGAGTCCGAATAGCCAAAGAAATCCTAAGCAAAAAGAACAAAGCCAGAAGCATCACACCATCCAACTTTAAACTATACTAAAAGGCTACAGTAACCAAAACAGCACAGTACTGGTACAAAAACTGATACACAGACAAATGGAACAGATTAGAGAGCCCAGAAATAAAGCCACACACCTAAAACATCTAATCTCTGACAAAGCTGAAAATAACAAGCAATGGGGAAAGGACTCTCTATTCAATAATAACTGGCTAACCATATGCACAAGATTGAAACTGGACCTCTTCCTTTCACCACATGCAAAAATCAACCCAAGATGGATTAAAGACTGAAATTTAAAATTTAAACTATAAAAACCCTAGAAGAAAACCTAGGAAAAACTCTTCTGGACATCAGTCCTGACAAAGATTTCATGATGAAGACATCAAAAGCAATTGCAACAAAAACAAAAATTGGCAAGTTGGATCTAATTAAACTAAAGAGGTTCGGTACAGCAAAAGAAACTATCAACATAGTGAACAGACAACCTACAGAACAGAAGAAAATATGTGCAAACAATGCATCCAACAAAGGTCTAATATCCAGAATCTGTAAGGAACCTAAACAAAGTGACAAGCAGAAAACAATTCTATTAAAAAATAAAAAAAACAAACAGCAAAGGACTTGAACAGACACTACTCAAAAGAAAACATACATACCGCCAATAAGCATATCAAAAAATGTTCAACATCACTAATCATTAGAGAAACGCAAATCAAAACCACAATGAGATACCACTGCACACCAGTTAGAATGGCTAGTCTAAAAAGTCAAAAAAATAACAGATGCCAGTGAGGCAATAGAGAAAAGGGAATGCTTATACACTGCTGGTGGGAATGTAAACTAGTTCAGCCACTGTGGAAAACAGTTCAGCAATTTCTCAAAGAACTTAGAATGGGCCGGGTGTGGTGACTCACCCCTGTAATCCCAGCCCTTTGGGAGGCAGAGGTGGGTTGATCACTTGAGGTCAGGAGTTCGAGACCAGCCTGACCAACATGGAAACCCCATCTCTACTAAAAATACAAAATTAGTTGGGTGTGGTGGCACATGCCTGTAATCCCTGCTATTTGGGAGGTTGAAGCAGGACAATCGCTTGAACCCAGGAGTTAGAGGTTGCAGTGAGTCAAGATTGTACCATTGCACTCCAGCTTGGGCAACAAGAGCAAATCCCCGAAAAAAAAAAAAAAAAGGACTCAGAACAACCATGCAACCCAGCAATCCCACTGCTGAATATACACCCAAAGGAATATAAATCATTCTACCATAAAGACACATGGATGTGTATGTTCACTACAGCACTATTCACAATAGCAAAGACATAGAATCAACCTAGATGCCCACCAACAGTAGACTGAATAAAGAAAATATGGTACACATACACCATGGAATACTATGTAGCCATAAAAAAAGAATGAAACCATGTCCTTTGCAGCAACATGGAGGCAGCTGGAGGCCATTATCTCAAGCAAATACAGGAACAAAAAAATCAAATACTGCATGTTATCTCTTGTAAGTGGAGCTAAACATAGAGTACAGATGGACACAAAGAAGGAAACAAGAGACACCAAAACCTATTGGTGGGAGTGTGGGAGAGGGGTGCAGATCAAAAACCACCTGTCAGGTACTATGCTTATTACCTGGGTCACAAAATAATCTTTACAACAAACCCCCTGTGACTCGCAATTTACCCTTATAACAAACCGGCACATGTACCCCCTGGAATCTAAAATAAAGGCTGGGGAAGAAAAGGAGTGGAGGTAGAAAAGGGAACAATAAATTCTGTCTAAAAGAGACAAGGAAGGCATCAAAGAAAAGATGGAATTATGCTGGAACTTGAAGAATGAACAGAAACTTACTAGGCTCCCTGCCAAGTGGTATTCCAAGGCAAAGGAAAAAAAAAATCATGCAATGTAAATGAAATTGGTATGGATTCCCTCCATAAGACTTACAGCTAAAGCTAATGAATCAGCCTCTCACAACTTCATTTCTTTATTTAAAAACAACAACAACAACAAAAAAAACCGAGCATATGCTGGCTGGGTGCTGTGCTTGGTACTAGAATTAGAATTAAAGAAATAAACATATTAAGTCCCTGACCTCAAGGAGGTCAGGAGTCTAACTAAACTTAAGGAGAGCATACATTCATTCTAATTATGCTGACTTTGAATTGCTCGTGGGACTTCCTTCTCTCATCCCTTGAGCAAGCCACATTCTTTGTAAGCATCAGTTTCCTAATTTGTAAAGTGGAGATAATATTATAGCTAGACAGTCCCTCTTGGTAACCTGAGGGGATTGGCTCCAGGATCTCTGCAGATACGAAATTCATGGATGCTAAAGTCTCTAATTTAAAATGGTGTAGCATTTGCATATAAAATGCACATCTTCCTGTATACTTTACATCATCAATAGAATACTTATAATACCAAATACAATGTAAATGCTAGTTTTTATACTGCACTTTAAAATTTTTTGTATTGTTTTTATATTGGTTTCTTTTCCTGAATATTTCCAATCTGTGCTTGGTTGAATCTGCAAATGTATGACTCCCAAATATGAAGGGTTGATTATACCTTAAGAACTGTAGTGAAGATTAAATAATGCCAGTCAAATAGTCAAAATAGTGAGCTCATGATAAATATTGGCCATCATTGCTATTAATATAATCATCATCATCATCACTAAGAATAAGGCAATTAAAGGCTTTAGTGAAGATTTTTTCTATTTTCTAAATCATAAGGAAAGAACAGAAAAGACTCTTCTGTTTAACTCCTTCTAGATTCTATAAACAAACTGTAAGAAGTGATAATTTGATTATCAACTCAGGCATTAAGTACCCCTAGTCTGTCATAAAGTCCAAGAACAGTATACTGAAAACAACACCTGATCCATCAGCAGGCAGATCTCTATATAACACAGGACTGATTTTTGAGTACTAGCAGGTTTTTAACTCTGTGTATATACATGTACTTAAGAAGTAATAGTCACCAACTCAAGCAGAAAAGCTTCAATAATTCACTTTGGGGCTAAAATACAAAAGAGGCAAGCATGTCTCTAACAGCAAATTTAGAAAGCAATCCTTTGGAAGCAGTCAGTTATTTTAAACCTATTTAAAACTTCACTTTTGAAAGGGCACAACAGCCAAAGTTCTGAATGCTTTAAACTGAATTTCCTTTTACAAAATCCTACTGCTCACCAGGTCAACAAACCAAACTCAATACAACAGTCTGCACCGAACATGAGATTCCCAAAGAAAGGTATAAAATAAAGACAGCAAATGATACAAAAATTCCACAGAGATGCAATTAAAGATACAATATATATTAATTTTTAAGTACAAAAGACAATCACATTACACTTTTTTTTTTAACGCAGGCAAGACAATGCAAAACACGAGTCTTCAACATAGAGAAAACTTAAGAGTTATTAAGTTTTCTTCAACATTGACCCATCCGTCTCTTTAAACTGTAACTTTTTGTCCTAAAACTATTTAAGGGGTTCTCCCATGACTGTCTCTTTCACTGAATCTATTTGCTTCTGAACCCAAAACCAGATTTCGTGAGTTTCAAGACTCCATTTCCCAAAGTGAGAATCAAAGACATTTTGGAAATCACAATTGGGAAATACAGCAGCATTACATCAAAAGGCAAATGTTTTGTTTGATTTCCCAAAGAAAAGACTTGAGAGTTTTTTGAAATAAAATCAAAATCCAATTTTAAAATTCTGCTTTAAATCTTATTTAATACAATTTAAAAATCCAAGGAATATTATTTATTATATAATCCACCTAGGAATAAGTTCAAATGTAGTGGATAAGCAATATAGTACACCAATTAAAAGTTCACGATTAAATTAAAAAGAAAAGTTTAAGACTAAGTTTTAGAATCAGAAAAACAGGCCAGGTGTGGTGGCTCACGCCTGTACCCAGCACTTTGGGAGGCTGAGGTGGGCAGATCACCTGAGGTCGAGAGTTTGAGACCAGCCTGACCAACATGGAGAAACTCCATCTCTGCTAAAAATACAAAACTGGCTGGGCGTGATGGCGCATGTCTGTAATCCCAGTTATTCAGGAGGCTGAGGCAGGAGAATCACTTGAACCTGGGAAGCAGAGGTTGCGGTGAGCAGAGATTGCGCCATTGCACTCCAGCCTGGGCAACAAGAGCGAAACTTCATCTCAAAAAAAAAAAAAAAAAATCAGAAAAACATAGGTTTGATTTCTTCTTCCTCTTGTTTCAAGCTGTGTAAGCTTAGGCAAATTATTTAATTTCCTAAGCCTCAATTGTCTCAAAAATATCTATCTCATATGTTTCTTCAAGAGTATTAAATATGACGATGAATAAGACATAAGGCATTTGACGAATTTTTTTTTAAAGGCAGGATTACACTACCCTTCTCGATATCTATTTAAATACCTAAAGGTCAGTGATAGGAACAATATTAATGATAATAGAGGATACAACTTATTAAACAAGCATACTTTCAACACTTCATTTATTTATCCTTATTGATCAACAAAATACAAAAGCTAGCTAGATTTTTACTCTTTATTTCTCTAACTCCTAGTAAGTTTGGGCATCTTTTTATATGTGTATTTGACATTTTAGGTTTGATTCTGACATTAAAAACTCAGAAACTGGAACTTGAGGAATAATACTGTAATCTGTTATCATTTTTTGTCTCTTGTTCCTAATCAATAAATTTATTTAAATCATTATATTATCTGTATTAACAAAATTCAAATTATTAATCTTACTTTATTGTTTCTTGCCTCCTGCTTTTTTTTTTTTTTTTTTTTTCCCTGTATGACTCAAGCTTTCCAGATGCACTACTGAAAATCACTTACTGACTAGTGGAGTAAAGGCTTCAGAAATTACTGACCAGTAGAATTTATTTTGCATCCCTATATACACATTGTTAGCAGGCATTTATTTATTTCTGCAACAAATACTAAAGATGCCTCACTATAGGTAAAGTTTATTGCTTTAACTACTGAACCACAGTCCTCAAATTTTTAATCCTATGCTACAGCCAGAGCACTAAATGAAAATGTTGACATCGTTTTTAGTGGACATAGTTTTTCTTCTGAGTTGTCTAATCTTACTTTTCATATGTGCACAACTTTGTTTAAGTCACAAAAATAGCAGGGATGAGCAAATAAGAAATTGCTTTCTTATAACACTGTTGACATGTATTGTTTGGAAAACTGGAAAAGGGCATGATGAACCAAACTGAAGAACATAAACTGTCCCTAGAAAGAAAAGCATGAGTTAGAATTAATAAGTTCAGCAAGGTTGCAGGATACAAGATTAATGTGTAAAAATCAACTGCACTTCCATACCCTAGCAGTGAACAATCTGGAAAGTAAAATTAAGAAAGCAATTCCAGGCCAGGCGCAGTGGCTCACGCTTGTGATCCCAGCACTTTGGGAGGCCGAGGCAGGTGGATCACGAAGTCAGGAGTTCAAGACCAGCCTGGCCAACATAGTGAAACCCCATCTCTACTTAAAAAAAACAAAAAATTAGCCAGGTGTGCTGGTGTATGCCTGTAATCCCAGCTACTCGGGAGGCTAAGGCAGGAGAATCACTTGAACCTGGGAGGTGGAGGTTGCAGTGAGCCAAGATCGTGCCATTGCACTCCAGTCCAGGCAACAGTGCAAGACTCTGTCTCAAAAAAAAAAGGAAAATAAAAAAAAGGCAATTCCATTTACAAAAGCATTAAAAAGAATACAATGCATACGAACAAATTTAACAAAAGAAATGCAATATTTTTACATTTAAATCTATAAAACACTGGCCAGGTGTGGTGGGTCAAGCCTGTAATCCCAGCACTTTGGGAGGCTAAGGCAGGAGGATCACTTGAGGCCAGGAGTTCGAGACCAGCCTGGCCAAAATGGTGAAACCCTGCCTCTACTAAAAATACCAAAATTAGCCAGGCATGGTGGCACAGGACTGTAATCTCAGCTACTCAAAGGCTGAGGAACAATAATCGCTTGTACCAGGGAGGCGGAGGTTACAGTGAGCCAAGATCATGCCACTGCTCTCCAGCTTGAGCCATAGCTAAAGGACATTAGGGCATTAAAAAAATGGAATGTTTTCCCATGCTCTTGGATTGTTAAGACTTAATATTATTGTAAAGGCAATACTCCCCAAATTCATCTATAGATTTAATACAACCCCTATCAAAATTGCAGCTGCTTATTTTGCAGAAAATGACAAACATCCTAAACTTCATATGAAAATGAGAGATCCAGAATAGTCAAAACAATCTTGAAAAAGAACAAAGTTGGAGAACTCACACATCCCACTTTCAAATCTTACTACAAAGCCACAGTAATCAGTATAGTACTGGCATAAGGATAGACATATGGACTGATAGAATAAAATTGAGAGCCAAAAATAAACTCTTAAATTTACATTCAACTGATTTTTGAAAGGGATGCCAAGACCATTCAATGGGAAAGGATAGTCTTTTCAACAAACAGTAATGGACAATTGGATAGACACATGCATAATAATGAAGCTGGATCCCTACCTCATACCTTACGCAAAAAATTGACTCAAAATGGATCAGAGTATTAAATGTAAGCGCTAAAAGTAAACATAGGTGTAACTTTTCCTGTCCTTGGATTAGGCAATGGTTTCTTATGACACCCAAAGCATAAAAAAACCAAAGGAAAACAACAGAGATCTTTAAAATTAAAAACGTATGTGCTTTGAGGGACACTATCAAGAAAGTGAAAAGACAATCCACAGAATGGGAGCAAATATTTGCAAATCACATATCTGATAAGGAACTTGTATCTAGAATATGTCTAACAACTTACAATTCAACAATAAAAAGGCAGATAACCCAGTTTAAAAATGGGCAAAAGATTTGGATGAATGTTGCTCCAAAGAAGATACATAAATGACCAATAAGCACATAAAAGGGTGTTTAATATCATCAGTCATTAGGAAAATGCAAATCAAAGCCACATAGAGATACCACTTCACACCCTCTAAGACCAATACAATCAGACAGACAATAGCAAGTGTTGGTGAGGATGTAAAGACAGTCTAACCTTCATATATTGCTACTACAAATGTAAAACCATGAGCCTCTTTGGAAAACAGTCTGACAGCTCCTCAGAGTTACACATAGTTACCATATGACCTAAAAATTTTACTCCTATGTACCTGCTTGGGAGAAGTAAAAACATATTCCTACAGAAACTTCCAAATGAATGTTTATAACAGCATTATTCGTAATAGTCAAAAGTTGAAAACAATCCATGCGTCCATCAAGTGTCAAAGCAAAAGTAAAATGTGGTATATCCATACAATGAAATATATTCAGTCCTAAAAAGAAATGAAGTACTGATACATGCTGCAATATAGATGAGCAAGTAAAAGAAGGCAGACACAAAAGGGCACATTATTTGATTCCACTTATACGAATACAGAAATCCATAGCAACAGAATGTAAATTAATGTTTGCCAAGCACTGACTGGAGACAACAGGGTGTGACCACTAATGGAAACGTTTTTTGGGGGGTGATGAAAATGCTGTGAAACTAGAAAGTAATGATGAACATATAACTTTGTGAATATACTAAAAATCTCTGAGTTTTACACTTTAAAAGGGTGAATTTTAGTTTGTAAGAGTGTGAGGTATTTTTCAAACCTCTTCAAACCAGTCCAGAAGAGCTACACCAGTTATCAGCAAACACTTGCTACAAGCCTGTTGCAGATAAGACACCAAGCACCACAGGCAGACTGTGTCCTCTAAGAGTTCATAATCTGATTGAGAAGACAAATAAGGTGAAAATAAAACAAACTTTAGCTTGATATACAGTAAGAAAATGTGACAAGTTAACATATAATTCCTATAACTCCTACACACAGTGTACTGCTAGAAGAGGAAAAGATCACGTGAACTGGGGCAGGAGAAAAGGTGGAAAGAATTTTAAGCTTGAAAATAATCCACAGGATAGAGATATGCCACCTCTCCCCAGTGGGGGGAAAAAAACATAAGATCATGATAGAAAGAAAGTATGATTTGGATAGATGAACAAAAAAGGAGGTAAATGTTTTGATTAAAAGGTGCAAGGTAGGAAAATACAAAACAAGTTATCAAAAGAGAGTTATCAAAGTGCATAGGATATATTTGTATATATGAATGTATTATATGTACACATGTATTTTTATATACATGTATTTTTAAAAGTACATACATGACAGTATAGTACAATACCATTGAAGACATAATTAATTTTAGATATTAGACAAAAGTTAAACTTCTCGTATAAGTACAGTTATTTTTTGGGATACTTCACTTTATCTGGGGTATATAGCTAAGTTGTATTAGTAAGGAATACTTATCATATTTCAATATCAGATCTTTGCTTCTTATCAAATACCTTCCTTCCTAATAATCCATTAGAAATGTTACAAATTAGCAGATTTTCATTTGGAAATATATTTGAGAAGGATACATTTTCCATCAAATCAGTAGAAAGGCAGCTATGAACTAATAAAGAAGAAATATTTGCTGAGGACTTAGTATAAACATACAGTCATGGTTTATATTTTTAAGTAGTGTATTTCTAACATATACAAGATTCAATATGACTTTTGAGCAAATTTTTAAAATATAAGACACCTTTTGGAACAGATAGGTCAGTCAGTTCACAATTTCTAATTTTACTTGAAGTACTGCTGCTAGGTTGTACTGAATTTTTTCTACCAAATTCATTTATACTATCTCCTACCCTAACTTCTTTCCTCAATTCTATGTCCTCTCTAGTATTCAGCAACTCCTCCCCCATTCTTCAGAACTAAACACATCTCACCATTCTATCATCTTTTTAAAAAAAAATTTAATTCACTAACTCTGCTCACATGATTCCTTGCTCCTTTATGCCTCACAGATGATGTTTTTATAGAATACAAAAAAGAGAGGGATCTTTTAGGTAGCCAGGTAAAATTCAGGAGGGAGACTCAAAAGAAAGTCCACATCAAATATCTAATACTCATTGCTGAGTACATCGCAGTTATTCAATTAATTCTTACTGAATGATTGAGAAGTCTAAGGGAACACAGTTAAAAGAGAAACTTAAAAACTTATCTTTCATCTCCAAAAAAGGATTAAAGTTCAAAAAAAAATACTTAGGTGATTTTGATATGCTACCTCTTAAGCCAAAAAACAAAATGAAGTACATTTGTTTAAGTATACTTAGAACCTTGGAAAGTACTAATTTTCATTTTGGCAGTATGTCACCTGGTCAGTTATTTTGGATACATCAGTTTGACTGCTTTATAACTGTTCCTGCATATAACAATTCTGAAAAGCTACTGCCATTTTTAAGAATTATTTTAAAAGCAGCCCTTTAATTATATTTGTAAAGACAATCCCCTCATGAACAAAGTAACATAGTTCTCACTACAAGATTTCATTATAGTATATGTATGGATTTAGTATAAAACTAACTGAAGGGGCAGTCTTCAGATGAGGCTGGATAAACAAATACACCAGAAAGGCCCTAAGAGAGCTTTGCACAATAGAAAATAGTTATTAAAGAACATTCATTATGTTATTCTAAGCTCACAATAATATAGGCAATATACTGGAAAACAAAGCCTTAAAAAGAAATAGTATTATCTTCTAGTACTTTAATCAAGTAAGATTATAATCCACCATGCTACTTTTAACCCTGATTTAACACTGGAGAGATCTTCTAGGTCATCTGTAAAAGTCATTTCCAAATAACCATTAGTATAATTTGACCAAGCCACTAAATTTTTCAATATCCATTCCTTCTAAAGTGTGAAAGGTGATACAGGCTTTGGTAGACTATATTTTTACTCACAGGCAGCCAAAATTGAATTAACTTATATTCTACTCTCATATGCCCATAATTATGAAATTATTGGGAATCAAGGATATATCTCTGACTGTTTTCATTCTCTCTTACCCAGTCTACCTACACAGAATCACTAAACTAAAACCAGACTAAGTCCTTAGTATTTGTTATGGGTTTCCTTCACTACACTCTCCCTACCTTAATTGAGGACCTCAACTCCTACCGGCCTCCTGAGCCTCCCTTTTCCTGACTACTACCCAAAAATTTTTTACATATGCATAAAACATGCTCCATTACTGAATAACTTCCTGGTTTCTTGTCTTTAAAATAAAACACAGAATTCTTAGTAAGGCATATCCATTCCTTCATAATCTGTAGTCTGCCCCCTCTCTGTAGTTTCAAACCTTTTTGGCATGCCCCTTTTCCAGCCTATGTTCTAATAATCTAAGCCATCATCAGTTTCCAAAAATCAAATTGTTGGCCCAGATTCTCCAGTATGACTAACAGCCTTCAAAACTTAGTTTGCAAACCTACTAACCATCACATCTAGGAGGGCTCCTGACTTACTGCCTCACTACACTAGTCTAAATTAGGTGACCACCCCTACCACCAGTGCTCCAACTGCACCTTGTTTATCTTGATCATAGCACTTAGATATTGTAACATAATCTCTGTTTACCTGTCTATAAACCATATAAAATGGGTGGGCTGAAGTCTTTTATTTCATCATCTGCAATCCCTAATAGTTCCAGAGAAAACACATAGGAATCACTCAGTGTTTGATGAACAAGAGAATGAGTATGAGATCATGACCATCTTCACATCACACTGGGTATTTCATATTTCAAATATTAAGACTAAGTAATGGGTCTTAACTAGACACTGACTTTTCTTTTCACTACGTGCCAATCTACAATATCCTTACCACTTTATTTCTGCAGAAAGCACTTTCTTGCTTTGTTCTGACTAGTCCATGAAATCTCAAAAGCTGAACCTCTTCAGTTTACAGTTGAAGACATGGACTTGGGTTAAGAATTGGTCTAAACGTCACTTGGCTAATAGCAGTTTAGATCCCATGCTAATTTTACTATATAATACCTCGAAATGATATACACAGTTTGAAAAGTCACAATTGTTTATTCATCAAGAGGTTAAAAAATATAGTAAAGGGACCATAAGCACAATAGTGGGAAAAGGGAGCACTTAAATGACTTAATTATATTCATAGGAAGTGTGTATTCTATATGAAAAATACAACGAATCTACTGAATTAAGATGTGAATGAAAATAAAGATTACAGCAGAATAAAAGCAGTTTTGGAAATATATATTAAGGGCCATAAAAATATTCAAATCTTTTGGCCCAACTCCACTTACAGCATTACTTCCACTTAAGAGATTCTACTCTAAGCGAATAAAGCCCCTACAGGGGGAAAATCCTGTACGTGTAAAGATGTTCACTGACTCATTATTTATAAAAAAAAAAAAAAGCAAAAGCAAAAAATATGCAAGAATAGAATGACTAAATTATGGCTCATCCACTGACAAAATACTGGGCAACATTTTAAAGAATTACAAACACGGCTGGGCGCGGTTGCTCAAGCCTGTAATCCCAGCACTTTGGAAGGCCGAGATGGGCGGATCACGAGGTCAGGAGATCGAGACCATCCTGGCTAACACGGTGAAACCCCGTCTCTACTGAAAAAACACAAAAAACTAGCCGGGCGAGGTGGTGGGCGCCTGTAGTCCCAGCTACTCGGGAGGCTGAGGCAGCAGAATGGCGTAAACCCGGGAGGCGGAGCTTGCAGTGAGCTGAGATCCGGCCACTGCACTCCAGCCTGGGCGACAGAGCGGGACTCCGTCTCAAAAAAAAAAAAAAAAAAAAGAATTACAAAACACTATATAGAAAATCAGGAAAATCTTTATGATCCAATGTTAAAAGAGGAATAAATTTATAGCATGAATATATGTATTTAACCATAATTACATTCATTATACATATTTTTATGTAAAAACTTAATAGGAAACTTAGTAGGAAAAACATAAAATTTGATACTTTTCCCATTTCCCAAATAATATGTAGTTTGTTTTTTCACATTGGTTCTACAATTGAAAAAAAATTAAGAGAAGTCTTCAACTTTGAAGCTCTTGAAAACTTTTAAGTTCTAAATTCCACAGTTTAAGCTTAACATATCAGAAAACTATATGTAGTTTCGGCTTCCAAGAAAACTAAAGGAATGGATTGTTACTGGATTATAAAATTTTTATGAGACACACTAAAACTGTGGTGTTTATCTTCCAGTTTAAAATATCAGAATCATAGGAACCATATGATAATCAGAGTAGATGGCAATGTGGCTCAACAGCTAGGTAACTAATTATTAGAGATTCACATACTCAACTTCATCCTGGGACAGTTACAAGCTTATTGCAAATTACATGTGATTTTAAGGTCTAGTTTTTAGACACCCGCATATGAACACTGAGGACAGTGCAGTGGCACCCTGACACATACTAAGAAACATGAGTAACTGGAAAGATTGAAGAACTGTAAGAAAAACCTCTTTCCCAACAACACCTCCCAGTTCTTAATATGAGTATCTGGATTACGCAGATCACTTCAGCCCCAAGCCTACAATTGCTTCTTTAGCAGTGAACATGGAGGTCTAGAAATAGAGCCAGAGTGGAAATAAGAGTAGAAAGAACTCAAAACACTTTTGTATATAGATCTTTCTCTTATTCAACTAAACAAACCTTATCGTCCAGATAAAAATAGTTAACTAAATTACACCAATTCTTTGCTGTCAATGTTGTCCACCATTTCTGGGTTTCATGTTTTCTTTCCTCTATAAAACTTGCTCAGTATTTAGCAAGTCCCACCCATCTTCTGTCACTCTAATTAGTCCTATATCCCCAAAATGAAATATATTCAAATTCATTTATTCAACAATTGTTTGAGTGCTTACTATGTGCAAGTCACCAAAGGGATCCAATGACTACCAAACTGGGTCTCCCTTCAGTCTTTGTAAACTGCCTTTAGATTGATTCTATTTATTCCAAAATATGGTACTTGGCACTAGAGCAAAATATAGCACATAGTTTCTTTAGTTATAAACTCTAGATATAACAAAGAAATGCTTGCTTTGTTTTTCAAAGCAGCATTACATTTTTAAATGTCCTTTACAAAAGATGCGCTCAGGATTCTTTAAACTAATAATTTCAAGCAGACCCTTTGGCTCAAACTGTGGGCTCAAGGGGTAATTTCTTATTTTAAGGAAGAAATATCATAAGGTTATACAAAACCATGACATTAATTTCCAAACTCAGAAACAAGTAATACTGTTACAACGTATCTAACTCCTGTCATTAAAAATATGTGCATGCCTAGCACCTGAATGCTATCATATCCCACAGCATTTCTTTAGTTTTCTGTTGTTTGAAATAAAAGTGAAAATGTTATTTAAGTAAGCTCGTTTCCACAGTATAGGAAGTCAATTCAAAAGCCTTTCCTTTAACTTTCCTTATACATTCCCATTTTCTCCTCTACCTTGCTCCAAAACACATAGACACAAAGTCTTGAAATAAATATACATCTCCATGAAATGCAGTATCCTAAAAGCAAGAATGATAAGATAAAAAATGAGTTCAAGTCTTCCAGCTGATAAACTGGGCTGTAAGTCAAAAGCCCTAAATTTTAGACATAACAGAACAGTCACATTTAGGCTATATAGTGTCACTGTTACTAAAGATTACACCTTAATTTTAAATACCAGAGCCCAAGCAGAGAAGCAAAAAGTATCCAATAGTAAATACATATTACTTTCACAATTACCTCTAAATCTTTCTTAAAATACTAGAAGTTATTAAATCTGACAAAACTGTATGTTCAGGCCCACTCACAGAATCAAAACATTGGGGGAGGGGTAGATTCAAGTGATATTCAGGGAAGTGTTACAAATGTCAGAACTGGGTGAACAACTGAACTGGAAGTATGGTAAAGAAGTGTCAAGGATTATCCCGCATTTCTACTTTAGGCAAATGAGTTGATAGTGAAAACATTAACCTACTTCATGTACTTTTTAAGAATAGTTTTCTTTCTCTGGGTGACAGGTCAGAGTAAGGAAGAATTAAGGAATGAGTTCAGACTTACATACTTTGGAATTTCTGTTATTTGTGGGACATCAGGAGGTACCTGGTAGACAGCTGAATCTGGCTCAGAAGAGAAATACATTCTGAGATAGATTTGTGAGTCATCATTATACAGGTAGCATGTAACAAATCATGTGAATAAATAAGATCAACAGGAAGGGAGAACAGAAATAAGTTTGAAGCACTTCCTGGAGAATACAAATATTTAAAGGGGTAGATAGAGGACCAAGACCTCGCAAAAGACTTAGCAAATGGGAGGTCAAAGACATAAGGAAACAAGAAGAGAATATCCCAGAGATGAAGCTGTTTCAAAAAGGAAGGGGTTGGGGGAAAGGTGGTCGAATAAAATGTCCAGAAAACGATTCTTTTCTCATTATCTGTCCCCAAGTTTCATAAGAGCACTGCTTTTCTAACTAATCATTGGAAGAGAGGCTGTGACTGTTACTCACTATAATCTATGCCCTATTTTTAGTACAAACTTACAAACACTAAACCTAAAGCAAATGTAAACTCAAGTTTTTGGTGTTATTGCACCATCTCTCATTTTTCATTCTAGTTTCTACGTACTATATGTTCAAAATGCAAGATGCTACCTATTTTAATTATGATGAAAAAGAGAGTAGGTCTGTTTCACCTGCCGGGTAGAGCATTAAACAGCATTTACTAATATAAATAAATGCCAATTAGACTAGATTTGGGGGTGAGGGGTAAAAACAGGCAAGTAAAATTTGGGAGGCGAGGGGTAAAAATGAGCAACTAAAATGTTCAATAAGGCAGCTGCCAAAATCTGAGAGAAATATCTACAATTGTTCAAAGTACTACTTTTTGATAATACTCTTTCATAAGGGCATCACCAAAGTTAACAATTTTAAACTTCAGTCATTGACAAACTACCGATACATAGAAAATGAATGAATCTCAGAAGATTTCTGCTAAATTAAAAAAAAAGACATAAAGGGCTATATATAATTCCATTTTTATGTTCTAGAAAAGGAAAAACTATAGAGACAGAAACCAGATCTAGTTGGCTTGGGCTGCAGTAGGGGCAGGAAATTGATTACAAAGGGACACATAGGAACTTCTGGGGGTAACGGAAATACTTTGATTGTGGTGGTGGTGTTAAGACTGTGTACGTTTGTCAAAACTCATCAAACTGTACACCCAAAAGACTGAGTTTTACTGTATAAATTATACCTCAACACACCTGACATATTAAAAAAAAATTTCAGTCATCAGATCAGTATTTTAACTGAATAGCATTTTTCTCCCCAATGACGACCTCTGAACGTTTTATTGGCCTCCTGCTCCCCAAAGGGTACTCTGCTTCTGCTGGCTTAAAGTCTCAGAACTCTGTCGTCCACTATCCAGTGGGTGGTGGTCTTTTGGATAGTTTGCATCAAGTTGCTGCTGTACAGGGCATCACCAAGATTGAAGTCCTTGCCTTCTTCAAGCAGGCAGTGGTAGGTGGCACTCTCAGCCTCCAGCTTGACCTCAGTGTTCAGCAGGGCCTCGTACTCCTGGGTCTGGTGCTGCTCCTCTGCGTGGGTCCGTGCCAGCCCTGACTCCAGGTGCAGCAGGATTCTGTTGAGCTGCTCTATCTGCAGGGCATAGCAGGTCTCCACCTCCCTTAGGCTGTTCTCCAGAAGCTGGCCTTCAGATTTCTCATCGAATCCAGGTGGATCTCCAATGACTGGACCATATGTCTCAGCTCCCTGAGTGTCATCTCAGCAGCTCCGACCTCCGCGGGCTGAGTGGTGACCACTGTGGTGCTCTTCTCAATCTGCTGAGACCAGTACTTGTCTAGCTCCTCTTGGTTCTTCTGAGCTAGCTCGTCGTTTTGGGCCTGGATGTCTGCCATGATCTTGGCGAGGTCCTGAGATTTGGGGGCATCTACCTTCATGGTCAACCTAGAGCTGGCAAGCTGGGCTTATAGGCCTTTTACTTCCTCTTCGTGGTTCTCCTTCATGAAGAGCAGCTGCTCCCTGAGAGCCTCGATGTCTGTCTCCAGCTACGGCCAAGTGACACTGGTGTCATCAATGACCTTGCAGAGCCCACGGATGTCGTACTCTATCGACTGGCACATGGCCAGCTCTGTCTCATACTTGACTCTAAAGCAAGATGGGCACTGTCAATCTGCAGAACAATGCAGGCATTGTCCACAGTATTTGTAAAGATCCGAGCCCTCAGATCCTCGATGGTCTTGAAAATGCCCCAGTCTCTGACCTGGGGTCCCTTCTTATCCAGGTGCTCCCAGATGTTGCTCTCCAGCCTCTGGTTCTTGGTCTCCAGGCTCCTCACTTTGTCCAGGTAGGAGGCCAGGTTCAGGCTTTGGAGGGTCTCCTTGTTCTGGATGCTTCCCATTCCTGCCAGACTCCGGGCCATCCACTTGGCCAGGCCCCTGGACCCCAAGCTGCTGCAGAAGCTGGTGGAGCAGGACACGGAGATCCGGGAACCAGAGCCCCTGGCGCCTGCATAGACATTGGCTGCACTGCTGACTGGTCAGGCGCCATAGTTGGGTGGCTGGATGGAGCCCAGGAACCGGTAGTTGATGGAGAAGGTGGAGCGAGTGGTGAAGCTCATGCTGTCCAGGGAGGAGAGCGAGAGGACAGGACTCAGGCTTTGCTGACCCTGAATAGCATTTTTTACGTGCTGTAACGTATTTCTCATTAGTTAACTTATCTGATTATATATAATACTTAAATTGGCAAAACAAAAACTAAAATAAATCCAAAGACTAAAACAAAAAAGTATTTAGATACTTCACCTCTTGCAATACTCCAGTATCTTACTGGATACTGAACTGAACAAATCAGTTCAAAAAATCAGAACAGAACAGAACAAAAAACGTTTCCTGTACTTCACGATCCTCACTATCAGTTTAAAAAGGAATGCTGCTTTAAATTTTTCTTCATGTTTATAAAGTTATGTATGTATTGTTAGGGATATATGTAAATAAAATATTCCTACCCCCAAAGCAAGAAGCCCTCAAGGACACAGCTCTACCTAAGAAAATTGTATTTTGAAATTAAGAGAAATATACTTGCCATTCACTAATCTTAGATTTAAAAACATACCTTTAAGAAACACCATATGGCTCAATTCTAACTAAACAACAAATACATATTGAATACCTAAAACAGGAGCACCACTGTGATGATGTTATAGACATACAGATGAAGATAATACAAAATCTCTTTGCTTTCACAGAGCTGACGGTTTAGTATGGCTGACAAATATAGGAATAAATTATTTTATCAAGAGATACAAGTAAAAAACTGTACAAATGCTATGAAACGGAATGATCAAGGAAACTTTCGCAAAGGCAGTGCTTTTTCTCCTTAGAAAAAATTTCTGGTCCTTGAGCTGAAATTCTGAAAAGTAATGTATGTCTATAGAAGAAAAGTGGGAACAATACACAAATAGATATTTTCATGGCTAATGTCAATGCTTTTCCACCAGCAATCTATTTCTAACTTATGCAGATCTCAGAATTTGAGGCCTCTGAAACTGCTCTGGGTTTCATCAGAGAAAGTAACACATTACAAGACCATCCACGTTAACAACAAATACCTATATTAGCCACAGTATGTAAAAATTTGCTTTGGGGGAGATGAAATGGACATTGATAGTTAAAGGAAGAGATACATAGGAAAAGGGAAAGAGAAAATAGTAAAAAGATTAGTAGAGTTAAATAAAAGCGTATGTCACTTGTGTCTTTCAGGATAACTTGAAAGTAAGCTTATGGAATAAATATTAGTTTCCGAATTCTTTTCTTAAAGGGGAAAGAATCAGTAGTTTTCAGGTCATGACATTTCAACTTTCAATCTTAGAGCTTTCTGAGGTATAAGCAGAATCCTAGGAAGACATTTTTTCATGTACATCAATTTTAAAGAATAGTATTAATAAAAAATAAATAAATAATAAATGATGTTATGCCCAACTTAACACCATGTAAAATTTCAACTTGGTCATTACCATAAAAAACACGAAATTACATAGAGCATACACTCAGATGATCAATGTCTTTAGCTGGAAACTGGCAACCCACAATCTGATTCAAATAAAGACAACTAAAGGCAGGTTTTAAAATACTGAAAGGGTTGACAAGTAGCAGTGTTGAGAAAATTCTGTAATGTACTTCCTTGCCAGGATTAAAGGACATTTTTGCTTTACAAATACCAAATTAAATATCATAAATATCAATCATAAAGACTAATATTTTAAAAGTAAATTATAGTCAGAATTTAATAACTTATTAGTGTTTTAGACATTGTTAGTTTTAATGTATCTAGAATAGTATTTTTCAATAGTGCTTATATAAAAATAACTATGCATTTCATCTGCATAAGTGACCCAAATATGTTAATTCTAACAAAAGGAAATCCAGCATTTTAAAATTATGTCACAGCTTCCGAATTTCTCGGGATAAAAGTACATATATAATTATTTTAATAAATTAATATTGCTAATTTCTGAAAAAGTTTTTCTTTTCTGTCAAATGGCAAATATGTACAAAAGAGAACTCTAAAGGAATTTGGTATATCCATGTTAAGAGATATGTTACACATGTAAGATGGCAAAGCAATTTACCTACATGAATTATTTCAAAAATTTAATGCATTCTTGGGAATTTTTTTAATGCTTAACATTATTACTAAAAGTAACAAGAGTCACAATAAAATCATAAAAATACAGTTAATGTATAAATTAGCATGACGGATCATTTTTTAAAATTTCAGTATTTTTATAGCCTGAGAATAGCTTTTGCCAAATTTTCTAAAGCTACCTATTCCACAGATGCCTACATTTAACATATTCCACAGTACATGTATTTAAAAATCAATATCCTATTTATATGCATATTTGAATAGACAAACATTTTGTGTGCCATACAGAAAGTAACAAGGTGGTTAAAAAAAAAAAGACTATAATCAAATAATGAATCAGCTATAACTGACCAAAACATTTTAGAATTACTCTTGTAAGCCCCACAAGAAAAACAGTGTCACTAACTTCATAACCAAGACTACCCTTTCACCAAAAAATTGTGTTATAAATTTTGAATAGCCAGGGTGGTAGAATGTAAATAGAGGTTTTAGAATTAGATATATTTTAGCTGGAATCCTACTTCTAACACTTGCTAGATTTGCTACCCTGAACAAGTTTCTTAAACATGACGAACCTCAATTTCCTCTGTAAAAAGAGAACAGTATCACTCACTTCACTGAGTAGTTGGGTGGTTCAAATCATGATACACAGTATGGTCGTTAAGGCTTACGGGTAAAGTATAAACTCTGAAATCCTTTCTCCACTTTCTTGAACTTATTAGTTGTGTGACCTTGGGCTAGTCACGTAATCATTCCATATCTCAGTTTTCTCATACAACTAACTTCAACTTCATAGTCAACTTTTCAATACCTTGAGGAACTGAAAAACTTTTTCCCTGGCACAGTTTCTGGCACATGGAAACATTCAATAATATTACATATTACAAACATAAAGCACTCAGCATAGAGCCAGACACACAAAAAAACCCTTACTAAATCTTACTTTCCTAAACTAAGTTTCAAGTGATGTTGTACAGTATCTAAAACTCAAATTCACTCCAGAAAATAAAGATTTGTCATAAAGACGAGAAAAAGACTATTTCAAATGCGTTAAAGGTATTCACAAAAGGAATTCCTATAAGGTTGTATGTAATGGCAACAGTTCTGGAATAAGTGCACTAACTCCCAAGTTGAAGACTGTAACGATCAATATTCTCTGGCTATAAAAATACTGAAACTTTACAAAATGATCAGTCATACTAATTTATAGATTCAGCTACTATTCTACAATTGGTCATATGCATTTCTATGAATGAAATGACTCTCTAAAGCTGAATTTTGTCTTTCTAACAACAGATGCTTTGACACACAACTTCAACTCAATATAAAATACTTAAACGAACTAAAAGCTTCACAGATTGCTTAACAAAAATTGTTTTAAATATAAGATGGTAAAGAGTTACTGATTTTTAAAAGTATTATATATACAGAATATATAGCCTGAATTCTATTTCAGCTTCTTTGCCTGAAGTACACAATTTTCTTGACTAAATGACTCGCAAGTATCAAATCAACCAACACCCAAACGATAATATTAAAATTTCACTGAAACTAGATACATAGAATCCTGAATCCATAAGAACAAATGTAAATCAGACTTATCATTTACTAATTGTAGGACCATGGGCAGTTTTCTAAACCTTTCCAGCCTCAGTTTCCTCATCTGTAAATTGTAGATAATTATTGTTTCTACTTTTGGGCTTGTTAAAAGATTAAGTGAGATATTATGGGGACAGACTTAACTCCTGGCAAATAGTAAGTCCTCAAAATCTTATGTGACAAAATCTTAGCTGGCAAGGCTACATCAAGAAATGATCTCTCCTAATGATATAACTCTGGGAATAGAAAAAAAATATGCCTTAAAACAGAATGCAATTTGACAAAACTCAATTCAATAAAATTGACTCCAGATTTACACCAAAAAAAAAAAAATTACACACAACTATCTAAAATTACTTTTATTAATTTATGTGGGCGAAATATTCTAAGCACATAAAATACTCTTTAAAATTACAATGATGGCCTTAAGAGACATGGAGTTTAACATTCTTTTTAAATCAACCAGAAACACTAAAATCCCACTCTATTTTCATACCAGGAAAATACAACCAAGAAACAAGTATCATCTCTCTAAAAGAAGAGGAAAATGCACTTTGAACTCAGACAATTGAAAAAGTCACAAATGGTATCAGTGTCAGCACTGAGCAATACCTAGCTTCAAGACTAGAGCTCACACATTTCTTAAAGCAACATAATCTAAGAAAACACTAGTGTCAGGGAATCCCTTATTCTCCCACTGACTTACTACGTGAATCTACACAGATCATATAGTCTATTAAGTGTCAAGTATTTCATCATTAAACGGAAATCATGCTGGTCACTTCTCTCACAGGGATATCAGAATATTTTTAAATGAACTCAGGTCATCTTGAAAAAGGGCTAGTTTTAAAATACAAAGAATTATTATAAATGACAACTGCTGAAAAAAGAAAAAACTGTGCCTAAAAAGTCCATCTTAAAATAATTTTTAAAGGCTATATAAGACCATAAATTACCACCAAACCTAACCTAGTATGCTTAGGATATTAAAATAAGCATGTTCAACTGAACAGTTAATTCTCAGGCTTCTATAAAGGTTCCTAGTCAGTTATTTCCTATTCATTTTTACGGCAAGCAAATGTAATAAACAGAATTAAAGTTACATTTCTCTAAAAGGAATTACTGTTTACCTCAGACTCCCTAATCACTTCACATAAAACTGAAATCTTAATTTAAAATTTTAGAATTTCTTCCAAATTATGCTTTTCCTAATAAGCACCAGAAAGGAGGATTAAATGAAATTAAATAAAACTCAAACTCCTGATTTTTATTTACTCTTATATTATTAATTACTACATCTTATTTTGAGAAAGTAAAAATACCACAATGGGGTATATCAAACATGTAACACAGATATGTTCAAATATTTCTATGACAGTTTGATGATGGATTGGTACCAAAAAATTAAATATGCAAATAGTTGAAGAAGCCTTAGAAAATACATTTTTCAGTGGGGTAGTCCGGGTGCAAGTAAAGAAAATTTTGTATTGGTATAGCTTTGCTCATATTTTTGAAATTTAATAATGATTACTGTGAAGAACCAAGTTTACTGCCATAGTAAAAACTTTCACTTTTCATCCCTAAAAAGAATCCCAAGTAGACAGTTTTTCTTTTTTCAAGTAATCTGTAACTTTTGCTTAAAAGCAGAAAATATTATAATGATCTCTACAACAGGTTCAAAAATGTTCTCAAATAACTTCAGTAAACAAGTTGTTGAATGACTTTAAAAAGGAAGCATCCTATATACACTTCTCAAACACTGAAAATTATCTATTTAATGTTCAACTGTGATTTACTTTCATTATTTACTTGAAATCTCTTTTCAAGTAACAAAAGTTATTGACAACTCTTCAGAGTCAAGAGAAACAATAAGCGACATTGTTGAAATTTTCTTTAGGTGTATTAGAAAATATTTCTCCAAATAATATATAATTAGGATTATAAGGTTACTGAAACACTTCTGATTTTTCCTTTCACCGAATTTTAATTTTTTTTTTTTAATGGAAATAGATGATTAGCCACTGGTGAATATTCCAACCAACAGAGGGGAAGCATAACAGACTACAGTCTTTAAGGAAACAAACTATTCTCTCCAACTAGGTTATCAGAGATTTAAAGTTCAAGTTTAAATTTTACAATTTGAATTTTACACAATGTTTTCTCCTTTAAAAATGACGTATTTAATTGGTTTGGACCAAACAAAACATTTTTTTTAATTTAAAGAAACGTTTACGCTATCATAATGAAAGCTATCACACAACCTATGTTACTCACAAATTACTAAATATGTAGAATTGGGAAAATAAGTTGGGAAGAACTAATTCACTATAACTTAATTCCAAAGTCTCAAGAAAAAAAAGAATCAATCACATAAACCCATCTCTAACACACTTATTCAAACATCTGCATAAGACAACCTCCAAAAATAAGTTGCTTCAGTTCATGAAAACTAAGCAAGCAGAACTCCTCTTTCCATTATCTTTAGTAAAAATATGTTTATCCCTTGATATACATCTTAGTATTTTAATTAAATAAAAGTTGTAGAGACAATCACAGGAATATATGAGGGCCTTTTAAACATTTATAATGAAGCCCTTACCACCCCCATCCCCAAAAAAGCAAACCCTCTGCTTTCTTAAGATGTGAAGTGTTCCTCCCGTCTGCTTTCCCTCCCTGGCATGCCCCCCACTCGTACACCCCCCACCCGCAGTAGGCCTGAGGCCCCGTAGCAAACAGTGTCTAACAGGAGCAGGCAGCACAAAGACAGGAATGGGAGATTAGTGGGAGGGAGGGAGGCCGGGATTGGGGCTCAGCAGGAGCTTCAGGCTTTTTAAAATTCAAACTGCTCCCTGACCAATACAAATCACGGACACGCTACTGACTACTACACGGATTTATAGCATTAAAAACATGCCTAGTACGTGACAGCTATATTAACTTCATTCTTTTAAACATTTATCCGTACGTTTGCAGGAAATGTGAAACAATTTATTGTGAGCAGGACACTAAACTCAAAAATAACCTCCACAAAATAACTTATTCTACAGTGACAATAATTTAATGACACAAAAAATTTGAACCAATGTAACATACACTAGTAAAACAAGGGATTTCGCCAAGCAGGGCTGCTTCATTTTAACCAATTAAAGTTTTCCTTCAGCGAATATGAAACAAAGTATCAAAACGTGTAACCCAGGTACATTTTTCTAGCAATTTGCCTGATTGAGGAATTTTAAACTGGTGTTTCCCCCTTATACCAACCTACATTACGAATGCCTCCATAAACAAGCTCGAAACACTTAACTTACTCATGAACTAGAACTTGTCAAGTTAGAACTGATATTTTTCTCCAGCATTTACAGATACATTTGACCTATTAAAATGACACCTCTCTCATTACACAGTCAAACATCATGGCACAAACAGCCAATGACAATCCTGGGACCTCAAGAAGAACTGCCCTGACATGAAAGGATGGCACCTTCTACAATTTTTTAACCTCCCAAGGATTTTAAGTATAACTTAATTTCTTCTTTTTTTGAAAAAGAAAAGAAAAGAAAATTGGTTTTACCCGTATCTCAGTACAATTCTCAGAACACTTAAAAATCTTTGTATGCTCCTACACTTTTTGGTCAGGAAGTACCTGAGGTTTTTATGTATAGTCGTTTAAAACTGCCCTTACATAACGCATACAAATAGAAAGTGGCAGAGTAAACCTGTCAAGTACTTTATACTTGTCTTTGAATAAAAAGTCCATGTACGACAACACACTGTCAAACAACAAGATAAAGGCTCTTGGGGAGGGGGAGACGTGCAGTGTCTACCACGGTATGGTTTTCTGTATTAAATATTCATGTGGACGATTTAATTCTTTAAAAAAGAATATGAGTCTTTATGAACTTTCCAACGTCCAAACAAGTTTTAGAAAGAGAAAGAATTACCACTGGATCCGCGTCTGAGTATTTACGTTTGTCCCACTAACTGAAACTACTTCCTCCCTTCATGGGGTCACAGGGGGAAGAAGGGGGGTTGTTTGTTTCACTGGGACGTTCCCCACTCCCGGACCGGGAAAGTTGTAAATATGGGGACGATCAGGGCACATTTGCTGTTAGTTGTATTGTTTCCGCCTGCTCACTAGCTACGGCTCCTCTCCCGGGCGAGGCCTGTCACCGACCAGCAGTCGCTCCGCTCAGCCCGGAGCTCTCCTAATCCCCGAGCTCAAGTAGATTCCGCTGGCCCGCGGCCTGCACTCTCCGCCGGGCCTACGCCTCCCCGGCCGCCCGGCAGGAGCCCAGTCCCCGCCACCGGAGCCGGCCGGGAGAGGGTACAAAACCACCGCCACCCAAGGCGGCTGCCACCAGAGAGGAGCGAACTCTAGACTCGCCTGTGGAAGAGACCTGGGGCCGCTACGGAAACGGCGGGGAGGGGAGCGAGGAGGAGAGACGCTGAGGACCTGGCGCCGCCGCCGCCGCCGCCGCCGAAATAAAGAGCAGGAATTTACCTGGGCGAATCGGCGTCTGAATCCAAGGGGAGGCCGAGGCCGCTGTGGCGAGAGACTATAATCCGGGCCGGGAGGGGGGGTGGCTACGGCTCCTCTTCCGTCTCCTCAGTGCGGGGAACATGTAGAGCCGGGGGGAGACCAGCCGAGAAGACAAATCGTTGCTTCTTCTTCCTCCTCCTCCTCCTTCTCCCACATAGAAACACTCACAAACACCCGACCAGGGGCCCGAGCTACCGGGGGGGCATCGCCGCGGGCCCGGGAACCAATCCTCCTGTCGGCGGGGGCGTCCCTCCCTGCGGCTTGGTGGTGTCGGGTGAG
>NW_012115489.1:2354660-2379001 GCF_000951035.1 Colobus angolensis palliatus | reverse complement strand
CCCGGGCCCAGCCGGGGCCAGCAGCCGGGCGGCGGCAGCTCTCCTCTACGCCCTTCCCCTCAGGTCGGCTGTGGATGTTGCCAGTATTGTCGATGCTTCAGAGCGACGTTTTCCCTGCGACACAGGCGGGCCGGCTCTCCTCTGTCTTTATTTTCCTGGAGGCCCACGGGAGCGGGGCCCGAGTTCGGTGGTGGTCGTGAGCGTGGGGGGCACTGAAGCCCAGACGGGCTCGCAGGTCGCCGACGGCGGCCGCTGGAGGCCGCGCTGGCTGTCCCAGGTCGTCGTTAGCTTTAGGGAGCCGATCTCCGGGCGGCCCCACAGAGGACGCCAGCGATTCGACGGCGATGATGCCCGTTTTAAATGGTGTCCCTGCAGCTGGGTGGATGGATGGATCGTACACCTTTCCCTTTGAGAGCCGGGACCTTACGCCCGACTGCGTATTGTTTCTGCGGAGTAAGAACGCAACCCTTGGAGGTGACGACGACTCTCGGCTGGATTGAATTGGAATCGTGTTTGTGATGCGTTTATTTCTGGAAATAGGCGATCTCCGCTGCTCTTGGTTTTTGTCAGCAGAGGTTTGGGTTCGTCTCTAACCGTCGGGATAAAGGCCTGTAGGCGACGCTGTGCGAGCGAGAAGGTGGCCCGCGGCAGCCCTGGCGCCCCCCTCTAGGTGTGGGTGGAGCCGACCGCGCGGGGAGAACTGCTGGCCCCGACTCAGCCACCGGCGACTGCGGGCGACCCGCAGGCCTGCGGCCGGCTAATTTCAAACATCGTTTTCCTCTTTAGGTTTGGAACACTGAGGTGCTGGACAAGGCTGGAATACAAAATGTGATTATACGTACAGTACTATGCTTGTTGTAGTTTTTAAATTGTAAAACAAGAAGTAACTCCATCGTTCCACAGTTCTCTATTAAGTTTGTGTAAATTAAAAGGGGGCTATTTTCGGTAAAAAGTGCAGTAGGTAAGCAGATTTTTATTCAACCGGGACGAAATTCTTGTTATGAATTGTGTATTTGTGTGTGTACCAGTGCGCTAAAGTAAGTAGGAAAACTTGCTTAGATTATTCCTTTTGTCTGGGGCGAGGGGGCCAAGATTCTGTCACTCCTTTTCTTTAGGCCCTGCGAATGGCTTCACTTCTTGAGGGGAGTGAGCCAAATCCTTGACCGCGGCTGAAGTCCCCGCGCGCCTTTCGGGGTGGGGGCGGGCCTGCCCTGGCATCCTTGCGAGTAGGACTCTGCCCTCGTCGTTCCCGCTGCCAGGCTCTTCCCTGAGCGTCCACAGGGCTTGCTCCTTCACCTTCAGGATTTTGCTCACGTGTCACTTCGTGCTTCCGCCGCCACTTTTAAACTGAGCCCTAGCCCCCTTCTCATTTTATCCTTTGGACAGTCTACATATCCATACTTGTTTATCTTCTCTCTCCTTCCTCAGGGGAATGTAAGCTCTAAGAGGACAAGAGGTTGTGTTTTTCTGCACTGGTGTTACGGCCAGCGCCTAGAATGCCACACTGTAGATGTGTAGTATGTGGTTAATGAATGAATGATGATTGTAAGGGCCTTGACACTCCCCCATTTCTGTCTTTAATATGTACTTATATGCTACGGAGAGCTTTATAAAATATTTTTTTAAAGTTTATTACAGAATTCTATAAAAAGACATTGCTTCTAAACATTGGAAAGCCCTCTACAACACCAGAAACCCACAAACGCGGGATAAAATTTGTTTTTAGGCTTCTGTAAATGGGCGTGTCCGAGGATAGTGCATCAAATGATCATATCTGTACTGGGCCGATTATCTTTGCTCTCCTGAGTGTCAAACTGCATTCTTCATCTTGTCGTCCTCTGTCTTGCAAAATACATTAAAAGTGAGAATTTCGTTGGCTCAGACCAAATCCAGCACTATTGGAAAAGTTCATTCAGCAAGTATTTATCGGGCACAAATGGGTATCAAGCACGGTAATTCAAAAGGTGTGTGTTTCTGAGGCTAGGAGGCCTTACATAAAGGATCACATATGGCTACTTTGGTTGCTCCTCAGTTATGCTGTCAAGCAAAGCAAATGCTAGTGAGATTTATTTTTAGTTTTCTTCTGAAGAAAAGATTCAGTGAAAGCTGAGGTCAGGCTTAGTGTGGATATTTTAATTCACCATTTAGTTTGCTGTTTGCTTACACGTAAGGTAGCATTAGATATACTTAATCATGATTTTTGAGTATATAAAACGTGGGAAATTTTATTTCCTAGTGGCTGGAAAAATAGGCTTTTTAAATTAAAATAGGTAAATATATCAGTAAGCTAGAAGCTATGCAGTAAGGCTTTGGCTATGGTATTACAAATTTTCCTATTTCATGTATTGAATTTTTGGACAGGAAAAGATAGCCTTGATAGATATTTTATAACCATTAATACAATTAATTAAACATTGTTTAGTAAATCCAATAGTCTGTTCATTACTATTTTTCCCATTAATCTTCAGAACAGCTTTAAGTTAATACAGATGGCTCAGAATGTGTTTTTCACTCGGTTTCAAAATACTATTATTTCAGTTCACTAATAGAAGCACAATTATTCCTGTCTGCTTTCTTAAATGTTACTGGTAAACTAGTAATTTTGCATGTCCAGGTAACTGCAGCTGCTATGGTCAATCTACTTTGGAAAGTCTTGGCATTACTGTGCCACTTAATTTAAAATTTTAAATTTTTTTAGTTTTTTCCCCTTTGTATTGAGTACTTATTAGGTGCTAATTAGCTTTATGCTAGGCATTCATACATGGTGGTGAATGAAAGCACAACACTGCCTTTGAGGGCTTTAACTTGTATATAGTTTATACCATTTTTTTTCCAGATTACAGAATCAAAGAAATTGTTTCAATGTATATCATAGTATTTCACTATTAAATCAAATGGTATTTTGCTTGCATAAATTTAAGTATCCAAGTAGAGATCTTACATAGAATCTGTTAATCTAATATTAGTGTTTTCTTCATTTCATTGTCATGGGTTTTTTTTTTTTTCTTAATAATTCTTTCTCCCAATATCATCCATTTGTTTCGCTCTTACATTTTTAAGTCTTTTATGTTCCAAATCAGGTGACTTACATCCTTGACTTGTCTATTAAGGACAGTTCAATAACCCTTTATTCTGACTTTAAATTGCCTCCTTGCTTCAAGAACTGAGTTACATGACTCAGTTTTCTTTGCTAGGAATATTCCTGGATAGTCTCATATGTATTCTTGATCAATGATTTGCAGAAGATTTGATTAAAAATTTTAAATGGATTTCAAGTATAAACTATCTGTACCAAATGTCATCTCCAGGAATTTCTACAACTGAAAAATTATGAATTGTTATTTTTATTGAAGAATATTTATCTTTAAGATAAATGCAATTTGCTATAAAATGATAGAAATGAAAAATTTTAGAAAATCATTTTCTTCTCACTATTTT
Organism: Colobus angolensis palliatus; assembly: GCF_000951035.1. Lineage (NCBI taxonomy): Eukaryota > Metazoa > Chordata > Mammalia > Primates > Cercopithecidae > Colobus > Colobus angolensis. Next base: position 2,375,563 of record NW_012115489.1, on the reverse strand, counting down.
ATGCCTGCTAGTTATCCTTTGTTAGTGATAAAATTGTCTCTTATGGGAACAAATTTGTTAAAGGTAGAAAAAAAAAACTGGTAGTGTATGTATGTTTTATAGATTACTTTAGACGCTACCAAAATTATTTCACATTTAGAATAATTAAATTGCTTTTAGGATGATGGATGACTTAAACTGGTGAAGAGTTAATTAAGGATATTGATTTTTAGGGCAGAGCTACAAAATTATCAAATCACTTAACACTGTAAATATGTTCCTGTTTCAGGTTTTCAAAGTAAATATCTTAATCAAATTTGGAAATAGTATTTATGGAGTTTATTCAACATAGTTTATCTATTTTGTTAAAATTATATAGAAACGAATAGTTCTTTTCCCATGGATGCCTTTTTTCATCTTGGCCTATTCTAGTCCTTTAAGAACAAGCTTTGTCCTTTCATTAATACTTCTCACCTATAATTACGAATTTTCTCTAAACTTACAGATTTTATTATCCTTGCCATCTATTTATAATCCTATGACACTCCTATATTGTTGTTTATTTATTTGTTTATTTATTTTTTGAGATGGAGTCTCACTCCGTCTCCCAGACTGGAGTGCAGTGGCGCAATCCCAGCTCACTGCAAGCTCTGCCTCCCAGGTTCACGCCATGCTCCTGCCTCAGCCTCCCTAGTAGCTGGGACTATAGGCACCCACCACCACGCCCAGCTAATTTTTTGTACTTTTAGTAAAGACGGGGTTTCACCATGTTAGCCAGGATGGTCTAGATCTCCTGACCTCGTGATCTGCCCACTTCGGCTGCCCAAAATGCTGGGATTACAGGCGTGAGCCACCGTGCCTGGCCTTATTGTTTATGTTTTTATGTATCTATGCCTTATGTTCCTAAATCAAAGTGATCAGTTCCATGTTATACTACAGGTTTCACTGTGTAATGCATAGAGAATTACACAGAGGGAAGGGCCTCAAAAAATGCACTTCTGAAATATTTAATGTAAAATTATTTAAGACCATAAAGTTTCATGAAAGCCTAATCTTCCTGGAACCTACACATACTTTGCATGTGAACCAGAGTTAAACTAGTCAAGTATTTTAATGCTGAACTAATCTGGAAAAACATCATTTAAAAAATGACTGTTTATGAAGGAAGAATACAAAATCTATTTAAAAACTTAAAACATCTAAAATAGGTATGAAGAGAGACTTACAGTGCTCATTTTAACAGCATTCTTGAGTAGGTTAGCTTGTAGTCAAAGCATCTGCTCCAGACCAGTGTTTTAAACTGTGGATTATAGTACCACTATGGATCATGAAATTAATTTATTGCATTATGACTAGCATTTTTAATTTAAGATATAGAAAAGAATAGAAAATAGAAGAGTACATCACAGATGGTAAAGGTATGTGTTTTTAAGTAAACATTTGTTCATGTGTATATGTGCTAGGTTACCTTGTAAAATATATTCCCTATTGTGGGTTACAGGCCAAAAATTGTGTTCGTTTTTGTTTTTAAAAGTCTACGCTTCAGATTTGCCTTAGAAAATGGGGAAAAAAGGAATGTTAGAAAGATCTGACTGCCTATGAACTAGTGAAGGATTTTAGAAGTACTAGGATATTTTAGAGATCTGATACTGGTTTCACAAAGGTAATCTTAAGGCGAAGGGTAGGCAATAAAGTATGTTGTTAGTAGAAATGTCAAATACGGTTAAAGTTGTGAGGAGGAATTATTTTCCTAGTGGACCTACATTTGTTGTGTGTAGATCTGTGACAATTATTGATCTGTTTTAGCACATTTTCCAGTCTAAAATGTCCAGTACAGCACAATAATAAACATGGGGCAAAATATATGTTTGTTTCTATTTCTTCCCACTTTCCCTTCAATCTTAAAACAAGTGTTTATTAATACGTCAGAGCAAAGGAGATTTCTATCTTTCACAGAGTAATTATCATAGGAATAAATGTACTCCCTGAAAATGGTGGAAACTCCTTTCTCCCTCCAAAAAACAAACTTTCAATAAGTGGTTTCTCTCTAGCCAAAGGAAGTAATTTCTTAAATAGGTAACTCTCATTTGCCATCTAACTCATTCTGTATACTTAAGATTCTATGTACTTAAATAAATGTACTTACACTTGTGTACAGGATTTAAAAGGGGGAAACTTAGGAAGAAAGGAATTGTGTATAGAATTTAAAAAGGAGGCATTATATTGCATAAGTAGAATGAAAAGTATCTAACCAGAAAGCAAATAAGGATTATATTATATGGAAATATTTTAATATAATTTAAATATTTCATTACTCTTTCACCTTATTTGCTATTTGGAGATTTCAGTATTGTGATTTTGGCAAGTCTATTTAAGAGAGCATTAATAAAAATTTTGTTTTTCAGGCATGTGATGCCAAGTCCGTTTCCATTATAGATAAGTAAGGCCTAGGTTGGTTAAAACCTTAGCTAAACACAAAATTTGCTAGAGAATCAACATATAAGAAGCTCTAACTCCAAGCTTATTCACCCCAAATATTTCATCAATGTAATACATACCCTATTAAACTAAGAAAGGAATTATATTACTAACCAGCAGAGGGAGCCAAGTCAATCATGAAAGGTAGGAGTATAAAGGAACATCATATGACTTCCTGTTTTGAATTTAACTGTACGGCCCCTGCTCACTTTTTGAGTTTACCAAAAAGACAATCATAAGGAGAGAAAGGCGACCAATGTATCAAATAAGGATAGAGTGACAATTATAACTCAGAATTACCTTGCAGGAAATAAATTGGAAGAAAAATCAAATGTAGAAATATACAAGTGAAATGTCTCAGTATTATAACCCAAGATGGAAAAACCATGGAAAACAGTACCTTAGTGCCATGATGAATGCTAGCCAAATGTAACAGTATTTCCTAATAATTCCATTTTCACTTAAAGTTGAAATTAGGCCATAAATAGACACATTTTAAAACTATAAAGTTGGTACAAATATCTAGATTGTACATCAAATTTATGTGCATTTAATCTAAGAAACAAGGGATAAAATTTAATAAAAATTATTATAGTGAAGTAATAAAGACAAGATTTTTCAGTTTAAAATTAGAGAACAGAATTGTTTCCGCTACTGTTTATTAACACAACAAACAAAGTAATATCTGTGTTGTGAGAGATGTTTGGAGGAATCTAGTAGCTAAGTGATTATGTCAGCTTATTTAATTTTGTCTAAGAACTTTAAAATGCCTGATAGAATGGGTGCATATTGAATGAATAGATGTGATCTCTTTATTATTTGAAGTAAAACTATAAGAGCTGAGGGTTAGCTAACTGCATCAAGATAAAAAATGTAAAGACCCAAACATGTTTAGTTAAATAACCAAATGAATTAGCTAGTCTAGCCCCTTACTCGTTTCAAGGTTTGTGGAAACATACCATATATACTTTTATTCATGTGTTTATTCCTTCCAAAAATGTACTTCTTAAGCACTATCTCCATAGGACATGGAGCCTATCTTCATTATTAAGTAGACAAACTTTTTTTTTTTTTTTTTTTTGAGATGGAGTCTCGCTCTGTCGCCCAGGCTGGAGTGCAGTGGCCGGATCTTAGCTCACTGCAAGCTCTGTCTCCCGGGTTCACGCCATTCTCCTGCCTCAGCCTCCCGAGTAGCTGGGACTACAGGCTCCCGCCATCTCGCCCGGCTAGTTTTTTGTATTTTAGTAGAGACGGGGTTTCACTGTGTTAGCCAGGATGGTCTCGATCTCCTGACCTTGTGATCCGCCCGTCTCAGCCTCCCAAAGTGCTGGGATTACAGGCTTGAGCCACCGCGCCCGGCCGACAAACTTCTTAAATTTTGTTGAAAGATTTAATTTCATTGATATATGAACAGTCATACAAATTCAATATGCAACCAGTGATTTCAAGAAAGTGATTCATAGAAGCAAATCATTTATGGGACTAGACTGCCTTTGTAGGACTAACAAATTAGGCACAAGAATAGAAATTATAGTTTAATAGTCATGCAGCTGGAGGCTACAAGATTCTGACCCTCCTGAAACTGCTTCTAAGATCAGTGCTTGAGATATTCTGCAGACCCTTCACTTGATGGATCAGCTGGCACCACCCAGATCAATAAACTGGCTTATCTGATCTTGTGGCCCTCCACCCAGGAAGTAACTGAGAGCAAGAGGACAGCTTCAATTCCCTATGATTTCATCTCTAACCCAACCAATCAGCACTCTCGATTCACTTGCCTTCCCCCACCCACCAAATTATCCTTAAAAACTGATCCCCAAATGGTCAAGGAGACTGATTTGAGTTATAATAAAACTCCAATCTCCAGCCAAAAAAAAGCAAATTATTTGATTTTGAGTACTAGAAAGTAGACTGTAAACTTCTTGAAGGGTATATTCTTTTATAATGCTATATTATCCTGGCATTATTTTATATATTGGCATCTGGCATCAAGTCAGTTAATCACAGTGATGATATCCAAGATGTACAGCTCATCAGTCCTAGAGACATTTTTTTGTTTAAGACAGAGTCTCATTCTGTCACCCAGGCTGGAGTGCAGTTGCACGATCTCCCCCGCCTTGGCCTGGGAAAGTGCTGGGATTACAGGCCTGAGCAAAGGCGTGCGGCCTAGAGACATTGTAATACCAAAGAAACCTCAGTGCAACCAGTGTTACTACTTCTAATTATTTGTTTCCTTTACACACGAGTTGTGATGAATGTGGACTATTAGAATTGCATAAACAGCCTAAGCTTTTAAATGTTTCCACCTATGAAAAATAGCTGTTATGAACTTTAAAAAATTAAATTAATGAAGGGGCAATAGCTTTACCATGAACTATTCTTTATTGATAAGCATAATAATGGGTTAACTCATGTCAAAGTCCAGTAAAAACTAGTAACTTTGTCACCAAAGTCAACATTTCAGAATCTATGATATGTAGTATAGGTATTCCTGTTTTATCTAGTTTTCATTTAACAATCTAAAAGATTCTGGCCGGCACAGTGGCTCACGGCTGTAATCCCAGCACTTTGGGAGGCCGAGGCAGGCACATCATGAGGTCAGGAGATCGAGACCATCCTGGCTAACACAGTGAAACCCCGTCTCTAATAAAAATATAAAAAATTTAGCCGGGCGTGGTGGTGGGTGCCTGTAGTACCAGCTACTAGGGAGGCTGAGGCAGGAGAATGGCATGAACCCAGAAGGTGAAGCTTGCACAAGTGAGCCGAGATCGCTCCACTGCACTCCAGCCTGGGCAACAGAGGGAGACTCTATCTCAAAAAGAAAAAAAAAGAAGATTCTGACTAACAATAAACTCAAAAACCAAACAAAGGCTGGTGAGAAAATAGCTCATGTCTTATTCTTATTCCAGAGTAAGGAATGGTGACAGATTAGGAAAAGCATCAAAAAAGTGACTTCCAGTGAACAAAATCAGGAGGTTTGAGTAAATAATTTCTCTTTTGCTAAAAAATTAAATATAAAAGTTTAGTCAGGAATTGGTACCCACACATGAATACTGCTTTTAACATTTTTCTTTAGCCATTTGAAATATTTTATTTTCTCTTTTAAAAAAAAGGCACTAAAACCAAAATTTAATAGCAATGTTTCTGATTTATCAGCTTCTTTCCATCTTACACTGTCGAATTCTGTACTGCTGCTAAAGCACCTATAATTGACTCTACAAAAACTGTACAATTAACACTCAGCATTGCCTTCTTCCTAATTCTAACATCAACATTAATCACCTTTCTCCAATACAGTCAAATGATTCCTTGTAATCATATCTAGCCAAATGATGTAACTTTTGCTTGATGTATGGGAAAATAGCTTACATTATGAATTTAGAAGAGCTATAGTAGTATTTGACAATATAGGTGGAAAAGTATTTTTAATTTAAAGAACATATTGCATATCTTTCAGAATTTCTGTAAAAACTTTTGAATGTCCATTTTGGCTAGGAGCTTAGAAATGATCATGCTTAAGTTTAATTTTGTGTTTAAATCTTTTAGATTTTCATTCTGTACACAATATTGCTGTAAAACATCATAGTTGTGAAATCTGGCTGTTTAAGCGATGCTCACCAGAAAACTGGTTTGAAAACTATTCTGACTACAATGTAGCTATTATACTCACTGATAAGAGTTTAGTATGCCTCTGAATATAAGTAAGTCTCTAATTCCCTATTTTTTTAATATTACTATATTCTAAGAGTATCAGAGTATGAGCTTCTTAAAGGAATTTTGAATTAGCATATACACATTGACAGATAACATTCTTAGGTGGGGCGTGGTGGCTCAAACCTATAATTTCAGCACTTTGGGAGGCCGAGGTGGGTAGATCACTTGAGGTCACGAGTTGAGACCAGCCTGGGCAACAAGGTGAAACCCCATCTCTACTAACAATATAATAATTAGCCAGGTGTGGTGGAGCACGCCTGTAATCTCAGCTACTTGGGAGGCTGAGGAACGAGAATTGCTTGAACCTGGGAGGCAGATATTATCCCACACTCAACAAATAAATATGAAAGAACTTTACATACAGGATAATATCATGATAAAATTTGCATTTTAGAATAGCTCTACAATTAACAATAAAAAAAAAGTACCTATAATATTACCCCACAAAAGGGATAAGGTGTGGTGAACTTGGAAATTTCATACAATTTAAGAACATGTATTGAGCTGTAAAAATGTTCATATTCATTGACATAATACTTTCTCATCCGGACTCTTGAGCTGGCTATACATTGCTTTTGTAATTTCAATTAAAACAGAAGCTTGGGCAAGTGACTGAAGGAAAGATGGGATGTAAGAGAGGGTGGAGAAAGGTGAATCAAAGAGAAAGTTAATGTAATCAGTCAAGTGATTTAATAATTTATTTTAAGTAGCAAATTCTCCTTGACAATAATACTTTCAACTTAATAATACTTTCAACCCACATCTAGAAAGCTTACAGCAAACTTTCCAAGTAATTTGTCTGTTCTCACCCCAAGGTGCAACTCCAATGCAACCCATGCTTGCTAACCATTCTTGCTGCTTCACTTTCATCACTCCTTCTTAACATATTTGTCTTACTACCAATCTTCTCATAATATCTATCCACTCACTATTGGTTCCTACCATCACCACACATTTTGGTTCCTTTAAATCAAGATTAATATAGTCTTGATTGTTCATGTCACCTAGTGGCAAGACAGAAACTAGCATGGCAGGGTGGAAGTGAAGATTATGCCATATTTCAGAGGTTTGCATGTTTTCCAGTAGTGAATCACAACTATCAGAAATCCGTATGTATGTGGGCCACATACATTTTAAATTATAACAATAGTAGAATTATAACCTATTAGCTATTCAAAAGTATTTAGTTTTTGGCTGAGGACAGTGGCTCATGCCTGTAATCCCAGCAATTTGGAAGGCTGAGGTGGGAGGATTGCTTGAGTCCAGCGGTTCAAGACCAGACTGGGCAACATAGTGAGACCCCCATCTCTAAAATCAATTTTTTTTTAATTGGCCAGGTATGGTGGTGTGGACCTTTTGTCCTAGCTACTTGAGAGGCTGAAGTGGGAGGATCGCTTGAGCCTGGGAGGTAGAGGCTACAGTGAGTCATGATGGCACCACTGCAGTCCAGCCTGGGTGACAGACTGAGAGCCTATCTCAACAACCAGAAAAAGTGTTTAGTTTTACAGTATTACAAAGTAATGTCACATTAGTTTAATGAGTTTTATTTATAAAAAGATTTAAAATTATGGGCCAAGTACTAGCCTTCAAGTAATTTTGAAGTCAGTGAGAATACTGGTATATAATAGATCAAACTTTGTTCAAGAACCAAAGGCTATTGTTCGACCAATGATGCTGAGACAACTGGGTAGCCACATGCAAAAGACTAGGATCCTTACCTCACATCATTTTGCAAAAATTAGCTCAAAATGTATCAATGACCTAAATGTAAGAGAAAAACTATAAAACTCTCAGAAAAAAACATAAGGATAAATTTGTATAACCTTGGATTTGACAGGATTCTTAGCTATGACACCAAAAACACAAGCCCTCAGAAGCAAACAAAAACACCATAAATTGGACTTCATCAAAATTGAAAATCTTAGTGGTTCAAGAGACACCATCAAGAAAGTAAAAAAAAATCCACAGAACAGGAAAGATATTTGCAAATCATGTATCTGATAAGGGATCTATGTCTATAATATATAACGAACTCTTAAACGCAATAAAAACCCCACTTAAAATGGGCAATGAATCTAAATAGACATTTCTCCAAAGAAGAAATGCAAATTGCCAATAAGTACATGAAAAGATGCTTAACATCACCAGAGAAAAGCAAATAAAGAAACTACAAGGCTTTCATTCTTACAAGGTTTGTTTCTCACTATAATAGCCAGAATTTAAAAGTCAGACAACAACAATTATTGGCAAAGATACAGAGGAAAACTGCAATCCTTATGCATTCTGATAGGAGTGTAAAATGGTGCGCCACTTTGGAAAACAGTCTGGCAGGTCCTCAAGTGATTAAACATCTAGTTACTATATGACCCAGCAATTCTATTTCTAGGTATATACTCAAGAGAAATGAAAACGTATGTCCACACATAAACTTGTGCACATTTGTTTATAGAAGCTTTATTCAGAATCACCAAAAGGTGGGAACAACCCACATGTCCCTCAACTGACAAATGCATAAACAAAATGTGGTATCCATATAATGGTATATTATGTGGCCATATAAAAGAATGAAGTACTGATACATGCTGCAACATGAGTGGATCCTGAAATCATTATGTTAAGTGAAGGAAGCTAGTCACAAAAGACCATATGCTATATGATTGCATTCAAATGAATGGAATATGGAAATCTATGCAGACAGGAAGTAGATTACTGGCTGTTTAAAGCCGAAGGTGGGAGCATGAGTGGGCAGGGGAATAGCTAAAGGGCATAGAGTTTCTTTCTGAGGTAATGAAAATGCTCTGAAATTGACTGTAGTGATGATTGCACATATCTGTGAATACACTAAAAACCACTGAATTGTACACTTTAAATGGGTGAATTGTACGGTATGTGAATTCTATTTCAATGAAACTGTTAAAAAAAAAAAAAAAGGCAGGGGGAACTGAATATAGACAGGGCCCATCTCAATTCCCAGTCCAGGTTTACATTATTGAAAGTGGTCCTTAGATTTTATTTCCATAGTTTCAGGAAAGAAAATATACATTAAAACAGTTGGAAGACTCTAATGTTGCAAGAATTTGACTACAGAGCCAGAAATTTCAGAATAGTAATATATGATGTATATGTTCATTAAAAAAAATCCTAGAGATTCTATGGGTTTGCTTTCAGCTCAATCAATTCCTCTTGAAGTAGAGCCATGTTGACAAGGCAGATGCTTACAAAATTCAAACACATCTCTCTAAAGTCAGCTGCAGAAACTTAAAGCATAATTCATGCTAATGAAAACTAGTGAATGTTTTTTGAAATTCAGATTTTATTTCTACCAAATAGCTCAGCTGTTCTTCAAATTCTGTGATTCCATTTAGCACAGGACAGTTCTGATACGGGACATGAATGCACACTCCAAGCAACATCTACCCACTCCCCAGGTACTGGTATTGATATTAATAACTATAGTTCCTTCACAGACTCATCCATTCTCTTATTTTTTTCTCTACAGTCTCAAGTTCAGTGTATTCAGATATCTTGCTTGCAACATCAAACAGAAAATATAATCATGTTAGCTATTTGGGCTCAGACAAAGAAGGATCCCTTTAATTACCAAAAGTTTTATATCTGAGATAGCATCATTGTAGCTTTCTTCAACAAGCTTCCACAATGTTGTCACCTTATTGCATTAAAATAAACTAAATCCATTGCATTTACAATAACAACAGTAACAACAAAGTACTTAGAATAATTCTTACAAGAGGCCTGGCATCGTGGTGCACACCTGTAATCCCAGCACTTTGGGAGGCCGAGGCAGGTGGATCACTTGAGGTCAGCGTTCTAGACCAGCCTGGCCAACATGGTGAAACCCTGTCTCTACTAAAAATACAAAAATTAGCTGGGCGTAGTGGCACACGTCTGTAATCCCAGCTACTCAGGAGGCTGAGGCATGATAATTGCTTGAATCTGGGAGGCAGTGAGCTGAGATTGCTCCATCTTAAAAAAAAAAAAAAAAAAAAGAATGATTTTCACAAGAAATATGTGATATCTATATAAAGAAATGAATAAAACTTTATAGTGAGAGCTATAAAAATTAAAAGAGAACTTCTCAATTTCTAGGGTTTTTTCTTAGCAATTGAAAAAAGATTCTAAACTTCATATGGAATAATAGGTAGAAACAGACAAATATTTTGTTTGTTTGTTTTAGAGACAGGGTCTTGCTCTGTTGCCCATGCTGAAGTGCAGTGGCATGATCATAGCTCACTGCAACCTTGAAATCTTGAGCTCAAGCAATCTTCCTGCCTCTGCCTCCTGAATAGCTTGGACTACAGGCACATAACGCCACCCCTGGATAATTTTTTTTTTTTTGGTGGATACAGGTCTTACTGTGTTGCCCAAGCTCGTCTTGAACTCCTGGCCTCAAGCAGTCCTCCTGCCTCAGCCTCCTAAAGTGCTAGAATTACAGGCATGAGCCACAATGCCCAGCCAACAAAGATATTTTTAAAAAGAACAGTTTTGGTGGAGTGTATTCACCTCTCTAAATATTGAAATACATTGTAAAACTAAAATGGTTGCAACGTATTTGCCATAGAAATGTAGAGATAGTTGGAAGAAACTCCAGTACGTCATAAGCCAAGGATGAATGATAGCTTATTTAACAAATGATATTGGGAAATGGCTTTTTGTGAATCCATTTTTGTTGAAGCCAGAAATCTAGAGGTCTTCCTTAATACCTCTCTCCCTTGTCCCCTGACCAGTACCCCACCCATTCAATCAATCACCAAATATTACTCATTTTGTTATGTAAATATCCATAAAATCTGCCTAGTTCTGTCTCCAGTAACACCGACTTAGTCATCAATTATTATTCATAGCCAGAAATAGCTACCATCATTTCTTGCCTATGTTACTATAATAGCTTACAGGCTTCTGCCATCCACAAAGACACTCATCCCCCCAACTCTTTCTTCTGCTTCCATAGTGATCTTTTCCAAACATAAATTTGATCATGTAAGCCTGCTGTTAAAATCTTTAAATAGTTCTCATTACTCTTAAGACAAAGATTAAAATTCTTAATAAGTCATAAGACTCTGCATGGTGTATCCTTGCCTGCTTCTCCAGTCTCGTCTTTCAGTTATCTCCACCTTGCAGTCCAACACCAGCCACTCTGCCCCTCTTTCTAATACTTTAAATGGTATCATGCTCCCTGCTGCCAAGGAACCCACATTTCCTTTCATTCTGGGCACTTATCTCAGTTTATATTTGTACATTATTGGTGTGATTATTTGATTTATGTCTGTCTTCACTCCCTAAACTGTAAATTCCACTAGAGCAAGGACTATGTTTGGTTTATCAGCACCTAATAGAATATGTACTTAATACATATCCACTGAATGAATCATTGAACAAATAAATGAATGCAAAACTGCAATCTCACATTATATCCACTAAAGTGAAGTGCAGATGAAATTCTAAATTTTAAATGTAAAAGCAAAATTAGTCCATCATTAAAAATTATAGGTTATTCAGGTAAGTTAATAAAACTCGGATGTGAACAGACTTAAGTCTGTTTTGGAGGGACTCATAGGAAAATGATGTACTACTTCTAATTGCAAAGAAATAAAAACTTAAATGTCTAACAATTGAATGCTTGTTTTTAAATATATATATGTTTTAAATGATATTAGATTATAGGAGAAAAAGCACATATGGTATAGAAAATCAGAAAAAAAATACATCATAGTGCCAATTTTGTTATTTAAAAAATCGGTTAGAAAGAAATACACCAAAATGTTCTCTCTGAAAGATGGGTTTGAAAGTAATTAATTTCTCTTCCTCATACTTTCTTTTATCCAAACTTTTTATAGTTGATCAAGAACAACCAACTAAAAGATACACACTTTTAATATTATTAAAGAATTACTCTGAAATATTGCTAAGCCCAGACAGATCATTTCATCAAACTTTTATGGAATGGCATTTTCCCATGCTTTATAAGCTATTCAGAAGTTAAACGTTGTTAAAAATTATCCAATTCATTTTATTAGCCTAATAGAATTCTGAGACTAAAATGTAACCAAAAAATTATTAAAATGAAAACTAAAGAAAATCTTCAATTAAATACTAAAAATCTCAATTCAACAGTAAGTTAAGGAATATACCATAATAATTAAGCTCATAACATAATTGCGAACATGTGAACCCATTACTATAATATAAATACATCATATCAGTCAGTGAAATCAGGAAACACATAGGATCATTTCAACAGATGCCCAAAAGGTGTTCAACATTCATCTCATATAAAATCTCCCGGCAGGGCTCGGTAGCTCACGCCTGTAATCCCAGCACTTTGGGAGGCCAAGGCGGGCGGATCACGAGGTCAGCAGATCGAGACCATCCTTGCTAACATGGTGAAACCCCATCTCTACTAAAAAAATACAAAAAAAAACTAGCCGGGCGATGTGGCGGGCGCCTGTAGTCCCAGTTACTGGAGAATGGCGTAAACCCGGGAGGCGGAGCTTGCAGTGAGCTGAGATCTGGCCACTGAACTCCAGCCTGGGCGACAGAGCGAGACTCCGTTTCAAAAAAAAAAAAAAAGGCGGGAGTGGTGGCGGGCGCCTGTAGAGGCCGAAGCAGGAGAATGGCGTGAACCCGGGAGGCGGAGCTTGCAGTGAGCCAAGATCGCACCATTGCGACACAGCCTGGGCGACACAACTAAACTCCGTCTCAAAAAAAAAAAAAAAAAAAAATTCTCGTAAAGAAAACGGTGGGATGGAAAATTATTCAATAAATGGTGCTGTGAAAACTGACTGAACATTTGGGAAAACCTATTTAGTGTCTCATTCCTCATCTACCGAATCCTAAGCACTTTTAGAGTTAAAAATCAGCAGTACACATCTCGAAGAAAATATAAGAGATTTATATCAAATTGTTGAATGACTAAGGATTTCAAAGCTTTAAAAAATATGAAAAAATTTTATAAAGAGAAAATATAAATTAAGTTATAATCACAATTATAGACCAAAGAATCCAGCATTTCTTGAATTAATTATCAAATATAATCTAAATTCTAACTGGAAAATTGATCCTAGTGGGATAAAATATGCAGACTTTTATAAGAAGTAATAACTGGAGACTTTCTTCACTTGTTCCTTAGTTTGTATAGGACTTAATATATTAAATATATTAATATATTTTACACTTTAAAAAAATCCATTCCCCTAACTATTCTTGCAGTTTCAGCAGCAACACAGTGCTTGGTTAGGCACTCTATAAATGTGTTTCGAATGAATGACACTCCCCTCCCCACAAAATGTTCATATTTCATTAAAAATGTAAGGTTTCTGGTTTTTATTTTCCTCTCATATACTATCAGGGCAAGAAATAACCTATAGATTGGAATAAAACGTAGGGATAAAACCCATGGACTGTAAAATGAGATAGGACTTACTGACATTACACTTTTTGGAAAATCACTGACTTTTTTTACAAACAAATTGACAACACGATATTGTGTGTACCAAATCTACTTTAAGATGATTTAACTAGACTGAGTCACTATACCACTATTTCCCAAATTATCTCACAGGACATTAATCTTGCAAAGTGATCCAGAAATAAAGAATTCTTTGGCCATATTCTTCCATTTGAAGATTTATCATGCATATCAACATATTAATGTTCCTCAATGAAACGTTCCTCAATGAAAAAATCTGTTAAATTTTGTTTAGCCTATTTTTTACCATGAAATCCTGTTATCACATAACCTCTATTAATATCCTATGGAAATGCCTTTCTGTGGAAAATCACATTACCTAATTTCAAATTGAACTGATAATTAATTAATTGTTCAAATGTTTTGGTTATGGAATTAATAGACACTGTTCAAAATTTGTTTTCTAACTAAACCCAAACAGGTCCACATTCTCTACATAGTCTCTGAGTTTACATTCTTTGAGTTTTTGTTATGCAAAGAAGTTTCTATTTATTTATTTATTTATTTTGAGATGGACTCTTGCTGTTTCGCCCAGGCTGGAGTCAAGTGGTGCGATCTCGGCTCACTGGAACCTCAGTCTTCCGGGTTCAAGCAATTCTCTTGCCTCAGCCTCCTGATTAGCTGGGATTACAGGTGCCCGCCACCACACCTGGCTAATTTTTGAATTTTTAGTAGAGATGGGGTTTCACCGTGTTGGCCAGGCTGGTCTCAGAGTCCTGACCTCAGGTGGTCCACCCGCCTTGGCCTCCCAAAGTGTTAGGATTGCAGGCCTCAGCTACCGCGCCCGGCCAGAAGTTTCTGTTTTATAAGTCAACATATTTAACAATTACCTTTATCTTTTCAATACTTTTAACAATTTAAACCTTTAAGTTTTAAAGGTAACGTGCAAAATAAGTAATTTATATGGGTAAAATCAACAAAATTTTTAAAAAACATGAAGTGGCAGGATTTATATGGAAGAAGAAATACAATATTGCAAGAATAGGTCAAATAGAAGCAAATTTTACACCTAAAATATTATATTATTTTTATGTGTAGGCTTTGCTATTGTTAATTTGAAATTTCATTTCTATGTAAAATAGAGAATTTCATGAAAAACAAATATTGAAAATGTAGATTTAAATAAGTAATTGATATGACTTGAGATGGTAATCATGAGTATCAGCACTTAATCAGAAACCTACTTGTGCTAGAAGAGTAGACATCCTACTGTAAAATGAGTTGTCTCTGAGTAATTTTAAGTTATTATGTTAACTTAATTTTAATGTTATTAAGTCATAATGAGTGTTTTAGTTTATTTTTATTTTTCTCTTTTTTTACTATTTGCATTTTCTAACTTCTCTGTAATAAATATAAATCACATTGATAATAAGGAAAAAATTACAAGTTTTCATTTAAAAAATCATTTATGTAGAAAGCTAAAACAGAAAGGTTGCAAACATTTCAGGCAAAAAGAGCAAAACTAGTTATAGACCAAATTGTGAAAAAGGCAGTTTACCTCCAGCACTCTCCCTTTCTCCACTCTGTTACTTCCTTCTTCCTCCAGTTACTGTGTGCCTTCATGACTAACCTAACTACTCACCAGTCCCATTCCCTCTTCCCACCACCATCTCAGTTTGACCCCTCAGGCATAAAACATTCAATGCTCTCTTCCCCAATCTGACACTCCCTCTTCTGGTAATTGCCAAATGATAAATGAACTTAGAACAATTATAAGCAGAATTAAAGTTCATTCCTATTAGTTTGCTACTCTTGACATAAGAAACTAATATAAACTAGCATCAAATATAGATTGACATGAATCACACACACACCCACACATACACATGCACACACACTATCAATAGACCTTACAGAATCATCTGGATGAAAAGAAGGAAAGATCTGGACAGTATTAGAACAGTATTATTGCTCTTAATCACCTTTGATGAAGCCTTCACCAGTTCCCCAGTGAGAAGTAATTGAGATTAACATGGAAACCACACTCTGTATTACTTGTACTTTGCATATTTATATATACACAATATTAACTCTTTTTTTATCATAGAGTTTACTATGGAGTTCAGTAATTCCCAATTAAATCATTGTATTTTATTACAAAGGTTGAAGTTAAAAGAACCCCTTCAGGCACTATTAAAGATAAGGTAAATCCAAAGATTGTGATACCCTGGCATTTCACCTCACATGGATATTTGCCTCTTTATATATGTTGCCTACTCCAAAACCAGTACTTCTGGATTAGACACATCACTTTTACTGGGTGTTAGGCTACCTGAAAGTATCAGATAAGAGTACTGAGAGGAGGACCTGAAAATTTTACCTTTTCATTTACTCAGAGATACTTGGGAGATAATGCACATAATGGTTAAGAATGTGGATGTCACTTAACTTTCTAAATCCCAGTTCCCTCATCTATAAATTAGAAATTATAGTTATGGATCAGGAGTGGTGGCCTCATGCCTATAATCCGAGCACTTTGTGGGGACCAAGGTGGGAAGATCGCTTGAGGCCAGGAGTTCAAGATGAGCCTGGGCAATATAGTCAGATCCTGTCTCTAAAAAAAAAAAAAAAAAAAAACTAGCTGGGCTTGGTGGCACATACCTGTAGTCTTAGCTACTTGGGAGGCTGAGGTGGGAGGATTGCTTTAGTCTAGGAATTCAAGAACATGATCTTGCCACTGCATTCCACCCTGGGCAACAGAAAGACCCCATCTCTAAAAGATAAATGAATAAAATAAACATTTTCAAAAAGAAATTATAGTTGTGGCTAACTCATATGACTAAGGGTAAGAATTAAAGGAGATAATTCTTGTAAAGTTTTACCACAGCACCTGGCACATAATTAATTCTAAATAAATATTTGTTATTATTGGGAAATTTCAATTCTGACTCTGATAGTAGACACATTACCCAAAATAATCCAGTGTGCACAGTTTGAAAACAATACCTCGTAGGACTGATGTAAATATTTTGCAATGATAAACAATAGTTTTATTTTATTTTATTTTATTTTATTTAAGAGACAGTGTCTTGCTCTGTTGCCCAGACTGGAGTGCAGTGGTGCGCTCATCGCTCACTGCAGCCTCAGCCTCCTGTGTTCAAGGAATACCCCTGCCTCAGCCTCCCAAGTAGCTGGGACCACAGGCATGCGCCACCAGGCCCGGCTTATTTTTAAAAAATTGTTTTTGTAGAGATAGGATCTCACTGTATTACCAATAGTATTTTTAAAAATCCTTAAATACCAATTGAACATTTAAAAAAATGTTTTCCCTCTTTAATTTGTGCCTTCCTCCAAAACATAAAGATTACTAGTTAACTTTTCACAAAATTTTCTGAAACTTTCCATGTTACCCAAATTAGAATCTAAGAAACATCACTGGCTTTACTAAGAAATGAATATGCTGTGACTAAGGCATTATAACATTGTACCTATGATGAATAAACTATTTGAAAATAATTGGCCTAAGTCACAGAGAATTTATGAGAAAGCAAAAATAGGCTATGCAAGACCTAATTCACCATGATGTGAAACAAAAAGCCCAGGCTCTGTACGGCGATTTACACCCAAGTTATCACAGAAGTAGTACATATGCTATAACATTATAGGTTATTGCTTATTGTATGTGCTATCAAAAATGAGGACTAATATTCTTAAGCCCTTAGCTGCTTTAAGAAAAAGAATTTTAAAAATATTTTTCTCATCTTTAATTCTACATTGGTTAAAAGCCAAAGACAAAATGGCATAATCACTACAGTGAGAAAGCAGCCTGAATCCCAAAGTCTACCTTTTCATTTTGGTTCTACCACAAACTAGTAAGGTGACCATTTTAAGTGTTATCTTTCTGGTTAAATGGTTTCAACTGAAAGTGAGGGAGGTGACCTAAGTAACTAGCAAAGTCCTTTACTTTAGAAGCAGCATAGGACTGCAGAAAAAGCATGGATTTAGGAGTCGCATCTGGGCTCACATGCTCTAACTTCAACTAGTTCTGTTATCTTTGAGCAAATTGATTTCCCGAAATAAAATGTCCTTTGGTTTTCCAGTGAAAAGTAAATGAGTAAAAAAGTAAATCACGCCTGTAATCCCAGCCCTTTGGGATGCTAAGGCAGGCGGATCACCTGAGTTCAGGAGTTCGAGACCAGCCTGACCAACATGGTAAAACCCCATCTCTACTATAAATACAAAAATTAGGCGGGCATGGTGGTGCGCGCCCGTAATCCCAGCTACTCGGGAGGCTGAGGCAGGAGAATCGCTTGATCCTCGGGGGCCGAGGTTGTAGTCGGCCGAGATCACGCCACTCCACTCCAGCCTGGGTGACAGAGTGCGACTCCGTCTCAAAAAACAAAAAGTAAATGAGATAAGGCATGTAAAGTCCCAGCTCAACTACTGCCTCTGCAGGTGGCTCCCCGGCGGCACCAGGGCTTCCTGTGCCTGTGCTGTGCATTAGGGAAAAAGGACTAGGGGCTGTAGATAACAGTCAAGCGAAGACAATCTTGTTATTTAAAGACCTGGCTCGCCCTAATACAGACTTTTTCTTTTAATGTAAGTAATGAAAAAGGAGGGAAAACATTTAAAAAGAAATCGTATGCGTATTGAGATACTCAAACTACAACGAATCTGTTTTACTTTTTACATAATTGGTACAAATTAAGTGGAGTTCAACCACTACTTTTCTAAATACGAATATTGTGAGAAATGAAACGTGTTCATTTCTCCCTTGCAAACCTATATTTCTCCTGTGTTCTTTGTAAAAACCTCAGCTTTCCATGTGAGCTGGCTTCAACTATAATGACCCGAAATCTGGGCACCTCGATTCTTTTTTTCTGTTTATGTTAAACATTGAACATTATAAAAAATTAAATTACATTTAGCTGAATTTAATTACACACTTAATGAGTGACCCTCATTGAAAACAATACATTGGCCAGGCGCGGTGGCTCACGCCTGTAATCCAACACTTTGGGAGGCCGACACGGGCAGATCGTCTGAGGTCCGGAGCTCGAGACCAGCATGGCCAACATGGTGAAATCCCCTCTCTACTAAAAATACAAACATTAGCGGGGCGTGGTGGCGTGTGCCTGTATCCCACCTACTTGGGAGGCTGAGACAGGAGAATCGCTTGAACCTGGGAGGCAGAGGTTGGAGTCTTGGTGCTCTTACAGAATTACCTAATTATTAAGTAGTATAAAACAAACAGTGAGCCTCCTACCTGCGAGGGATACTTCGG
Organism: Colobus angolensis palliatus; assembly: GCF_000951035.1. NCBI lineage: Eukaryota > Metazoa > Chordata > Mammalia > Primates > Cercopithecidae > Colobus > Colobus angolensis. Next base: position 2,356,682 of record NW_012115489.1, on the reverse strand, counting down.
ATTAAGCGAAGCTTGTCCAACCGACGGCCCGCGGGCCCATGCAGCCCAGGACGACTTTGGATGTGGCCCAACACAAGTTTGTAAATTTTCTTAAAACATTATGAGTTGGGTTTTTTTTGTTGTTTTTTTTTGCGATTTTTTTTTTTTTTTTACCTCATCCGCTATCCTTGGTGTAGTTCAAGTGTTGCCCAAGACAATTCTTCTCCCAGGGAAGTCAAAAGACTGGACACTCCTGGATTAAACCATTCTCCGAAGTGAGTTCCTGTTGGAGAGAGAAAGAGAAGCTCAAGTTCAAAATTCTACCTCAGTTTCACTTATATTATTACGCATATTTGTTTATTGTAATTTGTTGTGTTGATTGGATTGGGAACATTGCGGTTCTTTTATTGAATTTGGGACTAAATAAGTTATATTTCTAAGAAAATCCCCCCTACTCCTGGAAAGTGGAACAGTCCACTGGCGGTCCTTGGGGTCTCGGATCAGTTCAGCTGGTGGTTAGGCAGGTGGCTCCGCACGTAGCTCCCTGGCTGCACCAGGAGCTGCATGTGCCTATCCCTTACAGTACAGCGAAGGCAATCTTATTAAAGAGATGGCTCACCCTAACAGAGATTTTTTTCTTATCGAAATAATGAAAAAAGGAGAGAAAATATTTAAAAAGAAATTTTATTAGTATTGAGGTAAACTATAACAAATCCATTTTATTTTTACTTTTTACATAATTGATGATGTAAATTGAATGGAGTGCAATGATTACTTTTCTAAATATAAAGATCGTGAAAAATAAAATGTGAAGTTTATTTTTCCAATGAAGATAGCTTTGTATTTTTCTAATTTTAATTATAGTACATGATAATTGTTTTAAAAAGCAAAACAGTACACAAAGGCAGAAAAGGAGAAAATAAAATCACCTGAAATCTCACCACTTTGAGATAATCACTGCTACAATTTTGCTGAGCAATTTTCTAATCATCTTATAATGCATAGACACACACATATACATATAATTTTACATAGCTGGATAATTCTATATACATAGTGTTTTATATGCTGCTTTCTAATGAAGTAGCATGTTGTATATATTTTCTTATGTCATTAAATATAGGTCGACATTATTTTTTCTATGACTGGCTAGTATGATTGAACATAAAGTTATTTAATCCCTGTTAAAGGATAATTTGATTATTTCCCATTTATTTAGTAGCAAGTAAGTGGTACTATAGAGAACATTCTTGTATATACAAATCTTAGTAGTTGCAGGGTTATCTTCTAAGGATAAATTTCTAGAAGTGGAATTGCTGGATCAAAAAATATATCTACTGTATTGAAAATTTTGGTATATATTTTTGAATTGTCCTCCAGAAACATGATATCAATGTACAATCCCAAGTACAAGAGAATGTCCGTTTCTTTTTTTCTCATCTACATTATTTTATTGTGAAAAACTCAGAATATAATAATTTTATGAGAATATTTTAAAACTATAAGGCACCCTATAAACATCTGATGAAATAGGGATTGACAGCTTCATTTCTGAAGCATTATATTTCTCATAGGATATATTAGCCAGGCCTATTTTTTAAATATTATACTTTAAGTTCTAAGGTACATGTGCACAATGTGCAGGTTTGATACATAGGAATACAAGTGCCATGTTGGCTTCTTGAGCCCATCAACTCATCATTTACATTAGGTATTTCTCCTAATGCTATCCCTCCCCTAGCCCCCCACCCCACAACAGGCTCCGGTGTGATGTTCCCTTCCCTGTGTCCAAGTGATCTCACCGTTCAGTTCCCATCTATGAGTGAGAACATGTGGGGTTTGGTTCTCCGTCCTTGTGATAGTTTGCTCAGAATGATGGTTTCCAGCTTAATCCATGTCCCTGCAAAGGACATGAAATCATCCCTTTTACGGCTGCATAGTATTCCATGGTGTATGCGTGCCACATTTTCTTAATCCAGTCTATCATTGATGGACATTTGGGTTGGTTCCAAGTCTTTGCTATTGTGAATAGTGCCGCAATAA
>NW_012115489.1:2353302-2353640 GCF_000951035.1 Colobus angolensis palliatus | reverse complement strand
TCAGGTTTGTCAAAGATCAGATGGTTGTAGATGTGTGGTGTTATTTCTGAGGCCTCTGTTCTGTTCCATTGGTCTATATATCTGTTTTGGTACCAATATCATGCTGTTTTGGTTACTGTAGACTTGTAATATAGTTTGAAATCAGGTAGCATGGTGCCTTCAGCTCTGTTCTTTTTGCTTAGGATTGTCTTGGCAATGTAGGCTCTTTTTTGGTTCCATATGAACTTTAAAGTGGTTTTTTCCAACTCTGTGAAGAAAGTCATTGGTAGCTTGATGGGGATGGCATTGAATCTATAAATTACCTTGGGCAGTATGGCCATTTTCACAATATTGATTCT
>NW_012115489.1:2275660-2348897 GCF_000951035.1 Colobus angolensis palliatus | reverse complement strand
CTTTATCATTTTTTATTGTGTCTATTTGATTCTTCTCTCTTTTCTTCTTTATTAGTCTTTCTAGTGGTCTATCAATTTTGTTGATCTTTTCAAAAAACCAGCTTCTAGATTCATTGATTTTTTGAAGGGTTTTGTGTCTCTATATCTTTCGGTTCTGCTCTCATCTTTGTTATTTCTTGCCTTCTGCTAGCTTTTGAATTTGTTTGCTCTTGCTTCTCTAGTTCTTTTAATTGTGATGTTAGGGTGTTGATTTTAGATCTTTCTTGCTTTCTCTTGTGGACATGTAGTGCTATAAATTTCCCTCTACACACTGCTTTAAATGTGTCCCAGAGACTCTGGTATGTTGTGTTTTTGTTCTCATTGGTTTCAGAGAACATCTTTATTTCTGCCTTCATTTTGTTATGTACCCAATAGTCATTCAGGAGCAAGTTGTTCAGTTTCCTTGTAGTCGTGTGGTTTTGAGTGAGTTTCTTAATCCTGAGTTCTAATGTGATTGCACTGTGGTCTGAAAGACAGTTTGTTGTGATTTCTGTTCTTTTACATTTGCTGAGGAGTGCTTTACTTCCAATTATGTGGTCAATATTAGAATAAGTGTGATGTGGTGCTGAGAAGAATGTACATTCTGTTGATTTGGGGTGGAGAGTTCTATAGATGTCTGTTAGGTCTGCTTGTTGCAGAGCTGAGTTCAGGTCCTGGATATCCTTGTTAACCTTCTGTCTGGTTGATCTGTCTAATATTGACAGAGGGGTGTTAAAGTCTCCCATTATTATTGTATGGAAGTCTAAGTCTCTTTGTAGGTATCTAAAGACTTGTTTTATGAATCTGGGTGCTCCTGTATTGGGTTGCATGTATATTTAGGATAGTTAACTCTTGTTGTTGAATTGATCCCTTTACCGTTATGTAATGGCCTACTTTGTCTCTTTTGATCTTTGTTGGTTTAAAGTCTGTTTTATCAGAGACTAGGATAGCAACCCCTGCTTTTGTTTGCTTTCCATTTGCTTGGTAGTTCTTCCTCCATCCTTTTATTTTGAGCCTATGTGCATCTTTGCACATGAGATGGGTCTCCTGAATACAGCACACTGATGGGTCTTGACTCTTTATCCAATTTGCCAGTCTGTGTCTTTTAATTGGGGCATTTTGCCCATTTACATTTAAGGTTACTATTGTTATGTGTGAATTTGATCCTGTCATTATGATGTTGGCTGGTTATTTTGCCCATTAATTGATGCAGTTCTTCATAGCATCAATGGTCTTTACAATTTGGCCTGTTTTTGCAGTGGCTGGTGCCAGTTGTTTCTTTCCATGTTTAGTGCTTCCTTCAGGAACTCTTGTAAGGCAGGCCTGGTGGTGACAAATTCTCTCAGTATTTGCTTGTCTGTGAATGATTTTATTTCTCCTTCACTTATGAAGCTTAGTTTGGCTGGATATGAAATTCTGGATTGAAAATTCTTTTCTTTAAGAATGTTGAATATTGGCCCCCACTCTATTCTGGCTTGTAGGGTTTCTGCTGAGAGATCTGCTGTTAGTCTGATGGGCTTCCCTGTGTGGATAACTCAACCTTTCTGTCTGGCTGCCCTTAACACTTTTTCCTTCATTTCAACCTTGGTGAATCTGACAATTATGTGTCTTGGGGTTGCTCTTCTTGAGGAGTATCTTTTTGGTGTTCTCTGTATTTGCTGAATTTGAATGTTGGCCTAAGAAACCTTGCTAGGTTGAGGAAATTCTCCAGGATAATATCCTGAAGAGTGTTTTCCAATCTGGTTCCATTCTCCCTATCACTTTCAGGTACACCAATCAAACTTAAATTTGGTCTTTCACATAGTCCCATATTTCTTGGAGGCTTTATTTGTTTCTTTTTACCCTTTTTCCTCTAACCTTGTTTTCTCGCTTTATTTCATTAATTTGATCTTCAATCACTGATACCCTTTCTTCCACTTGATTGAATCGGCTATTGAAGCTTGTTCATGCATTACAAAGTTCTCGTGCCATGGTTTTCAGCTCCATTGGGTCATTTAAGGTCTTCTCTATGCTGTTTTTTTTCTAGTTAGCCATTAGTCTAATCTTTTTGCAAGATTTTTAGCTTCCTTGCAATGGGGTTGAACATCCTCCTTTAATTTGGAGAAGTTTGTTATTACCGACCTTCTGAAGCCTACTTCTGTCAACTTGTCAAAGTCATTCTCTGTCCAGCTTTGTTCCATTGCTGGTGAAGAGCTGCGATCCTTTGGAGGAGAAGAAGCACTCTGATTTTTAGAATTTTCAGCTTTTCTGCTCTGGTTTCTCCCCATCTTTGTGGTTTTATCTACCTTTGGTCTTTGATGTTGGTGACCTACAGATGGGGTGTTGGTGTAGATGTCCTTTCTGTTAATGTTGACGCTATTCCTTTCTATTTGTTAGTTTTCCTTCTAACAGTCAGGTCCCTTAGCTGCAGGTCTGTTGGAATTTGCTGGGGGTCCTCTCCAGACCTGTTTGCTTGAGTATCACCAGTGGAGGCTGCAGAACAGCAAATATTGCAGAACAGCAAATATTGCTGCCTGTTCCTTCCTCTGGAAGCTTCATCCCAGAGGGGCAGCTGCCTATATGAGGTGTCTGTTGGCCCCTACTGGGAGGTGTCTCCCAGTTAGGCTAAACGGGGATCAGGGACCCACTTGAGGAGGCGTCTGTCCATTCTCCAAGCTCAAACATGGTGCTGGGAGAACCATTGTTCTCTTCAGAGCTGTCAGACAGGGACGTTTAAGTCTGCAGAAGTTGTCTGCTGCCTTCTGTTCAGCTATGCCCTGCCCACAGAGGTGGAATCTAGAGGCACTAGGCCTTGTTGAGCCGCAGTGGGCTCTGCCCAGTTCAAGCTTCCCTGCCACTTTGTTTACCTACTCAAGCCTCAGCAATGGTGGACGCCCCTCCCCCACCCAGGCTGCCATCTTGCAGATGGATTTCAGACTGCTGTGCTAGCAGTGAGCAAGGCTCCATGGGCGTCGGAGCTGCCAAGCCAGGCACGGAGAGAATCACCTTGTCTGCCAGTTGCTAAGACCTTGGGAACAACACAGTATTTGGGTGGAAGTGTCCCATTTTTCCAGGTAGACTGTCACAGCTTCCCTTGGCTAGGAAAGGGAAATCAGCCAACCCCTGTGCTTCCTGGGTGAGGCAACGCCCTGCCCTGCTTTGGCTTGTCCTCTGTGGGCTGCACCCACTGTCCAACCAGTCCTAATGGGATGAACCAGGTACCTCAGTTGGAAATGTAGAAATCACTTGTCTTCTGTGTTGATCACACTGGGAGCTGCAGACCAGAGCTTTTCCTAGTCAGCCATCTTGGAATGCCCCTGAGAATGTCCATTTGTAACACACAATGTCATTGTTACCAATCCTTTCCAGCTTTGATGAGCCAAAACATTTTTCTTTGTTTTCTTTATTATTAAGTTGAATGTCTTTTCTTACACTTACTGTCCATTTGCATTTCATCTTCTGATTTTGTTCACGTCATTTACTTTTTTTTCTATTGTGGCAGCCATCTATCTCTTAATGATTTATAAGGACAATTTGCATGTTAAGAATATTAACCTTTTGTTTATAATAACAAACAATAAATAACATTATTATTAATAAACATATTTTCCCAATTTATTATCTGCCTTTTAATTTTTCTTATTGTGTATTTTATACATATATTCATTTAAAGTGAACAAATCTATCTTTTTTATAAACCTTACTACTTAAGTATGGAATTGTATTTTAAAGTATAGGAGTACAAAGAATTGTAAAGTAGGTTGTCAGCTCCACTATTTTCTGAGGTTTGTCAGTAATACATTTGATTGACTTATCACTTGCCCTTCCAAAAGCAGTTTTACAAAAGTAAAATGTAAAGTACAGTTTTACAAAAGTAAAATGTAAAGTACAGCCTAGCAATACTATAACCAGAAAGTAACCCTAATTCAAACCTAATCTAAGAGTTTGCACACATACAATAAGAGACAATTCATTTTCCCATTATTCTATTTTTCCAGATACCAAGAACTTTCACACAGATTCTAGACTGCCTAAGGAAGGCATTCCACCTTGAAGTCTAGAATACCAGAAAAGAACATCAGGCTCTAGAACCTTTCCTGACAAATGTTATATTCTAATAACTATTACCAAGTATGTGACTTATTGCCTTAGGATGATAATAGTCACTATCAACTACCACTGTTTTAGATAAAACCTCCATGAACATTGTTTTATGAAAAGATTTTTATTCTTTTAGATTGTCTTTTTTTTCAAAAGTAGGATTATTGAATCAAAGGATATAAACATTTATATAACTCTTGTTACCCAGCACCATATTGTTCTCCAAATGAGCAATACCACTAACACTGTTTCTATATTTATTCCATCTCAGCTTTATTAATTTTGAGTGTTATTAATAATGATTTTTGGTCAGGTATGGTGGCTCACACCTGTAATCCCAATACTTTGGGAGGCCAAGGTGGGCAGATTGCTTGAGCACAGGAGTTTGAGACCAACCTGGACAACATGGCAAAACCCCATCTCTACAAAAAAATGCAATCATTAGCCAGGTGTGGTGATGTGCATCTGTAGTCCCAGCTACTGGGAGGCTGAGGTGGGAGGACTGCTTGAGCCTAGGAGGTGGAGACTGCAGTGAGCCATGATCTCGACACTGCACTCCTGCCCAGGTGACAGAGTGAGCTCCTGTCTCAATTAAAATAATAATAATAAAAATTATTATTATTGTTGTTATGAGCTTGCTAAGCATAGAAGGGACAATTGTTGTACTTTTAATACTTTCAAAAAAATTTTCCACATGCGTTAGGTTGCCTGGGTTTTGGGGTATATTTTGTATTAATTTAAAAAATTAATCATAATAAAATTTGCTCCGTATTTCTAGATATTTTTTAAAGGTAGGAACAACTAGAACAATCCCACTTTTTAAAATAAAGAAAATATACATTTTTTTAGCAGGAAAATAAGTAAAAATATAAAATAATACATTGTGTCCTAGATCCTTAGATTCACTTTCCATTAATCTCTGAAGGCATTTCACATGTAATCAAATTTAGAATTGGGCCAAAAGTATACTTTCTTCCCACACTGCAGTTAGAATGATCTTTTTAAAATACAATCTTAAAACAGTTTTCATAAAAGTCCCAAATTCTTAACATTACTGTTCAGCCCTTCCATGATCTGACATCTGTCTCCTCCTCCAGTGAGGGTCCTGCATACAGCCCTCACTCTTAATGCTGGTCTTCTCTTAGTTCAGAGAATCTCTTGTCTTTAGTACCCAGTATGGTATTTCCTCTGCCTTAAGGGTTTTTCTGCACCCACCTCACCCAACAGGTCTTCATTTATCGGGGATCTCTTGGAACATCATGTATTTTCAACTAGGTGGCCGGGAAAGAATTTCTAAAATATGGCAATTACACAGAGATCACGTTAGGAAGAATAATACAGCAACACATGACTAGGTCTCTCCCAGGAGTCTCAGGTAAATCAGGAGTCTTGAAACTTAGCTCCACAATGTCTACTTCTTGCTATAATAATGTCTGCCTTACCTGCATCACAGGTCATGAGGATCAAAAGAGATAATATATCTGGAAACAAGCTGAAATTTAAAGCAGTACCCAGTTACCATTTTTCTTGATGTTTTGCTTGTTGTGAGAACAATAATAAATGTTTGACTTCAATTAATTGACAAATATTACCTAAGTTGATGAACAAATCTAATCAGTTGTTCATTTAATTTATGGACTATTCTACTCTTTAGAGGCTGTTAGCTTATCTGTACTATGCATTAAATTGGCCAGAAAAATACATTTTCTTGAATTAATACAATTTTCCTCAAGGTTAGCAATTGTATTTAAAAACATCTTTTAATGGGACCATGGCATCCTTCAATAAAAGTAGTCAAATGAATATATGTGAGAAGAAGGATCCATTAAGACTAATTTTCTGGTTATTAATAGATATTGGTTAGTTGTTAGATACTCACTACAACATATACTTGTAAAAAAGAGATTCAATTGATCAGTGATAGAGAAGGGATGTAAGGGAAGTGGGGTGAGCCAAAGGCAGGAGGATAGGTTTTTGCAGAGGAGATGGAAGAAAGATGACAAATTTCATTTACTTTTCAGTTTATCTTTGGGCTATTCTGGGACCAAAGGTCATATTGATGAACATCATTTTTCTATACTCTTATGGAATATTTTTCTTATTTTACTTTGCAATTGCTTTAATTGTATGCAAGTGGAGAGTTATTGTAACTATTTTGTAGTTCAAAATAAAACAAAGTTCTAATGGGCATTCATCTTGAGAATCTATAAAAACTTATGATAGCTATGCATTATACCTATGACTCCAAAAATTTCAAAGTATTTCTCGTATTTATTTATTTATTTGACAAACGTTTATTGAACACCTGACAAATATTTATTGGGGAACCCTTTTAAATGCTAAGGATGCTGTGGTGAACAACAGTTTATATTCTAGTAGGTACAAACAGCCAATACATAAAAGAATAAATAAATATCAAATATAGAGGTGCAGTAAGTGCTGTGAAGAAAAATAAAGAGGATGGTTAATGATGGTGGTTGGTGTCAGGGCAAGGCCTGGTTGTGGGGATAGCATTTGAGGAGAGACATGAATGAAATAAAGGGTGAGCCATGTGAATGTCTGGGCAAAAGTTTCCAAACAGAGGAAAAACAAGGGTTAGGTCAAAGTGGGTTGGAGCTTTGCATGTTGTAGAATAGCAAGAAGGCTGTTTTGTTTCTGGAAGAATGAAGTTTCTTGAAAAACAAATCAAACAGAAAATCCCTTTCTTTGGAACTTACATTATACCAGGGGGAGGGAGACAAATAAAACGAATCAACCATCACATAAATACATGTCTGGTGGTGATAAGGTCTATGAAAGAAAGAGTAGATCAGGAGAAGGGGTAGGGGAGAAAAAGGAGAGCTATTTTAGGTAGACTGGTGAGAGAAGGCTCCTTAGAGGAGATAACATTCAGCAGAATTCTCAATGAAAAATGAGGGTCAGTGAACTATGCAGATATGTAGGGAAGAGTGTCATAGGCAGTGAATGCAAAGGCTCTGAGATGCTTAAGAGATGCAAGGTGTCTGTGAAATTAGCTAGGAGAAAAGCGGTAAGAGATGAGGTCAGATTTGTAGCCAAGGGTAGAACTACTTGGGGCTTGTATGTCTTTAGATTTATTCTCAGTGAGATGGGATGCCAGTAGATAGTTTTGAGCTTTGATATGACCAACATTTCAGAAAAATCATTCTTTCTGCTGTGTTTAGGGGACAAGGGTAGAAACTAGGAGCTGTGAAGAAAAATAAAGAGGATGGTTAGGAAGTTAACTGTGGTAGCCCAGGTGAGAGGCAAAGGCCTTTGGAGAAGCAGAGGTGTAGTAGAAAGGGGTAAGCATTTGGATATGTTTTGAATGTAGAACTGACAGAATTTAAAAAATGGATTAGCTGTGGGATATAAGAAAATAAGTACCAATTGGAAAGCATTTGCAAAAATTCAGACAGGATTGTGCAGTATTTATAAATGCAATTATTTGAAATGCTTACATCTTAATTATTCAAAGATGTTATTAACACGAATATAGATTTGATGAATTCATTTAAGTAAGTTCTTTTAAATGTGAAGATCTGATTGAAAGGAAAAGGCAAAAAATAATTGTCTTGTTTTGGCTTTTATTTGGCATCTGGCCATATGAGTAACACTTATAATTAAACCATTTGGCAACAAATTCACCAACTACTTGTTAAGCTGGGCACTATACTAAGAACTGAGGACACAGATCAATAAAGTTCAATCTGGAGTCATGTTTAATTATTTTTTGGTAGGTACTCTTACAATAATATCCATGCTAGTGTCAGAAACATAGAATCATATAACATTACAGTATTTTTCCTTTTTTAGATACAGGGGAAGGGATGAGGAGGGTGGATCTCACCAAGTTCTCTAGGTTGGAGAATAGTGGCTGTTACACAGGCAGGCTTATAGTGCACTACGGCCTTGGATTTCCTGGGCTCAAATGATCCTTCAGCCTCAGCCTCCCAAGCAGCTGGGACTACAGGCATGCACCACTGTGCCCGACTACACAGTATATATTTTTAGAAATAAAAATGTTCCCTATTGTAATGCTGTTGTGGGGTAACAGCACTTATTGCTGTTGTGGGGCTTCATTATAGGGTGACTTAGTTGTTACAACCTTTGTTTATAAATTATGTTAATTTTCATGAGCTAGAGTTTGACTCCTTGTATTACGATAAAATCTATGTTAGGTAATAATGAACTATGATAAAGGAGTTTTGGTGTACATTTGATTCAAGTTAATGATGCTTGATTTAGGTGTTTTCTTCAGTGACCAGATATGTATACTATTCTAAAGAATCTATTACTAGGTGGGGGTGGGGGCTCACACCTATAATCCCAGCACTTTGGGAGGCCAAGGCAGGTGGATCACCTGAGATCAGGAATTTGAGACCAGCCTGGCCAACATGGTGAAACCCCGTCTCTACTAAAAATACAAAAAATTAGCTGGGCGTGGTGGCATACGCCTGTAATCTCAGCCTCTCAGGAGGCCGAGGCAGGAGAATTGCTTGAACCTGGGAGGTGGAGGTTGCAGTGAGCCGAGATCACGCCTTTGCACTCTATCCTGGGCAACAAAAGCAAAACTCTGTCTCAAAAAACAAAAACAAAAAAAAACTGACCAAACAAACAAACAAACAAAAAGAATTGTATGTATGATACCTCAGTGAATACCTGTTAGTGCCACTTAGCTAATTGTTATGATAAATTCAAGTCTAATTTTAGTTTATTTTACCAAATTACAGATGAAAGTTAACATATTTTTAATGAATTGATTTTTTAAAAATTAAACTGTCCTTTATTCTTGTTGGCCTGTACTAATCAATGAACACTTTTTTTTAATGCTGATTCAGGGATGAAAAGATGGAGTTATGCTTATAATGTATGCCTGTTATGCTTCTGAATCATATTTTGTGCATTATTTTTACATATATTTTTAAACAAATTAATACTGGGGGAGTGACCATTGACTTTTTCATAAGACTTGTGCAGTTCTTTTCTTTTTTTAAAGCAGATCTGGAATTATTTTGTTATTCTGATAGAATTACTGTAAATTCTTGCCTACCCAGCATCCATTTTTAACAACTCTGAATCTTCAAGAACAAGTCTGGACTCATAATTAAATGAAATAAATATTGCAGAGAAAGGCTTCAGACACTTCAGTTTGAGGTTAAGAATGGCGGAGGCCCTCTGTATTATGATGGTTGTGTTAACCAAAACAAAACAATACTTTAATTGGTTAATACTATTCATAAAAATCATCTTGCTAACTTTTGTTTGTTAAATCCATGAAGCAGGGAATAAGTGAAAGGAACTGGAAAACAGAAGAAGAAAGAGGAGTGGTTAGTAAAGGAAGTGGTATAATTGCAGAAGTAGCAGAGGTTAGAAATGGTAGAAATGATGAGAAGCTGCAGGCGTGAGTGGCAGCAGAGACCCCTGAGGAGTAGACGGGAAAGTGGTCAGCTCTGCAGCCAACCTGCTCTGGAGCTTGTGAAAGCATAGGACAGCCCCCTGGTGAGTCTATTAGCAAAAGAGAATTGCCACCCAGGTAGACCCTTTCTAAATGCATAGTTATATATCTGTAAAACCCAGTGTAGTAAGTTTCTTTTAAGCTAACATGAAAGAGACCTTCTTCTGTTGTTGTTCTGTTGCTGAGAAATGCTACATAATAAACAGTTTTAATATTTCACGAATAATTATTTATGCCACACTTTTTGGTGAAAGGAAACATCTGTAAATGCCTCTCTTATCTGTTGAAATGCTATTTCAAGAAGTAAAAGGCATCCACATTGGAAAAGAGGAAGTCAAATTGTCCCTCTTTGCAGATGACATGATCTTATATTTAAAAAAATCTAAAAACTCCACCAAGTAACTCTTAGATCTGATAAACAAATTCAGTAAAGTTGCAGGATACAAAATCAACATACAAAAATCAGTGACATTTCTATACACCTATATTAAAGTAGGTGACAAATAAATCAAGAAGGCAATTCCATTTGCAATAGCTATAAAAAAATTCTAGAAATAAGTTTAACCAAGGAGGTGAATGACCTCTGTAAGGAAAGCTACAAAACACTGATGAAAGAAATTGAAGAGGACACAAACAAATGGAAAAACATCCCATGCTCATGGATTGGAAGAATTAACATTGTAAAAATGACCGTACTACCCAACGCAATCTACAGATTCAATACAATCCCTGTGGAGATACCAACAACATTCTTCACAGAAACAGAAAAAACAATCCTAAAGTTTGTACTGAACCAAAATAGAGCCCAAATAGCCAAAGCAATCCTGAGCAAAAAGAACAAAGCTGGAGGCATCACACTACCTGACTTCAAAATATATTATAAGGTTATAATAACCAAAACAGCATGGTATTGGCATAAAAACAGACACATAGACCAATGGAAGAGAATAGAAAACCCAGAAATAAATCCATGTATTTACTGTCAGCTGATTTTAAAAAGTTTTTGATTTTTTTTTTTTTTTTTTAAGAGATGGAGTCTTTCTCTGTCACCCAGGTTGAACTGCAGTGGCACAGTCATAGCTCACTGCAGCCTTGAACTCCTGGGCTCAATCGATCCTCCCACTTCAGCCTTCCAAGTAACTGTGATTAGAGGTCTGAGCCACCAAGCCTGGTTTATAGCCAACTAACTTTTGACAAAGTCACCCAGAACATCCATTAAGGAAAGAGAAGTATTTTTAATAAATGGTATTGGGAAAACTCTATATCCATATGCATAAAAATGAAACTAGACCCCTTTCATTATATATAAAAATCAACTCAAAATAGATCAAAGACTAAAATGACTGGAAGAAAACACAGGAGAAACACTCCAAGACATTGATCTAGGCAAAGATTTTATGGCAAAGACCTCAAAGGCAGAGGCAACAAAAGCAAAGATAGACAAATAGACTGATATGGTTCGGGTCTGTGTCCCCACCCAAATCTCATGTCAAATTGTAATCCTCAACATTGGAGGTGGAGCCTGGTGGGAGGTGACTGGATTATGGGGGCGATTTCCCTTTTGGTGCTGTTCTCATGATAGTGAGTGAATTGTCACAAGATCTGGTGGTTTAAAAGTGTGTAGTTCTTACCACCTCTCCCTCTTCCTCCTGCTTCGGGCATGTAAGACACTACTCCTGCTTTGCCTTCTGCTGTGAGTAAAAGTTTCCTGAGACCTCTCCAGAAGCCACTATGAATCCTGTATATCCTGCAGAACCGTGAGCCAATTAAACCTCCTTTCTTTATAAATTGCCCAGCCTCAGGTATTTCTTTATTGCAGTGTGAGAATGAACTAATGTGGTGACTGTATTAAACCAAAAAGCATTTGCGCAGCAAATAAAACAATCAACACAGTGAAGAGACAACCTATTGAATAGGAGAAAATATTTGCAAGCTGCTCATTTGACAAGGGAATAATATCCAGTATATACAAGAAACTTAACTGCAAAAACAAAACAAAACAAAACAAAAACCCAAAAAACAACAACAAAAAAAAAACCCCAAATAACCCCATTAAAAATTGGGCAAAGGATATGAATACATATTTCTCAAGACATACAAATGGCCAACAACTGTATGAAAAATGTTCAACATTACTAATCATCAGGGAAATATAAATCAACAAAACCACAGATCCCAGTTAGAATGCTTATTACAAAAAGACAGATGCTGGTGAGGATATGGAGAAAAAGGAATTCATACAGTGTTGGTAATAATGTAAATTAGTATAGCCATTATGGAAAACAGCATGAAAATTTCTCAAAAAACTAAAAATAGAACTACCATATGATCCGGCAATCCCACTACTGGCTATTTATCCAAAGAAAAGTAGATCAGTATATCAAAGGGATACCTACACCCCCATGTTCATTTCAGCATTAAGGAAATGAAGCCTCAGAGAAGTTAAGTGCTTGGCCTCAGTGTCACCCAGGCAGGAAAAAACAGAACTGAGAATTTATGTGTGATTGCTCTATTCCAAAGACTAAACTTTTGACCAGTTTGTTACACAATGTTAGGTCAGCAGAGATTGAAAGTTGCCAATCAGTGTGCTCCTCATTCTCTCATTTCCCATCCCAGGATTTGGGCAAATATTAATAAATGTGATTGAGCAAGGTCTGTGAAGTCTGAATCCCAGGAATCCCTAGAATATATCTCCCATTTTCTTGCTAGTGTCTGACCAGATTTTGGGGTCCTAATTAATGTCTGGTTTGATAAGCTTCTTTAAAACATCTGAACCTAGCCAGGCAAGTTCAAGTGCAACAGGATTTTTCCAAGAAGCATCAGTCTAGAAACTGGTCTCAATTCTGAACCACCAATCTTCTCTTACTTGAATCTTGCAGGGAATTATTGTGAAGTTTGAATCTTGTCTCTGCCACCTACTAACTGTGAGAACTAACGTAATTATTTACATTTCTGAGAACGCTATTTGCCCCATCTAAAAACTAGTGTATAAATGCCTTCCACAAAGTGATAAAAGGATTAAAGTGAGATCATGAATTTGAAAGTGGCTGGTACGATAAATGCTAAGTAAAAAATTCAAATGAAATAAAATGGGTTAAGTGAAATAAAATGGTCTCCTTGTTTCCAACTTCCAACTGTCTCTTCAACCTCTCTCTGCCAACGTCTGCTCTGACTTACCATGATTGCTCCTGGTTCTAGACTTCTGGCACCACCTGCCAATTCTCTTTCCCTCTGGCAAGCTGTGGCAGGCACTACCTTCCTAGGCAACACGAGGGAGGGCCTGGACTCGGGAACAAAGTCCCCGGAGTTCTGACCAGAACTTATGTCTTCAAAACGTATTTATGGCATATTTAATTGTTGTATTGCCTTCAAAAGCACAATGTACTTCCATTATTTTAAATTTTAATAAAAACTCAGTGAGAAAAATCAGAAAATTTCAGAAACTTTAGAAGGAAAAAACCCACCATAATCTAATAACCTCTCAATAAACAATGTTAACAGCTGGATATATACTTTTAAGTGTTTTTCATTGATATATCTTGAGAAAGGGAGCCTGGTTCTTTTTAAAGATTTCATTCTGAATCAGAAATTCAGCTACTTAAAAAAGTGAATCATCTCAAATTAGCATTTGACATTGAGGACCTATTATAGACTGGACACTTGACAGTTGTCTAGAGAATTAAAAGTAGAAATATCAGTGTGTCTCCTCAACAACATATAGTAGAAGTGCAGGCAGGGGCAAACTATAAATAGTTACACGTAAATATAAGTGCTAGATAGGAATAAATACAAAAGTAGAAGAAATTTCATATGTCAACTAATAAAAAATTCCCAAATGAATATCTATAATGAGTACTATGAGTTCAAATCTGCCAAGATCTTGTGGCTCTTAGCAAGGAGAACTATAAAGAGATGAAATTTTCGGTAAGAAAATGAGAAGCATATGTGTCTTGGGTTAGGTTGGGAGTAATACCTGAAGGGTGGGCTTTTCCAAACGAGAATAAACAGGGTCAAATGTACCATAGATGCCAGAGAATTTGTTGATTTGAAAAAGACTTGTAAAGAATTTTACCTATACTAGAACATATTTTTTTCTATATCAATATTTCAATCTTATCCTCTTGGGTCACAAATGAACAAAAGGAGCTGAAGGAAGACTGGGGAAACTTGACAAAGACAGCTTTTCATTCACTTACTGGATTTTTATTGAGCACCTATATGTGCCAGGCACCTAGAGAGCAGGCCACTATGTATATATACACGTAGACTATGATACAATTGTGCAATGCACAATCAATACAACTGTCTGTGATGACCCTGCAATAAAGATATAACAGTGAACAGGTTCCTCACATTTGGGGAAAGCGGGGGGGTGGGGGAGACTAGTAATAAATGAGGACAAAATAAGGCAATTTCAGGGAGCAGTAATTGCTATGAAGAAAATAAAATAGCACAATGAGATAGAAAGTGACATTGGGGGCAGGATCATAAAGAATGACTAGGGAGAGTCTCTTTAAATAAGGAGGAAACCACACAAGGATTTGACAAATGTGTAGTTCAGGTAGAGGAAAAAGGAAGGGCAAAGTTCCTGCATGGGAATGATTATGCATTCATTCCAGTATGTCAGTGGTCTAATGTGCAAGTGGTGAACATCGAGGTGGTAGAGCTAGACAGGGGCTAGATTATATAAACTATGGTGAAAATGTCTGGATTTTATTCTAAAGGAAATATTGACTCTTTAATAGCATACAGTAGGAAAGAGTCAGATGCTTCATGTTGGCATGAAGATCTGGGTGAACAAAAATCCTAGCTGAAGTGTAGCTACAACAGTTTTTTAACTTTGAAGAAGCGTGGTTAGAAATCTTGAAGCCAGGAATAAGCTGGGAACAAATAAAGTATGGAAGCCTTGGCATTGGTTAGTTCTAATAATGATTTGGTAGTGTACAAGACTGGTGAAACAGGTATCTGGTTATACTTACGTGTTTACATTTCTTTTCATCTCGCTTTATATAAAACAATTTTTAAAGAACATCTTTATTATCTTAGCTCTCTTACCATTTTAGCAAACATCAGCAGGTCTGGTTATTACCAGAGTTCTCTATTTCTCTAACTTCCTTTATAATGTGTGCAGACCTAAAGCTGCCCTACCACATCCCATTCCTCATTCCCTGACTTCATCAGGAAGTGCAGAAGAATGTGAACTGCATGCTTGGCCATCAGAATGTTCCTGGGGTCCTGATTTTCCTCTTAGCTTAATAGCTTACGTCCTGGACCAGTGGAAATATAGTATGAGATACATATGCTCTTTTTAAATTTTCTAGTAGCCACATTAAAAAAGTAAAAAGAATTAGGTGCAATAAATTTTAGGAATATATTTTATTTAACCCAATATATCTAAAATGCTATCATTTCAACATGTAATCAAAATTTAAAATTTTAATGAGACATTTTATATTCTTTTAAAATAATGTCCTCTAAATCCATTGTATGTTTTACACTTACAATACATCTCAATTCAAACAAAACACATTTCAAGTTCTCACTAGCCACATGTGGCTGGAGACTACCATATTGAACAGGGAAGTTCAAAATCTTACCCCCATTGACTTTTGAGACCTGGCAATCCCAATCTACCGTGTTCTGTAGTGACTGTGCTGCAAGTACCTTGTCTAGACTGTGACATGACTTCCCATTTCTAGACAACTGTTCACTTTGAACTTTTAACTCCTGAATTGCTGATTCCAGAAATGGACATTTTGCTTGGCTCTCTCCACACCTACTCCCTGTCTGACTAATGTTGTCCTGCTGTTACATATTTGGCATGACATCAAGTAATTATTCAGGCTTTTCTGCATTAGAAGAGAATTCTATTTTATAGAAAAAATACCATTGAGTGGAAGAACATGCTGAATTCTTTGTGGATCCTTTAAATTTACCTATGGGAATCTCAACTATTTGGAATATAGTACTGTTATCTGGTTCCCGGATCCACTTATGGCTGCTTACTGCTTGCTGACATAGTACACAGAAGAAAATAACTTTCAAACATCAGAAGCTAAATATTATCTTAGTCTTTCTCTTTAGTGAAAAATTCCTAATTTGTTTCCCCAAGCCAATGGATGTTTCAATGTTTCAAGTAGAATGGGGCCAATGTCATGTACTCAGAAATACAGAGAAAAATTTAATAATTTTCAAAATATACCTAACTCTGTCCTCCCCAGTTAACTTGGAAACCTTAATAGTCTTTTAACTTTTCTATTTTACCTTTGAGGGCAAACCTCTGTGGTTGCACGTGTATGCTTGCAGGCCAAATTCAACCTTGAAGATGTGTTTTGTTGGCTCACACAGTGTCTAAAATTTTTCTGAAACAACATTTAGAAATTGGGAGCTTTCACGTAAACATTCAGCTTTCTAGCTTCTTTTAAAAAATTGGGGCCGGGCGCGGTGACTCAAGCCTGTAATCCCAGCACTTTGGGAGGCCAAGACGGGCGAATCACCAGGTCAGGAGATCGAGATCATCCTGGCTAACACGGTGAAACCCTGTCTCTACTGAAAAACACACACAGAAAAACTAGCTGGGCGAAGTGGCAGGCGCCTATAGTCCCAGCTACTCGAGAGGCAGAGGCAGGAGAATGGCGTAAACCCGAAAGGCGGAGCTTGCAGTGAGCTGAGATCCGGCCACTGCACTCCAGCCTGCGCGACGGAGCCAGACTCCGTCTCACACACACACACACAAAACATGGAAGACTTGTCTACACTGGGCAAGCTTCCTGCCTAGTACTTTTTGGCTGAGCTGGACTTGAGAAGGACCATGCTCTTGCTGTTTTGACGAGGTCAGTTACCCCCGCCCGTTTCTTTCATGTAATAGATAAGTCTGTTCTCATCTGGGCACTTGCATCTGCCGTATCTGTAACTCATCATACAGGTCTGCCCTTTGTCTTCCACCAATCTCTGGGCGACAGGGGTCTCTTATTTTTGAGAGGCCTTCTTTTTAGCTCCTGAATCTTCTAAAGATTTTGGCTCCTGAATCTTCTAAAGATTCAGGTGGGGCAGAACAATGGAGGTAAGCTGATTAAGTATTCAAGTACCTGTTAAGTCTCAGGTGAAACACAACCAAATTCAATGATGGTCATCAGTTTTAGGGGAATTCTTGGCTAGTGATCTGGAAACTCCCTTTCCTTGTGAGATCCTGGAAATAATAGATCATTTTATAAACCATTGAATGAAAAGTTCAGATGTCAGTAAGAAATACTTTTCAGCAAAGTCTCTTTATTCTCTACTCAAAATAATATTGATAAATAATGAAATGTCACTTATACTAATTACTCAAACCACTGGTAGTGTAGTGTCTTTCCTAAATATTTGAATGATTTCAAAGGTCCAAATAGGAAGTAGAGATCCCCTGCCCTCTATTCCACTCCAGCTATCTTTCTTAAGGAAGGCAAAATAAAAAGGGGTTTATCTGGGTGGAATGCAATATCCAGAAATTGGTCATTGTTTCCATTCCTTAATGGGTCTGATCTCCTTTAATACTCAAGGTGATGGACAGTGATGATCTCTGATTAACACTTTTACTTTCTCACATGGGGGTATTAAAAGCCAATTTTTAGCAGAGATTTTCTATCAGAGATAACTCAGTGTAAGCCAAAAACATTAGTAGTCCATGGACTTTGTTATTGCTATCAATTACATAAGTGATTTCATTAGAAGGGGAAGCCTCACTGTGCCTGATCAAAGTTTAGAAGTTTGTATGTTCACTGACAAGGAAGCGTTGTAACATGGCAAATGGCCAAGAGAGTCCCCAGCTGTCCCACTTCTTCAGGATGATTTAAGGGTCTGACTTACCCTACCTCAAAGTCTCCTTTACCTCCAACCAACTCTATACAAAATAAGTCACCTTAAGCCTGTGGTTCTCAATCCTTAATGAGGGAGCTTATTACGATGCAGATTCCTGGGTCCTACCTTTAGAGACTCCAGTTTCACCAGTTCTGGGATGGGGCTGAGGATTCTGCATTTTTAAGAAGCCCTTGCAGGTAACTCTGATGCAGGTGATATGTGTATATATATTGAAAAATCACTGCCTAAGGGCATTCTAGCATCTTGATTTTAAAATCATGCTAAGGATATAACTCTCTAACATCCTCTCCTGAAAACACATTCTAATGTTGATGGTGGGATTTGGGAGGAAATCGTATGTGTTAAAAGTTGACCCATCATAAAGATGGGAACAAGGTACATAAAATGGGGACTTTTTGCAAACCTAATTCTTTATAATTTCATAAAGCTTCTTGTATAGTAATAAAATTTTAGAATAGGTATACAGCATAAGACAGAATAAATGATGGAAGAGAAAAACATTTATCTTCTAAAGGGGTATCTTTCTTTTTTTTTTTGAGACAGGTCTCGCTCTGTCACTCTGTCACCTAGACTGGAGTGCAGTGGCACAATATTGGCTCACTGCAACCTCTGCCTCCCAGGCTCAAGTGATTCTCCTGCTTCAGCCTCCTGAGTAGCTGGGATTACAGGCATGCGCCACTACCACCTGGCTAATTTTTTTTTGTATTTTTAGTAGAGACGGGGTTTCACCATATTGGCCAGGCTGGTCTCAAACTCCTGGCCTCAAATGATCTACCCACCTCAGCCTCCCAAAGTGCTGGGATTACAGACATGAGCCACTGCACCTGGCCTTTTTTTTTTTTTTTTTGTAGAGACAGATCTTGCCATGTTGCCCAGGCTGGTCTCAAACTCCTGAGCTCAAGCGATCAGCGCCCGCGTCGGCCTCCCAAAATGCTGGGATTACAGGTGTCAGCCACTATGCTCATCCCAAAAAGGATATCATTAAAAGGCGTTAGATAGTGCTTGAAGTTGAATGGAATGGGGAAACTATCAACTTTTACTTTTCTGAAAATTAGTTAACAAGATTTTCTACAAGTAACAGATTATCCAATAATTAATTACATAATCCACAAAGACATCCAGATATCTCAGAAAACAAGTAATCTGCAAGTAGATGGTTCCAGATGACCCAGGTACCCTCTTCTCTGCCTTCCTCAGACTGTTGGCTTAATGTTCTAGACTTACCACCTCACAGTGACAAGATTGTTGCATCCTTATATATTCAAAGCAGAAAGAAGGGATTATTTTACTTTGAGTAAGACCCTCCTAGAAATCTACTCAGCAGACTTCCTTTTATATCTCTTTGGTCAAAATTAGTCAAAACTAAGTCACATTAACCATTAACAAAGCAGGATGAGATTACACTCTTCATTTAGACCAATTATGGTTCATTTCCTCATCTGGAGGGAAAACCCACCTTCTCTGAAATGCTACTGCTAGAAATAATTCAAGGTTCCTTAAATTGTTATATAAACAATGAAAAATTAGGGAAATGTTAGGCAACCAACCATATCTACCTCAGTTTTGAAATTATCCTTTGGATTTTAGTGGTTGCAGAATCCTGGGAATGCATTGAGAATGGGGTGGTAGGTTGAGTAAGTGAAAGCTTCTAGGAATGGTGGTGGGGTAGGGTAGAGTGGGAGTGGGTACATGGGACAGATAACTTGGAGGACTAGCTGGCCTCTTTTGGTATTTTGTTCAGTCACACCTGAGTTGAGGATGCGTTGGTAAGAACTTAAAGCGTTTGTAAAGCTCATATTATCACAAGGAATAATAAAATACAAGTGACAGAAATCTTGTTACATCTTCTAATGATCTTTTGGTTATTTCTGGGACCTATCTGTAAGATTGCTTATGGCAATAACTCAGTATCTTACTGCTTCTATTGAATATAAAACAAAGTATAATTTCACCTTATTACAACTCACTTACATGAAAGACTACAGTAAATAATACTGTATAGTGTTTGATTTTTATCATCAATCCTGGAGATCACACAGATATTCAGATATGCTAGAAAAAGAAATGTCAACAAACATAATGCATTTGTTTATTTTGTGTTTTGCTTTGTTCCAAAAATACTTGAAGTAGCTTAAAAGAATGCGTCTAATATAAACAGTCAGAAGTAGAAATGTCAACCTAACACCTAAGGCATACAAATTTGCTTTTGTTTAATTATACATAATGCAAAATGATGAAAAATAAATTTAACCCTTTCTGTGACTAATGTTAGACTTTTAAAGATTATTATTTCGAAATTAAAATCTAAATTATTGCAATTGAGAAGTTTTTGTTTTCAACTATGTCCTCACTAAAATTGTTTAAAACGAAGGAATTTGTTCTTTTGTAACATTTTCAAAACATGAAACTTGAACATTGATTTACATGTCAACACACTTAATGATTGCTTAAATTTTTACTTCATGAAAATTGAATTTCTATTTCAGAAGTAGAGTTTATATTTAATGGTTATTGACATTTTAAGCATTTAAAGACAACTGATATGAACAATATTGAAGAAATGGGTATCCACTGACAATTTATGAGGAAGTTAAATTTTATTGAAGTGAATTGGAAATTGCTGTTGTTTCAAAATAATTAATGCAATGCAATGCTCTTCAACTTTGATAATGATTCATCCTCTCTTGAAATATGAAGGGAATTGACAACAACATGTAATATTGTCTTTTTACATTAAAGCCTTAAACTTTGGAAAATAAATCCTGCAAAGTGGCATAATAATAGGTGTTCTCTTGATTTTTTTTGAGTTAAGCAATTAGAAAATAGCAAAGATTTTAATCTCCTTTTCCCTCAAAAATGAAGAATGTTGCATCTGTGTTAATGGCATAAAAAATTAACCTTAAACATTTGTAACAGAACATAAAATTCTTTATACCAGACTTTATAATAGAAAATAAGCTTAATCTAAATTATATTTTTTGTTTTGCCAATTATGAATGTACGTGTATACATATATGTCTATGTGTGTGTGTATCTGTGAATGATCTGAGAAACTTTCCACAGTCACTTAAAATATAATTTTTTTTGAGATGGAATCTCCTTCTGTTGCCCAGGCTGGAGTGCAGTGGCGAGATCTTGGCTCACTGCAACCTCCGTCTCCCGGGTTCAAGTGATTCTCCTGCCTTGGCCTCCTGAGTAGTTGGGATTACAGGCACATACCACCACACTCGGCTAATTTTTGTATTTTTAGTAGAGACGAGATTTCACCATGTTGGTCAGGCTGGTCTCAAACTCCTGATCTTGTGATCCGCCTGCCTCGGCCTCCCCAAGTGTTGGGATTACAGGCATGAGCCACTGCACCTGGCCAAAATATAATTTTTAAGAACTGAAAAGTGAGTTAATTGAAATAGTTATCTGACTTAGTCCTCATTTATTCAAGAGTTTTTGAATTATTTAGGTTAATGAAGGCAAAACCAAAAGCACATAAATCAAATAGTATAAAAAGTTAAGGGGATTGAGTTAAAAAGGAACATTCTGGGCAAATGAAGGTTAGATTGAGCAGTGATTGTTGAGAGTTAAATGTTAGTGAGAAATGCACTACAGTGTACCATCTGCTTTCTTTTCTTCAAAATTGGCTTTATGTGTATCACATTTATCATTATACAGTAGTGTTATCAAAATACAACAGTTTTATAAGAAGTTATATATGTATATATTTTATATATACATATATATATATATTTTTTTTTTTTTGAGGCAGAGTCTCACTCTGTTGCCCAGGCTGGAGTGCAGTGGTGCGATATTGGCTCACTGCAACCTCTACCTCCTGGGTTCAAGCAATTCCCCTACCTCAGCTTCCTAAGCAGCTGGGACTACAGGCACCTGCCACCACACCCAGCTAATTTTTGTATTTTTGGTATACACAGGGTTTTACTGTGTTGGCCAGGCTGGTCTCGAACTCCTGACCTCAAGTGATCCACCTGCCTTGGCCTCCCAAAGTGCTGGAATTACAAGTGTGAGCCACCATGCCCAGCCCAGAAGTTATATTTTTGAAAAGAGAAAAAAACCTGAAAACTTCATGATCTAACGTGACTCTCAGGTAAATATACCTAGGGTAAAAATACCATTGTGATTGACACAACATAGTAGACAGTGAATAAAAACTTACTGAAAACGAGGCCAGGTGCACTGGCTTATATCTGTAATACCAGCACTTTGGGAGGCCAAGGCAGGCAGATTGCCTGAGTCCAGGAGTTTGAGACTAGCCTGGGCAACATGGCAAAACCCTGTCTTCACTAAAAATACAAAAATTAGCAGGGTGTGGTGGCACATGCGTGTAGTCCGTCCCAGGTACTCAGGAGGCTGAGGCATGAGAGTTGCTTGAACTTGGGAGGCAGAGGATGCAGTGGGCTGAGCTCTTGCCACTGCACGCCAGCCTGGGTGACAGACTGAGACTCTGTCTCAAAATACATGCATACATACATACATACATACATACATACTTATTGGAAATGAGTGAATAAGGTGATTTAGTTGGGGCAGCAGAGCAGAGCCATATGCAGATTCAGTTCTTCTGGGTTATGGATATACAAGTTGAACATTGTTGATGATAGCAATATTTCTATTACCAAAGAACTGCTATTTTTTATTAGTTATTTGACAGAGCTACACTTTAAGGAAATGAGGAAAAACACTTGGGAAACAGAGTGTATTAGTCCGTTTTCACACTGCTATTAAAAACTACCCGAGACTGGGTAATTTATGAAGAAAAGAGGTTTAATTGATTCACAGTTCCATATGGCTAGAAAGGCCTCAGGAAACTTACAGTCATTGTGGAAGGCAAAGGGGAAGCAAGGCACGTCTTCCTATGGTGAAGGAAGAGAGAGAGAGAGAAGAGGAAAGCACCACACGCTTACCAAACAACCAGTTTTTGTGAGAACTCACTATCATGAGAACAGCAAGGGGAAAGTCCGTCCCCATGATTCAATCACCTCCCACCCGGCCCCTCCTTTGACATGTGGGGATTACAATTCAAGATGAGATTTGGGTGGAGAGACCAAACCAAACTATATCACGAGCTTGTTGAAGAGGGGTTTGCCCAGCATGCCAGAAGTAACAGTTTTATTATTATTCTATCTAATGTTTGACATGATTAAATCAGACATATAGCAAAGGCTAGTTATACATGAAGTTTAATTTATAATCACACTAATTTTATGACAAAGCCTATCTGATATACACGTAATAGTAGCCATAATTGTACTATGCCACTTGGTCTTTAGGCAACAGGAATAACATGATCAGAAAAATAGATGTATGAATTAGTATTCATTTTATACGAATGGGCAAGTGTTAATGAAGATAAATGGGGAAGGCTATAGGAGATAAATGGACAAGAAAGCAGTAGGGGTCAGTGAGGAAAGATTGAACACTTCAGGAAGTTACTCCCAGTGTACCAGGAAGGCTTCTCAGCATCTGGAGTGCTACATGTCACTGCCTTCTGCTACAGGCATTGCCTGTGGCCTGGTGTTCTACAAAATTCTGGCTAATGGGCTTGTTCACAAACCCAGGAACTCACACACAGCAAAGACATGGGATGCAGTATAAGTTACGTATCTTCCCTAGTGAGAAAAAACTTGATGGACAGCTTGGTTCTTAAGTTCGTGACTGAGGATAGTGATGAACGAATAAAGCAGGAAGGGCAGTGACTACTATCTAACTTTCTCATGAAAAAGGACTGGGAAATCTCAAAAATCTCCTTTCCTCTCCTCTCAGAGTTATGTTACACTTAAAGGAGAGATATGTTTGGTTAAATGAAGGGCTGTCCACCTGCTCACAAATCTCTGAATCCTCCAGGGAGAGAGAAAGAGACCCCAAGGATGGTAAGGACAGAGGTGTAGCTTTTGGGAAAGCACTGAAATATCTGATGGTGTAAATATGCTAACACTCCTGAGAGGTAGAAATGAAGGCTATTATTCATGTTTCACTTATTCATTCAGACAGCATTTATTGATCACCTAGTATTTTCTTCAAGCCATTCTATAAATAAAATGCAATTCCAGTCAAAATGTCATTGGGATTTTTTCATGGAACTTGACTCCAGGGTTAATTTTGGACATACGCCCTAATGCAGAGACCTACTTCCAGCCTCTTTAGGCCTTTTCAACTCCATCAACAGAGGCTAGAAGGAAGCTGTTACATAGTTGGAGGAAGATCTGGCCTCCCCTGATCAGCTTGCCTTCATCAGCCGAGGGTCAAGTGAGAGCCCCATAGACTTGTAGAAAGACTTCTCCCCTGGCAGGAGTCAAGAATCATCCAAGTACATTGGATCTAATTGCTGTTGTCAGGACCAAGAGGGGACTCCTTGAGCCTGAGGAAGACTCTGCCTTCCTAGGTGTCTTTGCCTCCTTCTGTAGGATCAACAGGAATTCCTGGAACACCACTATTCCTTGTTCCTCAACGCTTACAGCCTTACCACTAGTCTCTGCCTTCAGCCCACTAGAATTAGTCTGAGATTAAATCTGCAAATAGCACAATACTCTCTTTCCCATTCATTTCCCATTCTAATTTCTACGCAGTGCATATCTCCTATTTTATTCGTTTTTCCCACCACTCCCTAATTTCCAAAAGCTTTAACACTTTGTCCTTTGCAACTCATGATCCAGCATCAACAAACTGTTCTATATCTTCAACCCTCTCTAAAGGTTCCCCTCACTTGCTCTAATTGAAACCTAGCTCTCTCCTGAGCCTACTCCTACACTATCAAGTGGTAAGATATATCTTCTTCCATACAATTGGGGCCAGGTGGGAGTGTGTGTCCTCCTTGTTCCTTGTCACCACTTTCAGAACCTTCTCACTTCCTTCTCCCTAAAAAAAATACTCAGATGTGAGGCTCAAGTCATCAGACTATATCATACACTGTCTCCATTATTGCTTCTGTCTACTAGCCCCCTGGGTTACTGTCCTTCATTTTTTTCTTTTTTTTTTTTTATTCAGCCTTATTAGGTATAATTGGCAAATAAAAATGTATATTCAAAGTGTGCAATATGATGTTTTGAGACACATATACATTATAAAATTATTACCACAATCAAGCTAATTAACATATCCATCACTTCACATATTTGTAGTTTTGTATGTTGAGAATACTCAGTATCTACTCTCTTAGCAAATTTCAAGTATACAATACATTACTACTAACTATAGTTACAGTGTTGTACATTAGGTCTCCAGAAATTGCCAATCTTATAACTTCAAGTTTGTACCCTTTTGACCAACATCTCCTCATTTTCCCCTCCCTTGTCCTTCATTTATTGGTTTTATTTCCTGACCCACTGTTAACTACTCCTGTCTTAATTCTTGGTAATGTTAATAAACACATGGGAGATCCTTCCAAAAACCTGGTCATTTAGTTCCTTGGATATCTCTTCTCCAATAATCTTGTCTTCCACCATACCTTAGCTCATCATTCTCGTAATTATATCCTAGATCTTCTCATTGCCAATAATTGCAACAGTTTCATAATCTCAATTTGCTGCATACTATTCTCTGACCATCACTTTTCTTCCTTTTCCTTCCTTCCTTCTTTCCTTCCTTCCTTCCTTCCTTCCTTCCTCCCTCCCTTCCTTCCTCCCTCCCCTCCTTCTTTCCCTCCTTTCCTTCCCTCTCTCCCTTCCTCTTTCTTTCTTTCTTTTCTTTTCTTTATTTCTCTCTTTTTTTTTCTTTCTCTCTCCTTTCTCCTCTCTTTCCCTCTTTCTTTTTTTCCTTCTGACAAGCTCTTTCTCTGTTGCTCAGGCTGGAGTGCAGTGTCCTGATCACGGCTCACTGCAGACTCAACCTCCTGGGCTCATTGGATCCTCTTGCCTCAGCCTCCCAAGTAGCTGGAATTACCACCATGCCCAGCTAATTTTTGTATTTTTTGTGGACACAGAGCTTTGCCATGTTGCTTAGGCTGGTCTCAAACTACTGGGCTCAAGCAGTCCACCTGTCTCAGCCTCCCAAAGTGCTGGGACTACAGGCATAAGCCATGGGCAACAAGTACTTTTCTAACTCGTCTGTCTATATTGTGACTCTAAGAAGCCTTGGATCCGATCCGGCTAGAACCTACAGTCTACTGAACCTACCATTTTTTTTTTTTTTTTTTTTTTTTTTTTTTTTTTTAGCGATCTCACCTCTTCCTGTTGACCACTTTTCCCTCCTTTCTCAGTTTAAATTCAATAGTCAAACACTATAATCACTCACTTTATTTCATCCTCAAATCCTTTGCCTTTCTCTCTTACCTCATCATATTGCCTTGGCAAAACCACAACCCTGATTAATTCAGCTATTGCCTGGTGAATGTCTGCATCTGCATAACCAAACATAGCTGGGAAAGAACACATAGTTGTGCTTATTGGTATCAATGTAAATTAATATTCATTATCCTCTTGTGGGCCCTTAATGACTTTTGAGAATTGTCCTGTATTCTTCTAGTTCATTTACTTTCCCACTCTCTTAAATGACAGTTTCACACCTTCTCTTATCTCCTCAAACCTCCAACATCTCCTCTGAAGTGATTTCACTGAAAGGAGTGTTATTTTTAGATGAACAATCTGGGTGCCTGTTACAGGCCAATCTCAATCTTCTTGTTTACTAAAGTACATCTCTAGCAAGTATTCCCTCTCTTTCCTACTGCTATGGTTTGAATGTTTGTCTCCTCAAAAACTCATATTGAAATCTAACACCATTGTAATAGTACATAGAGGTGGAACATTTAAAAGGTGACTAGGCCACAAGGGCCCCACTCTCACAGGTGGGCGTGGTGCTGTTATAGAAGGGCAAGTTTGACAATAACAGTGGGAGACTTCAATACTCCACTGACAGCACTAGACAGTTCATCAAGACAGAAAGTCAACAAAGAAACAGTGGACTCAAACTATACGCTAGAACAAATGGACTTAACAGACATTTATAGAACATTCTGACCAATAACTGCAGAATATACATTCTTCTCATCAGTACATGGAACATTCTCCAAGATAGACTATACAATAGGCCACAAAACAAGTCTCAATAAATTTAAGAAAGTGAAAATCATATCAAGTATTTTCTCAGACCACAATGAACTAAAACTGGAAATTAACTCCAAAATGAACCTTCAAAACTACATAAGTACATGGAAATTAAATAATCTGCTCTTGAATAGTCTTTGGGTTGAGAATGAAATCAAGATGGAAATTTAAAAATTCTGTGAAATGAATGATAATAGTGATACACTTATGAAAACCTCTGGAATACATTAAAAGCAGTGCTAAGAGGGGCATTATAGCATTAAATACTTACATCGAAAAGTCTGAAAGAGCACAAATAGACAACCTAATGTCAACCTAAATTACCTAGCTCTCAAGGAACTAGAGAAACATGAACTAATCCCAAATCCAGCAGAAAAAATAAATAACAAAGATCAGAACAGAACCAAATGAAATTAAAACAAAAAATTCAAAAGATAAATGAAACAAAAGCTGATTCTTTGAAAAGATAAACAAAATTGATAGACCATTAGTGAGATTAATCAAGAAAAGAAGAGAAAGAAGAGAGAAGATCCAAATAAGCTCAATTAGAAATGAAATGGGAGATCTTACAACTGATACCACAGAAATACAAACGATCATTCAAGGATACTATAAACACCTTTATGCATATAAACTAGAAAATATACAGGAGATGAATAAAATTCTGGAAATATACAATCCTTCTAGATTATATCAGGAAGAAATAGAAACTCTGAACACACCAATAACAAGCAGTGACATTGAATCAGTAATAAAAAAAAATTGCCTACAAAAAAAGTCTAGGACCAGATGGGGTTGCAGCTGAATTCTATCAGACATTCAAAGAAGAATTGGTACCAATCCTAATGAAACTATTTCAAAAGATAGGGAAAGAGGAAATACTTCCTAAATCATTCTATGAAGCCAGTATTACCCTAATACTAAAACCAGGAAAAAAAAAGAAGAATGACAGACCAATATCCTTGATGAACATAGATGCGAAAATTCTCAACAAAGTACTAGCTAACTGAACCCAACAGCATATCAAAAAGATAATACATCATGATCAAGTGTGTTACATACCAGGGATGCAGGGATGGTTCAGCATATGCAAATCAGTAAATGTGATACATTACATAAACAGAATTAAAAACGAAAATCATATAATCATCTCAATAGATGCAGAAAAAGCATTTGACAAAATCCAGCATCACTTTGTGATAAAAACCTTCAACAAAATTGGCACAAAAGGTTCATATCTCAAAGTGATGAAAGCCATCTATGACAAACCCACAGCCAGCATCATACTGAAGGGGGGGAAAAGTTGAAAGCATTCCCCTGAGAACTGGAACAAGACAAAGATGACCACTTTCACCACTTCCATTCAACACAGTATTGGGAATCCTAGCCAGAGCAATCAGACAAGAGAAAGAAATCAAGGGTATCCAAATTGGAAAAGAAGTCAAACTGTTGCTGTTCCCCAATGATATGATCATAAACTTAGAAAACCCTAAAGACTCATCCAAAAAGCTCCCAGATCTGGTAAATGAATTCAGTAAAGTTTCAGGATAGAAAATCAATGTACATAAATCAGTAGCTCTGCTGTACACCAAGAATGACCAAACTGAGAATCACATCAAGAACTCAATCCCTTTTATAATAGCTGCAAACAACAACAACAACAACTTAGGAATATACTTAACTGGTGAGGTGAAAGATCTCTACAAGGAAAACTACAAAACTGCTGAAAGAAATCATAGATGACCCGAACAAATAGAAACACATCCTGTGTTCATGGATGGGTAGAATCAATATTGTAAATATGACCATACTGCCAAAAGCAATCTATAAATTCAATATAATTCCCATCAAAATACTACCACCATTCTTCACAGAAAAAGAAGAAACACTCCTACAATTCATGTGGAACGAAAAAAGAGCCCACATAGCCAAAGCAAGACTAAGCAAAAAGAACAAATCTGGGAGCATGTCATTACCAAAACAACATGGTACTGGTATAGAAATAGTCACATAGACCAATGAAACAGAATAGAGAACCCAGAAATAAGACCAAATACTTACATCCAATTGATCTTTCACAAAGCATACAAAAACATAAAGTCAGGGAAGGATACCCTGTTTTAACCAGTGGTACTGGGATAACTGGAAAGCCACATGCAGAAGAATGAAACTGGATCCTCATCTCCCACCTTATACAAAAATTAACGCAAGATGTATCAAAGACTTAAATCTAAGATCTGAAACCACAAAAATTCTGGAAGATAACATCAGAAAAATTCTTCCAGACATTGGCTTAGGCAAAGAATTCATGACTAAGAACCCCAAAGTAAATGCAACAATAACAAAAATAAATAAATGAGATGCAATGAAATTAAAAACTTCTGCACAACAAAATAAATTGTCAGCAGAATAAATAGGCAACCCACAGAATGGGAGAAAATATTCTCAAACTATGCATCTGACAAAGAACTAATATCGAAAATCTACAAGAAACTCAAAGAAATTAGCAAGATAAAACAAATAGTCTCATCAAAAAGTGCACAAAGGACATGAACAGACAATTCTCAAAAGAAGATATACAGCCAACAAACATGAAAAAATGCTCAACATCACTAGTCATCAGGGAAATACAAATCAAAACTACAATGAGATACCACCTTACTCCTGCAAGAATGGCCATGATTTAAAAGATCAAAAAATATAAGCTGTGGACATGGATATGGTGAATAGGAACACTTTAACACTGCTGGTGGGAATGTAAACTAGTACAACCACTATGGAAAACAGTATGGAGATTCCTTGTAGAACTACCATTTGATCCAGGAATCCCACTGCTGAGCATCTACCCAGAGGAAAAGAAGTCATTATATGAAAAAGACACATGCACACCCATGTTGATAGCAGCACAATTCGCAATTGCAAAAATATGGAACCAACCTAAATGTGGTATGTATACACCATGGAATAAATACTAATCAGCCACAAAATGGAATAAAATGATGGCATTTGCAGCAACTTGGATGGAACTGGAGGCCATTATTCTAGGTGAAGTAACTCAGGAATGGAAAACCAATTATCGTTTGTTCTCACTTATAAGCTTAGCTTATAACCTAAGCCATGAGGATACAGAGGTATAAGAATGATCGAATGGACTTTGGGGACTTGTCGGGGAGGGTGAAAGGGGGTGAGAAAAAGAGGCTACATATCAGGCACAGTGTATACTGCTTAGGTGATGGGTGAACCAAAATCTCAGAAATCACCACTAAAGAACTTATGCATGTAACCAAAAACCACCTGTGCCCCCAAAACTTTTGTAGTAAAATACAAAATTTAAACAGTGTGTTTGGACCCCTCTTGTTCTTTCTCACCCTCTTTCCATCTTCCACCATGGAATGATGCTGCAAGAAGGCCCTTGCCAGATGCTGGTACCTTGGTATTGGACTTCCAAACCTCCAGAACTGTGAGCCAATGAATTCTGTTTATTATAAATTACTCAGTCTCAGGTATTATGTTATAGCAGCACAAAAAATGAACTAAGACACCTACATTATCAATTTTTCCTCTCTCCATGATCATTTTCATAAGCTTACAAACTTGTTTGTTCTTCCATCTTTACTTCAATATGGAAACATTTATTGATTTGCATCTATTAGTGCTAGAGGCATAAAAAGGAAAAAGAATCACTGCATACTACTCCTATAGGATACAGGAAAACTTCTCTAACATAGATTCTCTAAGGACTAAAGACTTTAGGTATAATGAATTATAATACTTTACTATTATCTGTGAATTTCCATAATACTAGCCTTCAATTGACCAGGTTACATCTATAATAGAGGCTATTTTGCTCAGAGTAGAACATTTTATAAGGCTTTTCACACTTTTTATCACAAGAAATGACAAATTTGAGCTTAATTATATATTCTTACATATAGTACCTGGCAATTTTCCTCACAAAAAAACAGATAAGAATCTTCTTCTTAAATTAAGGTTAGGGTAATAATAATTGCTACAGTTTATTGAATATCAATAAATTTATTGAATGCCGGATTCTGGGCTTAATGTTTTCATACATTTGTTCACTTAATCCTGACAGCAATCCTGTGAGGCAGGTAGTTTTCTCTTAATTTACAGGTAGAAAAGTGAGAAACAGAGAATTTTTTATTTTAAATAAAATCCCTCTCCATGAGCTTTATATAATTTTTATTTTAATTAGAATAACATACAAATTCTGGTTTGAATACTCAAAGACAAAAAAAGCATGCATGCAGATGGTCTGAACTAAATAAATCATGTGCACTTCAGAATGCACGCCATCTTATGACAGTGAATGTGTCAATGGTTACAGTGGATTTACTGTGTGAGTGGTTTCTGCATGACACTGGAGACCTAGAGCAATGACAGGGCAATTTCACCAACAGACAACTGGTACCTCTAGAGTGCATATGGATAGAGGGCATGGATGAGAAAGCAGGAAGGAATGCTCACTTATTGTTAGATACAGTATGCTTTAAAAATTATGTAGTTTAGATTTCTTACTATCAATTTTATATTTTTAAACTTACAGAACGGTTGAAAGGATAGTGCAATGAACAACCATGTATTACTCACACAGATTCAAAAATTGTTACCATTTTGACATAATTGTTTCTCTCTGTATATTTATAGATTTATAGTTTTTCCTTTGACTGGTCTTTTTTTTTTTTTTTTTTGAGATGGAGTCTCACTACGTTGCCCAGGCTGAAGTGCAGTGGGGCAATCTCAGCTCACCGCAACCTCTGCCTCCTTGGTTCAAGTGACTCTCCTGCCTCAGCCTCTTGCATAGCTTGGGTTACAGGTGTGTGCCACCATACCAGGCTAATTTTTTGTATTTTTAGTAGAGATGGGGTGTCACCATGTTGGCCAGGCTGGTCTCAAGCTCCTGACCTCAGGTGATCTGCCCACTTTGGCCTCTCAAAGTGCTGGGATTACAAGTGTGAGCCACC
Source organism: Colobus angolensis palliatus (assembly GCF_000951035.1). Taxonomy (NCBI): domain Eukaryota; kingdom Metazoa; phylum Chordata; class Mammalia; order Primates; family Cercopithecidae; genus Colobus; species Colobus angolensis. The sequence continues at coordinate 2,317,452 of NW_012115489.1, read as the reverse complement.
GTGCCTGGCTGGCTGGTCCATTTTTAAAATTAGTTCCAGACATATTAATGCTTCTGCATGTACCTATCAAGAACAAGGACATTCTACATAATAACAATCCAATTATGACACTTAAATTTAACACAAATCCATTATTGTTGTCTAATATACAGTCAATTTTCAAATCCTACCAATTGTCCCAGTAATATCCCATATATATGGTTCATTTTCGCCTATGATTCAGGATCCAATCACAGATCTTCTCTTGCATTTAGTTATCAAGTCTCTTTAGTCTTCTCTAATCTGGAACACTTGCTCATCCATTTTTGTCTGTCATGACATTGATTTCATAGAAGAGTCTAGGCCAATTGTTTTCTAGGCTGTCCTTCAATTTCAATTAACGTGTTTTTTTTTTTCTTGTGGTTAGATTCACATTAAACATTTTTGGCAGGAGTACTATATAGATGATGTTGAGATTAGTTTTAACAGATATTAGTTTATCTTGATAATGTATTAATATAAATTTTTTCATTTCAGTAAACCACATGTACATTTCAAATATTTATTTTCTTTGCTTATAATGTAATTTTATACAAACTGTTAAATATGAGATGAAATGTTATACTGTACTAATTGTCATGAGTAAGAAATTTTTTGATTAGTAGATTACATATTTTTACAGACAAATTTTAAAATTAAGAATGATGTAACCTAAACTGTGTGAATGTAATTGGTTTAAAATAGTTGTGTATTTACTGTTTACAGGGCTAATAAGTGTACTATATTATTTTTGTCTAGGTGATAATGAAGTTCTAGTAATACGAACCCTTTTCAGTAAGTCTTAATAAGGTTTTGCCAGAAAGTGTAATAAAACTAACAAGGTGTTTTGTGATTATTGCCAATATTGTTAGTTATTAAAACAGGAATTAGAGAAAATCTCCTGAAATAGGCCATTTGTTTACAATCTTTATTTATGATTTTTAAATGCATGCTTTAAAATAACAATGGCTGCTGTTTATTATGTGCCAGATCTTTCACAAGTATCTCCGGTAGTTAACACAACAACTTCAGGAGGCAGGAATAATTATTAACATTTATAAATCACAAACAAAGGAGCTTTTAACCATTTATTAAAACCTTCTGGCTTTATAAGTCTACAAAAATGCTATATTTTATTGCCATGTTTGATTCTGCAGTATATTGTAAACTCCAGGTGAGTGTGTGTGTGTGCGCGTGCGCTTTTCTTACAAAAAAAGAGAATACACTTAAATTTATATCTTTGTAAAACTAGTTTGTGCTGTTTTCACCTGGCAGAGTCTTTTATGTTCTGGATAGAACTCTGAAGATAGTCTTTTTTTTTTTTTTTTCTTTTTTGAGACGGAGTCTTACTCTGTCGCCCAGGCTGGAGTGCAGTGGCCGGATCTCAGCTCACTGCAAGCTCCGCCTGCCGGGTTCACGCCATTCTCCTGCCTCAGCCTCCCGAGTAGCTGGGACTACAGGCGCCCGCCACCTCTTCCGGTCGTTTTTTGTATTTTTAAGTAGAGACGGGGTTTCACCGGGTTAGCCAGGATGGTCTTGATCTCCTGACCTCGTGATCCGCCCGTCTCGGCCTCCTAAAATGCTGGGATTACAGGCTTGAGCCACCGCGCCCGGCCGGATAGTCTTATTTTTTCTATTTATTATTTTATTTTTTAAATAAAAAGTATTAATTTGGTGTAATATAAAAAATTATACCAACAGCCAAGATGCCTATGAAAGGAAACTGCTTTTTATATTTTCTTCCTTAATTACTGTTATGTTTGCTTTGGCTAAATAGCTACTTTGGCAGATTATCATTTTTTTAATGTTACATTTTTCCGTGTAAAAAGTGATGTATATGTAAATTTAAAGAAGTGAAAACTTAATTTTAACTTCCCCTAAATTTTAAGTCCACTTCTGAAATGAACATTGTAATGATCAACTATATTTCTTTAGTTTAGCATACAAATATCTTCAAAATAACCAATGGTTAAATTAATAATATTAAAGTAGACATTTAGAGTAGGAAATCCAAACAGTAAACTCTCTTATCATTAGTGCTTAGTTGTAAAAAGGCTCTGAGAAGGATGCCTTTATAATAGGAATAATTTTTAGTTCAAATCATTACCCAGTATCTGATTTTAATTTCTGCATATTCCCAGGTCTAACTTTTCTGTGCCTGACGTGTTAGAGCATCCAGGCTTGTAGAATGAAAAAAAAAAAAAAAAAGGTGGATTGTGTGAATAAGGTTTTCTTGAATATCGTCACTAGAGAGGATTTCCCTAAATGTCTGGCTAAGCAGTCTGACAGATGTAGGTCTGAAGAGAAAAGGACTTCTGGACATACACACACTCTCAAGGGATCACAGAGGAAACCGGAGTCGAACATATAAGTGCTATGATTTGACTCACTTATTTAATGTGATGATTTAAAACTGTGATAAGAGGCAGGCAAAATGTAGTGTTAAATTCAAAGCAAAGTGTGGTGATCTGCCATGTTTTCAACTTGTTGCTAATGTGGTGATCTGCCTTGTTTTCAACTTGTTGCTATCTGATGAAAACACTTTTCTATAAGCAAGATGAAGAGCAGATGGTGCTAATAAGGCCAATTAAGTGCTAAGCTTCTGGAAATGTTTTTGCTGAGTGACATCTTAAGACTGGTTTCTGCTAACACACATCTTAAGCCATGTGTTTGTTAAGTGCAATAGTGTTAATACTTATGGTCACTAGATTTTCATTTTCAAGAATACAGACTCAGAAAGACAAATAAAAATCCTTTGCCCTAATTCCAAAGACAGTATGTAAAGTCCATGATAAGATTTGAACCCTTTGACTACTTGGTAGGGCTCAGTGTAGGTCACTGGTGTCCAGTAACTAGTGCATGAAGAAAATTTCTCTAATCTGCAGTGAAAAGGGAAATATACCAGAAAAAAACAAAGGAATAGATTTCTGCGGTGCCTTTTCCCACTTAACTTTTACTTTTTTCCTGGTAGTTTGGAAGCTATTCCTTTATTGATTTTTATCTACATATTATATTATATTTACATCACAGATAAAATTGAATTAGTCATAACACATTGTTAACATTTGTTCATGGATTATCTGTATTATTTACTTTTGCTTTTTTCTTATTTTGAAAATTTATATTCACTTGCTCCCCAACAAAAGTTATGATGAATACCCACTCAAGCCAAGAATTAAAAAGTACCAATAATTTATATCTACCTATAAATTCTTCCTTTATTTCATCTCTGATATGGTTTGGCTGTGTCCCCCCCTCAAATCTCATCTTGAATTGTACTCCTATAATTCCCATGTGTTGTGGGAGGGATCCAGTGGGAGATAATTGAATCATTGATACGGTTTCCCCCATACTGTTTTGTGATAGTGAATAAGTCTCATGAGATCCGATAATTTTATAAGAGTTTTCCCTTTTCGCTTGGCTTTTATTCTCTCTTGCCTGCCGCCACATGAGACGTGGCTTTCACCTTCTCCCATGATTGTGAGGTCTTCTCAGCCACGTAGAACTGTGAATCCATTAAACCTCTGTTTATTTATAAATTACCCAGTCTTGGGTACGTCTTTATCAGCAGCATGAAAATGAACTAATACAATCTCCCTGCCTGCCTCTCCTCCACCAAACCCCCTAGGTAACCATTATCTTGAAGTCTATATTTATCATTCTTTACTTTTAAAAAGTATACAAATATATTTTACAATTATATTTAAAAACATTGAAAATAATTTTATCACAAACATATGCGTAATTAAATGTTACATGTTTTAGTTTTGCATTTTCTTGGACTTTATACAGAAAGAGAGCTTTATAGAAAGGAAATCATATAAAAGGGGCAACATATTTTATAAAGAGGGCATTAAAAGGAACTTACTTTTTTCTGTTCAACATTATGTTACTAATATTAATACATGTTGTACAGGGAGCTGAGGTTCATTCATTTTCATTGCTATAAGAATAAACTATAACGTATTTATCCATGGACATCTGAGTTGTTTCTAGTGTTTTGCTATTACAGACATTGCTGCTACGAACATTCTAACACATATTTCTTGCAGCATAGGTAGAATTTACCTGAAATATACTCAGGAGTAGAAGTGCTGCATTGTAAGATAAGCATGTTTAATTCTACAAGATTATACCAAATTGTTTTCTAGAGTGGTTCTACAGTTTCATAAAATACTGCCAGATTGTTTTTCAAGTGATCGTATTGAGTTACATTCCCACCAGCATTGAATAAGAGATCTCGCTGACTCACATATTCTCCTATACACTTAACTTTGTATTTTCTAGAACTATTTAATAAAATAAGAACTTTAGCACTCTAACCATCCACAATGTATCTTTTACATTGCCTTCACTGTAGTTTTCTGTTTTTGTTTCTCAACATAAACAGATGGCATTAAATTTTTTGGTCAATAGTTAATTAGCTTTACCAGAAAATAATACCAACTTCTTTGCTTATCATTTCTCCTTGCATCCCCTCCTTTCTTCTTGATTGATGTTTCTTCTTTCTCAATGTGTCCTTTAATAGTTTTCTCAGTGGAGGTTTGCAGGTAGTAAATTATCTGTGTTGCATGTGTTGCAGTTATCTGTTGCTGCATAACAACCCGCTCAACACTTAGTGGCTTGAAACAACAACGTTTTGCTCACAAATCTGTAGCTTGGGCTTGGTGGGGAGGGTTTATCTCTGCTCCATATAGTGTTAGCTAGGGCAGCTTAACTGAGTGATGAGGGAACTGAGTCCAGAATGGTTTACTCATGTGGCTGGCCAGTTGATACTAGCAGTCAGCTGGGAGCTCAGATGGGGCTTAAGTCTGGGGGCCTGGATTCTACTTCATATTGGTCTCTCCATGACCAACTCACAGCATGATGTCTGTATTTCAAGGGCAAACATCTCAAGAGAGAATTAGGTGGCAAATGATTGCCTTTTATGACGTGTTCTCAGAAGTCACATAGCACTACTTCTACTGCACTCTTCTAACCAAGGAAGAGTCACAAAGGCCCACCCAGTTTTAAGGGGAGGGTCCATAGATTCCCCCTATTAATGGGATTGAAAACAGTTATAGGGCAAGAAACTTTATTGCAGCTATTAAAAATGCAGTATAAGGATTCATGCTTTTTATTTATTTATTTTAATTCTGGGAAATTCTCAGTTACTCTCTCTAGTCTGTATTTCTAGAGCTTCTATTAATGTGTAAAGGAAATTCTCAATCCATCCACTCATGTATCTTAATTTCTCTTATATTTTCATCCCTTTATTTACCTGTGCTGTGTTCTGAGTCGGTTCTCCAATATTTTTCCATTTAAAAGAAAATACAGTGGCTATGTCTTTTTTAACTTCTGGAATATCTGATTGGTTCTTTTTAAATTATCCATCTATTTATTTTTACTTCTTTCTATTTTTGTTTCATTTTTTCTTTTATTGGTGCTATTCCTTCCATTATCACTTTGAAGATATCAAACACTGATTGTGCTATTATTTCAGTTTCTTTGGAAGTGAATTATTCAATTTGTTGAGTTTGTGGTTGTTCTTTCACAGTAACAGTTTTCCTTGCAGTTTTGATTTTTTTTCATCATTACAAGTTTATCTTCATTGGGAATCTTATTTTCCCTCTTTTGCTGAGTTAATCTTTCTCTAACAGTTTTGGCATTGACACTACCTGTCACCTATCCTAGGTTTTCTAGTTTAGAGCATGGTTTTGTGTTGGTAAACCAGGGCTATCTTTCCTCAGAAATAACAAAAATCTACCTCTGAGCAGGCCTTGGCCTGGTCCCTAAATTTTTGGCTCCAGCTGTTATAACTTCTGACTGTAGTTCTGAAGTGTTATGTTTCATAAAGTATGTCTGGCTAACATCCTCAGAAATAAGTAGGGCACTTTTAATTCTCATTTGCTTATACCATTTGAATTCCCTGAAGCCACTGCTTGTTTCTAATGCTAGAACCCAGTAGCCCCAAAGCTTCAGAACCTGCTTATTTCCATTCCAGTTTGAAGATTTTACATAATGTTTCATTTCTTTAACCTTTTCTTAAACTAGAGATAGGGTATTATTACCACTTGAAGATATCTCATCAGCTTCTGTAGTGAGTTTTTTGTTAAATGAAATTATATGCATTTAAGTTTAAAGGATTGTCATTTATTCTGGGATACATATCCTTTATATTACTTTTGTGTTAAAACATCTTTCAAAGATAATGGTAGTCATATTTCTTAACATTTTTCTCTTGCCAGTTAAGAAGTTGACAATATTGTGATTGACCCAAAAGTAGTTCTGAAATTTTACCAGTCTGTAATATCCAAAATTTGGAAACCACTGATGGAGCAATCACAGTTTCTTTGGAGCAAAGGTATGTTGTGTGGCTATCATTCATTTATGAAAGCACTTTAATACTGCCCATAAATTGTACATAGTCCCGTTCAAGATGCTGAGAATGATACAATAAAACAGACATGTTCCTTCTCCTTCTGGAAATGAAAGTCTACTTGTATGCTTTCCATTTGCTGCATACCCCAGAGTATATCCACATGCTCTGGTACTGAAGATCAAGTACCATGTCTAAATCATACCCTAAATGTCATATTGAATAATGTGCTGTGGCTGTATTTACTTCATCACACTTTTTCTTCCTTATCATTATAAAACTACAAAGCACCATAAAACAGAGTTATAATGAAGACTAAGAATTAGTCCCTGCCCTCAAGTAACTCATAATCCAATGAACTCTTCTCCAGCTCAGACCCCACTCGGTAATGCAAAAGCTCAGCACTTGGATCCATCTTCCTCTGGAGTTTGGCAAGTTTCTCTTCTTCTAAGAGTATAATGCTTATTCTAAGCTGTTTATAAAAATACTTCTTCCCAATATAGTATTCTACGAGAGATAATTTTAGTGCCTCTATGGTGTTTTAGCATGCCTTATAGATTGGCAATACTGCAAACCTGCTGTAATGAAAGGACAATAGGATTTTAATAAGTAGAAGAACAGTGGGAGCATTTCAGGAAGGGGGAATCACGTAAGTAAAAGTATAGATAAAAAATATCTTAAGAGTATACTAGTATTTATAATTAATCATTATTTTTTTCATCTAAAAAGGTTTTGCAGGCAAATATTAAGAACATTAGGTTGAGTCAGAAAGCTAGTTATTAATTTTAGTCTATTACTACAACTTTATCATATTGAGCTATACTTCCAAAGTTTTCGTTAGATGTATTAGTTTGCTAGGGCTATTGTAACAGAGTACTACAAACTGGTGGCTTAAACAACATAAATTTATTGTCTCACAGTTCCAGAGGTTAGAAGTTCAAAATCAAGGCACTAGCAAGGGTTAGGGTTAGGTTCCTTCTGAGGACTGTGAAGGAAGGATCTCTTGCAGGCCTTTTTTCTTGGCTTGTAGATGGCCCTCTTCATTTACAGTCCTGTGTTACATAACAACATTTGGGTCAGTGATGGACCAACCACATATATGACAGTGGCTCCATAACATTATCATACCATATTTTTTACTGTACTTTTTCTATGTTTAGATATACAAATACATAGTATTGCCTACAATGTTCAGTACAGTAATATGCTGTTCAGGTTTGTAGCCTAGGAGCAACAGACTGTACCATATAGCCTAGATGTGTAGTAGGCTATACTCTCAGATTTGTGCAAATATACTCTATTATGTTTGCACGATGATGAAATTGCCTAATGACACATTTTTTAGAAAGTGTCCCTGTTGTTAAGTGACACGTGACTGTATACGTGGCATTCTCCCCATATGTATGTGTGCATTTCCAAATTTCCTTTTTTAATGAAGACATCAGTCACATTGGATTAGGGCCCGCCCTAATGGCTTCATCACCTCTGCAAAGACCTATCTCCAAATAAGGTCATTCTGATGTACTAGAACTTCAATATACAAATTCTGGGGAGACACAATTCAATGCACAACAATAGAGAATTTCCTTTTTTGCTTACTAGTATCAAGGTTAACAGTGAGCCACTTGGAAATGTTCAAAGAGTACTTGGCTCAAATCCTTTCCCAGAAAGGAAAGTTAGGGAAAGTGGGGAAAGGAGTAATTGGAAAAAAGAAGCTAAATGGTGAACATCTATATTTTTTGCCCGCCCAGAATGTTTTTCTCCTTTTCTGGTAATATCACCTTGATTGTGTTCAGATGTGTTAGTTTGCTAGGGCTATTGTAAATCACCTTGATTTTGTCATATTGAATGATGTGCTGTGGCTGTATTTCCTTCATTATACCTTGTCTTCCTTATATCATAAAACTACAAAGCTTGTGCTCCATGTGGTTTAAGTAGGGTCTGAAACAGAATATTCCAGGCTCCTATGCTGAGTTATTAGAGCAGAGATTACTACATGACCTTAATGAGCCAATGTTAACATCTGGAAACATTATATGGGACTTTTGTTGGAGCTCTTGAGAGAGTTGTATGCTGTGTCTCCTGGACTTGCTGGTGGTTAACTCTACCACCTCTTGAAGAGAGCCTAGGTCAACATGGGGTCAAGTAGAACTGAAGGATGGAGAGAGGCAGAATTATAACAACTTCATTTTGAGTTCTTAGATTCATGCCTACAATTCACCCTTTGAACTTCCAACTTACATGAGCTGATAGATTTCCTTTTGGGGTTAGGTCAGGCTCCTGTTATTTGTAACGAAATGATCATTCAGATTTTGAAGAAAGATAATAGGAAATAGGCAGTTACAGAAGTGAGATAATTTGTTACATGCTTCAAGTGAGGGCACAAATAAAAAGAGGGTTCTAAGTCTTCCTAAGATGAACTAATGTATTGTCTCTCTTCATTTTCTCTTTCACTGATTGCTTAAGAACCTTGCTTTTGGCCGGGCATGGTGGCTCACGCCTGTAATCCCAGCACTCTGGGAGGCCGAGGTGGGTGGATCACCTGAGGTTGGGAGTTCAAGACCAGCCTGACCAATATGGAGAAACCTCGTCTCTACTAAAAATACAAAATTAGCCGACCAAAGTGGTGCATGCCTGTAATCCCAGCTACTCGGGAGGCTGAGGCAGGAGAATCACTTAAACCTGGGAGGCGGAGGTTGTGGTGAGCCGAGGATCACGCCATTGCACTCCAGGCTGGGCAACAAGAGTGAGACTCAATTTAAAAAAACAAAACAAAACAAAAAAACCTCAAAAAACCTTGCTTTAAAATCTTTTCTGATTAGAGAGGTTTGTATTTTGTTACTCTCTAAGTGTGCTTTCATGTACAGTTGGCCCACTGTTTTCTTGAGTTCTGCATCCGTGAATTCAACCAACCAGGGATTGAAATTACTTGAAGAAAAAAATGGATGGTTGTGTCTGTTCTGCATGTGTACAAAATTTTTTTTCTCATCTTTATTTCCTAAATAATGCAATAGAATACTATTTACATAGCATTTACGTTGTCTTATGTATAAGTAATCTAGAGGTGATTTAAAATATACAGGAGGATGTGCATAGGTTCTGTGCAAATTATATAAGAACCTTGAATGTCTGTGAATTTTGGTGTCCACAATGGGTTCTGAAACCAATCCCCAATGGATAATGAGGAATAGCTCTACTTGTCCCTTCTTCCTTTCTCAAAGTAATCAAATGAGAAGAAAAACATTCGTATTGTCTGTAAGTGACTGGGACTAAGCATCATTGATGAACATTAACTCATGTGTAGCTATTAGATATTTTATTATTAAAACATATTTCTAATAAAGTTATTATTTTATTATTGGTAGCCCCTGTGCATATGTGCTCAGAAATTTCTTATTTACCGGTGAAAGTGTACTAATGTGTGGGTATTTATCAACTTATGTGCAGGATATAGTTTAAAAATTTGTATAAAAGATTAGTTGATAATTAATGATCTATAAAATGGTTACATACTGAAGATAGCAAACAAAAATCTTTTTGACCTATAAGGCAGCTAAACATCTATGGAGAAAGGCAGTATAATGTGTGTGGATAAGAACTTGACTCCTGGGCCCAGACTGTCGGGGTTTAAATCCCAGCTCTGCCACTTATAAGTTTGTCTTTGTGCAAATTACTTGACTTCTTCATATATGAATAATACAATGATATCTGGAAAATCTCCAACATTTGCAAATGAAATAACAAACTTCTAAATAGTCCATAGCTTAATGTTAGGGCTGATGGAGGCTTTGACCATTTGGAGTATCAGATAAAGGAAGTAGCATTTATATGTGTGGGACATTCTAAAGTCATGCTTTAAATGTATATAAATCTTTGTATGTATAATAAATTTAAACAAAAAAACTTGTTTTACATATTTATATTTTAAAAGTTCATATTTTTGATGCTATTGTAGATTGCATTTCTGTTTGAATTTCTAATAGCTTATTAAAACTATATTATGAAATTATATTTCTTTATATTTACTTTCACGTAAAAACTGTTATCTAAGGATGGTTTTCCCAGGAGAAAGTGCATTGGAAGAAATTACCTCTGCAATTTCTCAACGTATGTAAAATTTAACTACAAAAATCTATGTCATTCACAGATTAGAGAAGTTTAAAGACAATCTAATCTTGATTTTACAGATGAGGCAAACTAGACTCACAGCCAAGTTGCACCAAAGCTGAAACCAGGACCTAAATACCCAGACTCCTATACCCACTCCAACTACACAAACTTTGTATTATATAAATAATTTGGCCTTAAGGAGTCTTTCAAAGGGATCTGTTCATCAAGAGGATATAACAATCTTAATTGCACATGCATATAACAGAGCTTGAAAATACATGAAGCAAAAAGTAACAGAACTGAAAAGAGAAATAGATGAATTCATAATTATAGTCAGTGATTTCCACACTCTTTCAATAATCGACAGAACAGGTAGTTATAAAACAAGTAAGGACATAGAAGATTTGACCCATCCTGACCTAACTGACATATATAATATAGAAAACAGAAAACAATAGGGAAAAAATCAGTAAAACTGAAAATTAAATCTATGAGAAGATCAATAAAACCATAAATATTTAGACTCATAAGAAAAAAAGAAAAAAATGAATTATTAGGAATAAAAGAGGAGATGTTACTATAGACATTAATAGAATAATAATGGACTATTATGAAGAGCTTTACACAAATAAATTTGATAATCAAGATAAAGTGGACACATTTTAAAAAATATATGAATATCAAATGTCACTCAAGAAGAGATAGATCACCTGAACAATCATATATTGATGATTAAATTTGTAGATAAAGACCTGTCTACAGAGAAGATTCCAGGTACAGATGGCTTCATTAGTTAATTTTATCAAACATTTAAAAAAGAAATATCAATTCACATATACTCTTCCAGAAAGGAAGAGGAAAAACAATTTAAAATTTATTTTATAAGGCCAGTATTACACTGATATCGCAGCTAAAAAAATGTTGCAAGAAAAATAAAACTGCAGACCAGTATCCCTCAGGAACACAGGCATAAAAATTCTTAACAAAATGTTAGTAAATTATAAATAAAAAGATTTGTATATTATAACCAAGTGAAATTTATCCCAGGAATAAAATGTCGGGTTAGCATTTGACAAAAATCAATCAATGTAACTTACCATAGTAACAAATCAAAAAACAAAATCATATGATTATCTCAATAGAGGCAAAAAACCATTTGATAAAATTCAACATCCAATTATGGTAAAACAAAACAAAGTAAAAGTCTCATAAAACTAAGAATAGAAGAAAACTTTCTCACCTTGATAAAGGGCATCTACAAAAACCCTACGGCTAACATCACACTTTATGAAAAAGTGAATGCATTCCCTCTAAACTAGGAACAAAGCTAGAACGTCTATGCTCATTACTTGTATTTAACATTGTTCTGAATGATTTTGTCAGTGCAATAAGGCAAGAAAAGAACTAAAAGGCATACAGTTTGAAGAGGAAAACTCAAAACTCCTTATTCTCAGATGACATGATTTTCTATGAAGAAAATCCTAAGTAATCTCAAGAAAGCAACTAGAACTAATAAATGAATTTGGCAGGGTTGGGAATACAAAGCCAATGTTAAAAAAATCTATTATATTTATTTATACCTTAACAAACTATTAGAAATTCAAATAAAAATGCCATTTACAATAGCATCAAAAACTATGAAAATTTAAAATATAAAAATATAAAAATTCAATTTTTATATTTAATAGTAAAAAGATATGCAAGTCTTATAGACTGAAAACTACAAAATATTGCTGAGAAGCCAAGTGCAGTGCCACATACCTATAATCCTAGCACTTTGCAGGGCTGAGGTGGAAGGATTATTTGAGCCCAGGAACTCAAGACCAGCCTGGGTCAGTTGAGACCCATCTCTACAAAAAATTAAAAATCAGCCAGGTGTGGTGGCACATGCCTGTAGTCCCAGCTACTCCAGAGGCTGAGGTGGGAAGGTAGCTTGAGCTCAGAACATCAAGGGTGCAGTGAGCCGTGGACACACCAAATTCATGCAATTCCAATCAAAATATCAATAGACTTTTTTTTTGGTAGAAATTGCTGGGCTGATTCTACAATTTACATGGAAATATGAAGGCTCTAGAATAGCCAAAACAACTTTGAAAAAGAACAAAATTGGCGACCTTACAAAACTGGATGTCAAGAATGGTTACAAAGTGCAAATTATCAAGTCAGTATGCTATTGATATAACAGTAGACACATACATCAATGGAATGGAATAGAGAATTTGGAAATTGACTCAGATATACATGATCAATTGATTTTGACAAAGTTGCTAAGGCAATGCAATGAGGAAAGGACAATCTTTTCATTAATGATGATAAAACAAACGGACAGCATTATAAAGCAAAAAAAAAAAAAAAAAAGAATCTTACCTCTTACCTCACACATACAAAAATTTACTTTAGATGGATTACAGTCTTAAATCCGAGAGCTAGAACTATAAAACTTCTAGAAGAAACATTATATGAAATCTTAGAAACATTAGATTTGGCAAATATTTCTTTTTTTTTTTTTTTTTTTTTGAGGCGGAGTCTCGCTCTGTCGACCGGACTGGAGTGCAGTGGCCTGATCTCAGCTCACTGCAAGCTCCGCCTCCCGGGTTTACGCCATTCTCCTGCCTCAGCCTCCCGAGTAGCTGGGACTACAGGCGCCCGCCACCTCGCCCGGCTAGTTTTTGTATTTTTAGTAGAGACAGGGTTTCACCGTGTTAGCCAGGATGGTCTCGATCTCCTGACCTCGTGATCCGCCCGTCTCGGCCTCCCAAAGTACTGGGATTACAGGCTTGAGCCACCGCGCCCGGCCAAATATTTCTTTAAAAGGACACAAAATAACAAATGTAAAAGAAAAAATCTAACATGTTGGACTTTATCAAAATTAGTAAGTTTCCCTATTTAAAAGACACTGTAATGAAAATGAAAATTCAAGCCACAAACTGGAAGAAAATATTTGCAAAACGTATATCTGACAAAGAACTTTTATTTAGTATATATGAACTCTTACATCTTAATAAGACTAACAATCCAATAAAAAATGGGATTTTTAATCTCTTCAAAAACTTGAAGTGATTTCACCAAAGAAAATATATTGATAACAAATAAGCACAGGGAAAGATGCTCAACATCATTGGTAACTGAGAAATGCAAATTAACATGACAATGAAATACACCCACTAGAATATACCCGCTTTAATTCAAAAGACTGACTTCGTCTGTATTCTGTTGCTATAACTGAATACTTGAGACTGGGTAATTTACACAGAAAATGAATTTATTTCTTACACTTCTGGAGGCTGAGAAGTCCAAGGTTAAGGAGGCATGTCTGGTGAGGTCCTTCTTGCTGGTAGGGACTCTGGGGAGTCCCAGGGTGAGGTGGTAATAGGGCATTGCATGGCAAGGGGACTGAGCATCTTAGCTTAGGTCTCTCCTTCTCCTCTTATGAAGCCACTAATGTCCCATTCTCATGACCTCATTTAATCCTAATTACTTCCTAACAGTCCCACCTCTCAAATAGCATAGTCAGACTTTCCACCCTCTTAATACTTTTACAATGAGGATTAAGTTTCAACATGAGCTTCAGAGGGGACAAACATTTAAACCATAGAACTGATCATACCAACTGTTAGCAAGGAGGTGGAGCAACACAAACTCTGATGTACTGATGGTGGGAATGTAACACGTATAACCACTTTGGAAACTTGCTAGTTTCTCAGTGTATTCATATGTCGAAAGATATCAAATGACACACTTCAATAGGTTCTCTTTGTCATATGTCAACTATACCTCAATAAAGCTCTAAAATGTATTTTTGAAAGATTATTTTGCTGGTGTCTATATTCTCTAACTCCTAAAAAGCTTGAAAAACAAAAGTGTTACCATTGCATTCCCCTCCTCCATCTTTTACTAAAACAACAGTAACAACAACAACCCCCAAATTTGAATAAAACAGATAAGAAGACAAAAACCCAATTTATTCTATTTCAAAAATTTATTTTATAAATCATGTCTGCTTATGCCAATATTATTTTAGATGCAACAAATTAAGTTATTAGGCATTGTTATTTTGTACTTAACCATACTATGAAATCACTTAAATCTTGTACTATTAAAATTTTTAGCTTTTTATGACATATTAGCATATTTAGACAGGCCCTTCTACACTATAATCTAGTACCAGGAACACTCTTTGCAGACACGTTAGCTGCTAGTGGTTCGTTAGTCAAAAAAGTGGTTAAAGGGGGGAAACAATACAAAAATTACATGTTTTAAAATTAAAGCCTGTATTTTATGCATTCATTCCCCAAATGTTCAGTGGAGTCTATTTCTTTCCTTTGAGTTTTAGCCCCTGATCAGAGTTTTACACTTTGTTCTAATAAGGCACAATCTCATTTGCATTATCTTCAATTTCATGGTTTCCCTTTTATGAACATGGAGATAGAATATAAAACATTGCAGAGCAGTCTGAATGCAGACTCTTTCTGGATTTTTGCTGTTAAATTTTTTTTTTTTTTTTTTACAATTGCTTCACCTCCATGTAATTTGCGAATATTTTTAAGCAACTCACTTTTTAAGCATTTTGAAGCATTTGACTTAGTTTCCATCAAATTAAAGCTTAACGTTTCTGCATTCATATTTCTCATTTTATGTAATATTTAAGTAAATTCTGCAGTTGTAAGAACTACTATAACTGACATCAACAGACCTGGGCATAAACAATTGACTCTTAGTTAGCTTAAAACTCAAATACAGGAGAGGAAGCTCCCAGGTCTATCCTGGAGCATTCAGAGTCTTGTGATTAAACTATTGTTTACAGAACTCATTTGAAACACATTAATTTTATACTCTATGTATTTTATATAAAAAGTAAAGTAAAAAAGGTAGTATAATCACAAAAAACAAAGGATGGCAGTAATTCTGAAGTAAAATTGCACAGAATAATAAGACAAAGCAGCATGCTAAAAAGTAATTTATTTGACTTAAAATTGTGTAAGAAATAAGTATTACTTTGGTGAAATATTAAGTACATGAACATGTTAGAATAATGTATACAATCCCAAGGGAAATAATAATCAATATTGCAGACCTTATAGTATTAGTTCCAAATTAATACAGAAACAATAATTTTCATGCATTGCAAAAACAATCATAGCTTCACTGTATTTCAGTTAAGTAATCACAAAGATATGCTTTTTATATTATTTATCAGTTCTTCCAGTTTATCCAACTGTAGATCCTCTGCACCAAATTATGAGTGTATTTGGATATTTTCTACTATTATAGATTATATGGCGGTTTTATCTTTGAAATGTCTGTGAAATTATAGAAAAGAAAAATAGTATCTTGCAACAACAGTTAATTTATAATTTTTATCGATCACTGAGGATATTCCCAGGAAATATAATGATGCAGTTAGACTAAGAGCTTACAGTATTGCATATGAATGCAGACAGGAACTAACCACTCATGGACATTTCTTGGTAGACTGCCTATCCCCATAAACGTGCAAAACTGGTAAAATGTGTATTTATCTGGCATTACAATTTCCATAGCTAGATTATTGAGCAATAAAATCCACACTGACTCTGTGAATATTGTTATCACTCTGAGACCTTGTTGCACAGTTACTAATTCTAATAGTATGGAGTGTGTTCACATAAAGAGATAAAGCAAGGTAAGTGAAGTCCTTTTACACATATACTAACTGGTATTCTAGGAGCTGCCCAATAAATGCTACTCAAAAATAGAAGGGAAGGCTTGGTGCGGTGGCTCATGCCTGTAATCCCAGCACTTTGGGAGGCCCAGATGGGTGGATCATGATGTCAGGAGTCTGAGACCAGTCTGGCCAACATAGTGAAACCCTGTCTCTATTTTTAAAAAAAATTACAAAAATTAGCCGGGTGTGGTGACATGCACCTGTAGTCCCAGCTACTCGGGAGGCTGAGGCAGGAGAATTTCTTGAACCCAGAAGGCAGAGGTTGCAGTGAGCAGAGACCACGCCATTGCACTCCAGCCTGGGTGACAGAGCGAGACTGTCTCAAAAAAAAAAAAAAAAAAAAAGAAGAAAAGAAAAGAAAAAAAAAGGAAGGAAAACTTCAGCAAATTGTCTTTATATATTTTTTAATTTTCTACCTATCTGTGTCCTTAATACCAAGTAGATAAACCATTAGTACAGTGGAATTTTTATACTCTAGATGCATTATTTTTAAAAAATGCTTTGTACCTTTTTTATTGTGGTAGAGTATATATAACAGAAGTCACCACTGTAACCATTTTTAAGTGTAAAATTCAGTGGCGTTCAGTGCCTTTACAATGTTGTGCAATCATCACTGTCCATTTCCAAAGCTTTTTCATCATCCTAAACAGAAACTCTGTATTCATTAAAACAGTAACTTCCCATTCCCTCCTGTCTCCAGTCTCTAGTAACCTTTATTATACTGTCTTTATAAATTTGCTTATTTTAGGTACTTCATATGAGTTGGGGGGTTACCTGAACCTGTAAAAGGTCACTTAACCATCTGGTAAGCTAGATGCTTTGGGGTAAAGAGGTATGTGATAAAACCACTATGTCTTGTGGTCCTGTGCCCACTGACTTACTACTTTTGCCATAAAATGAGACCCTCATTAGAGGTAATGTTGTGTCAGTTGCTATGCTGATAGACATTCTATAAGCCTCTGAAACTGTTCCCCAACCTCTTGACCAAGATAGTGAATCACAAATAATACCACAGCCCAGAGAAAATGGTAGCCCCATCAATACTTAAAGAATTCAGTGGTCGAGATCCCCGTCATATCTGTGCTCAATACACCTGTTTAGTCACTGCAAAAACCTTTTAGATCAAAAGCATTTCAGGCCACCACTACAATCATAATGAACCAATACAATCATAATGCAGTAGCCTTAGCTACTGCATAACCCAGTACTTCACTTTTCACAAGCACCTCATCTCAATCTCCCACAATTGAGAGCTCAGGAATTGCAGAGGAGTTTTACTGCAGTTTGTGAGTGATCCAGTCCCCAAATCTCATCCCAAGGGCCTGTTTTCTAGGGCCACTACTGATACCAATTGTCTTAGTTTAGCGTCTCAGATCATGTTTCCTAGGAAACAGGCTCTGAGGTGGCTATTTACATGCAGGAGGTTTATGGGGGAGTCTTCTCAAGTAAAACATCTGTATGGGAGTGAGGAAAGCAAGACTGAGCAGAGGGAGAAGTTGAACTGTGATGTAGTTGCCATTTATTGGGCTTGGTGCATCCCATGTGTGTTAGTCCATTTGCATTGCTACTAAGAAACATCTGGGACTGGGTAATTTATAATGATGAGGTTTATTTGGCTCATGGTTCTGCAGGCTATACATGAACCATGGTGCTAACACCTGCTTCTGGTGAGGGCCTCAGGAAGCTCGCAGTCATTCCAGAAGGCAAAGGGGAGCCAGCGTGTCACATGATGAGAGAGGGAGCAAGAGAGATGCCAGGCTCTTTTAAATAACCAGCTCTTGCATGAACTCATTGAGTGAGAACTCACTCTTTACCACGAGGACAGCACCAAGCCATTCATGAGGAATCCACCTACATAACCGAAACACCTGCTACCAGACTCGACCTCCAACATTGGGGATCACATTTCAACATAAGATTTGGAGAGGACAAAATATCCAAACCATATCACCATGGAACTATCTGGAGTTGAGCTTGTTCTTCAGAGAGATCTTAAACAGAGACACGGTAGTTGGGATCCTTTACCCCTAAACCTACTGGTCACTGGGTTAGGCCATGGGGAGAGTGAAGCAGCTCCCTTTGGCTAGGGTAGTGCTCTGAAAGGGACTTAGCAGGCAACATTCCCAGTGGCCAAGGGAATGAGTACCGTGGGCTTGAAGCAGGGATCTGGTTGGTGCACCATGCATTTACTACATTTAGATTCCTCTGAAAATAGAGTTGAGACAAATGCTTTGCTGCAGATACTTTATTTAAGCAGTCATTGCAGGAAACAAGACAGGGAAGTGAAAAAGGATGAAAGAAACCTAGTGCAAAGTTTCAGTGTGTTGCTGCTTTGGGAAACTAATGCTCAATTCTGTGAGATCTTCTGAAGAGTCTTAGGAAATATATCATAGAAGTTTCCAGCTGGGGAGAGAAGCATTTATTGATTGGCTTCCATTAGTCAAGGGGGCTACATGGGCATTAGACATCCCTGTGCTTCCAGGTCTCTGATGTGTGAGTGTTGAGAATGCCCAGAAAAGGTGCTGTCAAATTACATCTGCATGAAGCTTGTAGACACCCGCATGGAATAGGTTGCCTAAGAGCAGAGTGGATTTGAAAGTGTCCACAAAAGGTATCTAGTGCTTCTGAAAATATCTGACAGGATTTAAAATGTAAACTCTTTATGATCCACATATTCACTTACAGGAATTTATTTGGTGGAAATTTGTGCATATAGGTGCAAATATCTATGTGAATTAAATAGGCTATGGGACCAATTGCCTAGGTTTAAGGCCAGGCTCTGCTGCTATAAGTAAGATACCTGTAAATTATGTCACCTGTCACATAGAGTTGCCAACAGTATTAGACTTAAAATATACCACATGATCTGAATAGTGCCTTGCACACATTATGGTCTCAATATATTTCAGTGTTACTTTTACAAGAATATTTATTACAGCTACTGTTTATAGTAACAAAAGACTAGAAATAGCCTACATATCCATCAATCAAATAGAATGTAAATAAATTATAGTGTGACCACATGGAGGAAATTATCATATGCATCATATCTTGCAAAGTGAATAAAGCAAAGCAAGTGGAGAAACTATGTATAGTATGCTCCCATTTATGCAAAAATGCACATATGAGTTTATTTGTGATAGAGATTACTGGTGCTTACTGATATCCAGCTCTCCCCTCCCACCTGGCACACAGAAGATGACTCTACAGTTAAGTGGACCATGTGATTAAGCCCTGTGCAACTTTCCAACTCTTTCTTCACCCAAAGCCATATGTTGAGATGACAGCCTCACAAAGTGATGCAGCTTAAGCATGTAATTTGATGCAGAAACAAACCTTCATTGTATTCAGCCACTGAGATTTTGGGTTAAATTTGCTGCTAAGTATAACCTAGTCTATCTTGACTAATATAATATTCTCCCGGGAAGATGATACAGAAAAATTAAAATACCGGTTGCTGCAGAGAGGAGAACCAGAGACTATTAGGGGTTGGAGGGAGACTGAGGCTGACCTCTACATCCTTTCATGTTACTTGGATTTTTTTTTTTTTTTTTTTTTTTTGAGAGGGAGTCTCGCTCTGTCGCCCAGGCTGGAGTGCAGTGGCGCGATCTCGGCTCACTGCAAGCTCCGCCTCCCGGGTTTACGCCATTCTCCTGCCTCAGCCTCCCGAGTAGCTGGGACTACAGGCGCCCGCCACCTCGCCCGGCTGGTTTTTTGTATTTTTTAGTAGAGACGGGGTTTCACCGTGTAGACCAGGATGGTCTCAATCTCCTGACCTTGTGATCCACCCGTCTCGGCCTCCCAAAGTGCTGGGATTACAGGCGTGAGCCACCGCGCCCGGCCTGTTACTTGGATTTTTAAACTACAACTTTTTTAAAAAATTAAATACAATTTGGGTCTGACAGGAACCATCAATTTTCCTTAAAACATAAGAAAAACTGCAACCCTCATCTCCTTCAAAACAAAAACAAAAGCTAAAACATCCTTTCCCCACCTGAAAAAGACTAAACCTCAGAAATCATTCAGCCTGGTCCTGTTATTTCCTCCAAGAATGTTCACTAACTTAAATAGAGATGCAGAAAAACAACATTTTAGGAAAGGAAGAAAGTTAAGCTGGTGAGGGGTGGGGTGTGATGTGTAATAGTGGACGGGGAGAAAGTGACAGGAGTGTTGCACTGGAGGTCTCAAAGCAGTTGAAGAGTTTTTGCAGTGGTGCCCGTGGAAGTAATCTGGAAAAATAACTGCTGGTGATCAGGGAATGGGATACTTGAAAAAAAGAATTACCAGTTACGACAGGGTCCAGAAGTGGGCAGCTGAGTTAGGGTAAAAGTAAAAGACAGCCTGATTCTGATATTTTAATACAAGTACTATGAAATTTGATTTTGTTTTATATCTCATTGTGCTAATAACATTGAGTGATTGCAATAACATTGAGTATATTGCAATAACATTGAGTGATTGCAATATATGTGCCATATTTCCTAATATAGATGGTCATGATGAAATAAATCTTTATCATTTCACCTGAAAGAGCTTTTGCAAAGGAATTTCTGATTTTTCTACAAATTTCATCTGCAAAGGATGGTATGACATATTGCCAATCAATAGTGACCTAGCCAGATATTTGCAAGGCAGCTATGACAAAAGAGGATGGCAGTTTCACAATAAGGATGAATAATGTGGAAGACAAAAGATAGCCTTGACAGATAACTCAGTTAAGAGGGAAATTTCAAAATATTTAAAGGTTCTGATTCATACCAATAGGCCATTCTATGGGATTGTATCTAAAATAATAAAAAACATTTATATAGATGATTTCCTTGAGCCACAGACAATTTTCTTGATGACTGGGGAACTATGGCATTTTGGAAAATAGATGAAGGGTTTTATTAACAAGAAGTAATACAACCATTCTCAATAACACTAGGAAATGTTTGATTAATCAATCAAAGCAGTCATTTGGCACCTACTATATGCCTTGACAATGGAATGGATGCTGTTTTGGGAGCTACGTGATATTTGTAAAACCAAATATCATGTTTTATTTTGTTTTGAGATGGAGTCTTGCTCTGTTGCCCAGGCTGGAGTCAAGTGGTGCAATCTTGGCTCACTGTAATCTCCATCTCAGGTTCAAGTGATTCTCCTGCCTCAGCCTCCCTAGTAGCTGGGACTACAGATGTGTGCCACTATGCCCAGCTAATTTTTGTATTTTTAGTACAGATGGTGTTTCACCATATTGGCCAGGCTGGTCTCAAACTCTCGACTTCAAGTGATCTGCCCGCCTCCGCCTCCCAAAGCGCTGGGATTACAGGCATGAGCCACTGGGCCCGGCCGAGGAGCTACATGATATTTGATCTTAAGGTACTTTTGGTTCATTTGGCCAGGTGTGGAATGATAAAATATTCCCCAAAAGAATGATGAAAATAAGATGGTAATAAGTGATAAATTGTAAGGTAAAGAATAAAAGTAGTATAGAAATTCAGAGAAAGGTGAGCCCAGGAGAGTTGAAATATATGGTAAAGGCTCAATGGAAGTCACTGTCAGCTGGGTTTTGAATTAGAAGACCTGGAATAAAATCTGGTGCTACCATCTACAGCCTTTGTGACCTTGAATAAGTTTATTTAAATTGCTTCATTTCCTAATTTGTAAAGAATGATAATAGCTTCCTTGCAGTGTTGTGAAGAGCATGCCAGCCCTTGTCCTATTTGTGATGCCAGATGCATTTCTTGCATTTTCTATGTCCCAGTGGTATGGGGGTGGTGAGCAGCTGCATTTCCCAGGAGTTATGGACTGAATTGTGTCCCCTCCAAATTCACATGTTGAAACCCTACTCTCCAGTGTGACTGTATCTAGAGATGGGGTCTTCAGGAGATAATTAAGGTTAAATCAGGTAATAAGTGTAGGGATATAGCCTTATAAGATGAAGAAGAGAAAGAGATGTCTCTCTGTCTCTAAAACACACGAGGACACAGCAAGAAGGTGGCCATCTATAAGCCAGGAAGAAACCTACCTTTGCCAGAAACCTACCATACTGACCTCTTGATTTTGAACTTCCCAGCTTCCAGAACTGTGAGAAATAAATGTCTATTGTTTAAGCCACCTAGTCCTTGGTATTTTGTTATTGCAGCATGAACTGGCTAAGATACCAGGTTCCTGTGTCATGCCAATGGCAAGTACAGAGAAGACTGGAAAGGGAGAAGAAGAGAAAAGCCAGATATTTATTTTCTTCTCTTTCCCTGCAGCATCTTCAGGAGCAGTTATGCCTCTTTTATGACTTCAGTTGCCTCATCTTTAGGCTGACTGTGGTTCTGACCCTGAATTCCAGTAACACCACCCCCTATTTTTGTCCTTCCAGCTTAGGGGAGCCAGAAACGTCCTGCTGTTGCTAATCTCTATGTTGTTTTCAGTTTCACTTTCAGCCTTTCCATCTTTTGTGTTACCAATTTCCAGTATTAAATTTCCTCTATTGTAAATAAGTAAATATATTTTCTGTTTTCTAGTTGAATTTTGACTAAGACAGAGTAAATTTTAAAATGTGATATTGTGAAGCTATAATGTGCCATACAAATAATAACTATCCATACACTCAGTGGTCATACTGGACATTTCTATCTTTGCTCATCCTGCCCACAAGGCCTGCTTAGTCATTTTTGTGATCTGTCTTCTCTGATCTAATTGTTTATTCCAGAAGACCCACAAAGGGCCCATCACAGGTCACGTTGCTGACTCTATCCTAGTCCCTCTCTCAGAAACTTGAATTAGGAAACACAAAGGGACATTAAAATTATTTTCTAGAGAGAGGTCTCACTTTGTTGCCCTGGCTGGAGTGCAGTGGCACAATCATAGTTCACTGAAGCCTGGGTACAAGTGATTCTTTTGCCTCAGCCTCTGGAGTAGCTAGGACTACATGTGTGCACCACCATACATGACTAATTTTTATAACATTTTTAGTAGAGACAGGGTCTCGCTTTGTAGTCCAGGCTGGTCTTGAACTCCAGGCCTCAAGTAATCCTTCTGCCTCGGCCTCTCAAAGTGTTGGGATTATAGGCATGAGCCATTTTGCCTGGCCACAAAGGACCATTTTAGTTGGTGGTGCTCACTGGAGCTGAGAAGCCAAGCTATGAAGTCATACAAGATGACCATGTTCTGATAAGTAGAAGAATCCAGTCACAAGAGAGAGGACCAAGGACTAAGTCACATGGCTCCTGAGAAGTAGAGAATGTAGCCTTAGTTTCAAGTAACTCAGGAATGGAAAACCAAACATTGCATGTTCTCACTGATACGTGGGAGCTAAGCTATGAGGACGCAAAGGCATAAGAATGGTACAATGGACTTTGGGGACTTGTGGGGAAGAGTGGGAGGGAGGTGAGGATAAAAGACTACAAATATGGTGCAGTGTATACTGCTCAGGTGATGGGTGCACCAAAATCTCACAAATCAGCACTAAAGAACTTACTCATATAACCAAATACTACCCGTACCCCAATAACTTATGGAAAATTTTTAAAAAGAAACAAAAACAAATAGCTTTCTATTCCTCAGTACCACTTTTGCACAAGGATTGCTATTGCTATCCTCATATTTCATGAGATTCTTTATATGCCTTCCATATCTGTCTCTTTGTTGAAGCTATCTTGGGTATCTGTGATTTTTCAGCCCTGACTAGAACACTATGTGTGTCCGTGTACACACACACACACACACACACACCCCTTTTCTGAGTTTGAGCTGTTCTTAAAAATATTCAGCTTGTGACTGGGCAAAGGAAGTTATATGGAATTGTGTTTGGGATAAACAACAGGAACAAAAGTCTGTGAATTAGAGATGAAACTCTAGAATATCTCTGACTGCTCTGCTTATTTTAACTAAAGTTTATCAAGATGCCTTAAAGGTTTAGGCAAAAATATTTGTAAGTTAAATATAGTTGGCATTTTATAGCCTTTACCCTATACAGTTAACTAATAATGTTGGTGTTCACTGAAACCGGCTTTAAAATAATTACAACATTAAAAACAGAGCAGCAGTGATCATTACATTAAAATGTATTAAAAACCATCAAGGTCAAGGTAATGGTAGATTGAAGAAAAGAAAAAAAATGTATTAAAAACTGGATTTATAAGTGGTACCTTTCTCCATGGCCTCAAGGTAATGCTACCAGGTTTCAGCAAAAATCGGGTCAGGAAGAAAATACAGTAGGTAAGGGCTCTCTCTGGAAACTCTTCCATTTGTAATTTACTGAAAACAAACTTTTGAAACTCACTTAGAGCACCTAATAGATCATAATTACCATACACAACAGTTCTTTTGTGTTCCAGTTTGTCTTGCTATTAGATATTCATTCTCTGCCCAACAAAGAGTCCTGCTACTGAGATAACACCATTCCTGTGTTGATTCACTGGCTACATTCTAAAGCAGGTTGTGTATCATTTTCTTATTGTAATGTAAAATATCACAGAGAAAGGACTTGGATGGAAATGAGAAATGTGCTGTCAGAGGAAAGTCCAGCTTGCAAAGTTTTAACAGATACTGGTCAGCTTCACCAGTATCTGAAATTTGTCTGGAAGTTACTGTTGCTTTATTAAAAAGAAAAATTTCCGGACACCATATTTGTATACTCTAGTGGGTTTTAGCTGATTATACAAATCTATTTTTTGTCAAAAGGCAACAAATATCTTCATGAACTTTTTGATCACATAGTCAGGTATTTTTTAATATCTTTAAGTATGTAATTTGAGCTGTCATTGACTTTAGAGATCATACAATCCATGTGAAAAAGCACAAGAGTTCCTTCCCATTCCAAATATTAGATTATATTAATGATACTTAATAATTGTTTATAGGTTATGCATATTTAACTGCTATTGTGAAATGGTCGAGTATTCTTTTTAAAAATTTTTATTTAGAAAATGTTTTTAGAGACAAGGTCTTGCTCTGTCACCCACGCTGGAGTGCACTGGTGTGATCATGGTTCACTACATATCTCAAACTCCTGGGCTTGAGCAATCCTCCTGCCTCAGCCTCCCGAGTAGGTAAGACTACAGGTGTGTGCCACTACACCTGACTAATTTTTTAAACTTTATTTGTAGAAGCAGTAGTCTTGCTATGTTGCCCAGGTTGGTCTCAGATTCCTAGGCTCAAGCCTCTTTCCTTGGCCTCCCATGGTGCTGGGATTACAGAAGTGAGCTACTGCACCTGGCCTAAATATTCATGTTGGGGCAGAGAACGTTATCTTTTATGTGTTATCAGAAATGATCAGCAGTTACTATTAGAGACAAGACTCATTCCAGATTTCTAGACCTGTTTCTTTGTCTTTTTACAGAATCATACGTCTATAAAAGGTCATTTATAGAATCAACTTTTATGAAACCTGATTTTGACTAATTTATTAATATTTTAGCTTTCTATTGAATGTTTAAATAATAAAATGTAAAATTAATACCAGAAGAGTTTTCTTCAAATGCAGACATTTTACATATTTTATAGATAAATGTTTTAAAAACAAAACATAATTTTTAAAAATTGGTCCTCTCAAACCCTGTAACCATGAGAAGAACTGTACTAACATTTATTGCTTTGCTATTTATTGTTGTCAAGATCTGTCTTTTAAGTTCTGTCACTCTAGCAAGGTTATTTTCATTGCACTGGATCCCCTGAGCATTCTGTATTTTGGGATCTGGCTCTTCTTTCAAATAGAAGTATGTGAGTCTTTGTAGCAGCTGCTGGACTGAGAAGACCTGCTGGTCAACTGTGTTTTATTTCTCTATTTGGCTGCCTGGCATCTCTGGCCTGCCTTGACCTGCAGCACCCATGTCTCCACTAGTTCCTGCCAAACTCTATACTGCATCCCAAGGCCAATCTCTTGAAATTGGTTGAGGCAAAAGCAGCGAGGCAGTCTGCCCATGCCTTGGTGTTCTCCTCCACCCCCATCCCTAGGCTGCCCTATTTCCCTGTGCATTCTGTTTTGCTCATACTCTAGTTCTTTGTATTGTTGGGACCCATTACTATCTTCTAACCCCCAGCTTTTTGATTCCCTGCTTTTGCTAAAGTCAGTTTGGCTCATACTCAATTTCAGTCTTCTGAATTAACTTACCACCTCGGACATGAGGTTCTGATACAAGCCCTGACTTTGTTTTGTGCATGAATAACAGACCAGTGAGCTGATTCCAGTTTCTCTTGCTGACCATGGAATTGGGTTTTTCTCCAGGGCAAAGCCTTTCCTGCTTCATTGTATTTTTCCTTCTTAATTTACTCTCTGCTGCTCTTGAATCAGGTATGTGGCATATCCAAGATTCCTCAATGTCCGCTGTGCCTGCTGGCTTCCTGCTCTCCTTCTTTGCCAACCAACATTGCCTCCTGGCCCTTGGTCTTCTCCAGTGACTCTTTGAGTCCCTCAAGTGCCAAAAATAACAATAGGAGTTTGACAGCTTTTGACTACATTTGAATCACTTCTTTCTCCAGATCTTCAGGTTCTATAATCCATCAAAGCCTAAACTTCTAGCATGGCAGGCTACAACAAGCCAGCAAAAGTAGGAAATAGTGCCATCAACACTCATCAAAATCTTCAGGGATAAATATAAAGAGTGACACCTGCACATTAATTCCTAACTTATTTTTTAACAGTCAAGAATGTTTCAGGAAACCTGCAACAAAAAGTCTAAATTAATAAATGATGTGTTTTATTTTATCTTAAACCTTACGTAAGTATAAAATGCAAAAATTATCTGCTTCTGGGAAAAATCTTTTTCTAGGATTACTTTTATATTGTAACATTTCAAAGTCAAATGAAAACTAAGATTTTAGAGGGTGAATTTCTCAAGTTCATGTTTAATAAAGATTGCATCTGTAAATGATCCCCCTGTATTATGTGTATGACATAATGGTAATATTGCTGCAGGGTGACTGTTCAGATCTTGCTCCAAGAGGTCCTGGTAGCCATATACGAGAACCCCTAGGAGTAAGGAGCTTGGGGGGCTGTGGTAGCTTGCAGATACTATTAGAGTCACTAAGATGCAGTGAAGCTTAATATCCAAGTGATTCAGGAGACCATATGTTATGAGTGTCTAGCCTGGTATGTTGGATGTGACCAATTAGCACTTGGCCTAAATTTCTGCTTCCTAGTGTGATGTCTTGTGTTCCAGAGGCTCAAAAGATTTCTTAAAAAAACATTTTTCAGACTCATTTGCAGCTAGTGCTCTCAATATTTGTTAAGGGCTTCTAAAAAGATGCATTTGTGTGAGTTTTGGAAATGAAATGTGAGGTGGAATTTACTTTCTATTATTTTTGGCTATTTTCTGCTGGCAAGAATAGTTATAGAGTTTTTCTGCAGCCGTGTTCCAGGATCCACTCTCCAGTTTCATGGATGTTGAGAGACACTTGTAGAGCAAACAGTGACAGCCACATGTTCCAATGTCTTCACACCTGCTTGAGGGCATCGAGTGGCAGTGGCAGGGGTTTCTTGATTTCAATCTTCTTACTTCCCTGTATTCGTATTATTTTCCATGTCACTAAATGAGAGAAATATAACCAAAAGTAGAAGGTGGAAGTGTTGGCATATCAGTTCTGAGCCTAAACCTCAAGAGGATTTGTTTCCACTCACCCTTCTGACGTCACCATGAGATGACTACACGGTATTCCAGTGAACGTGCTGGTCCCAGCAGGTAGATGAGAAACACATGAAGCAGAGCTTCCTGCCTCAGTCCAGCTGCTCCTAGCAAGCCCAGCCTAGATTATCCAACTGCAGGCACAAAGCTAAATATGTACTTATTGTTGTAGGCCAGTGAAATTTTGTCATTGTTTGTTAAGCATCATTGCTGCAGTCATAGTTGATACCACAGTAATAGTGGTTTATTATTGAACTCAGTCATTCTAATAACAACTTTTTGTTTCCCCTCATTTGTGATTGTGACAAATGTAATTGCTCCCCTGGCAGATGGCTTTATAGTGTTCTGGCAATCATTCTGGAAGTCCAATCTAGAGCTTGTTGCTCCAGTGCATCAGATAGTTTTTAAGTGTCTAGTTTCATTTCTACTTAAAATAACTAGATCCACCTCAGACCCGTTAGGGCGGCTGCTGTTAAAAAAACAAAAACAAAACAAAACAGAAAATAAGTGTTGGTGAGGATGTGGAGAAATTGGAAACCTTGTTCACTGTCATGGAAATATAAAATGGTGCAGCTGTTGTGAAAAACAGTATGTGTGGCAATTCCTCAAAAATTAAAAATAGAATTACCATATGATCCATCAATTTCACTTCCGGGTTTATAGCCAATAGCATTGAAAGCAGAGAAGTCCATCAATAGATGGATGGCTAAACAAAGTGTGGTATATACATACAATGGAGTATTATTCAGCCTTAAAAAGGAAGGCAATTCCTTCACATGCTACAACATGAATGAACATTGAAGGCATTATGTTAAGTGAAATAAACCAGTCACAAAAGAGCAAGTATTGTAGTGTTCCACTTATATGAGGTACCTAGAGTTATCAAATTCATAGACAGAAAGTAGAATGATGGTTGTCAGGGGCTGGGGGAAGGGAGGATGGGGAAATATTGTATAACAGAAACAGAGTTTTCATTTTGCAAAATGAAAACAGTTCTGGAGATGGATGGTGGCAATGCCTATATGATCATGTGAATGTGCTTCATGTCACTGAACTATACACTTAAAAATTGTTATGATGATAAATTTTGTTATGTGTATTTTACCACAATTAAAAATAATTTTTTAAAAGAATGTAGAGAGTTTTTGTTTTCTGCATTAAAACCCGAATTACCATCAAGGACCATGAGAAGGACAATACCAATCATTCAGAATGAGTCCTCTCACTGGGCCTCTGCATTTGATCTCCTGAGTGACATTCCACTTCTCACCCAGTACAGGATGCCTAATTAAGGTTGCAGGGGGGGTCCTTCTTTTTAAATATGAAGGGACTTTTCCCGCTAATCTGAGTGAGGAATAGAAATGAGAGAAGTCAGTCTTAACAGTCTCTCCTATCCACAGAGTTGTTTTCCTTGGTAGGTCCTTCTTGGGTGAGTGATACTTACTGGGAACTCCATCTAGTAATTCTCAGGGATGACTGGTACCCCTCTCCACCTCTGCCAAATCTCCCTGTGTGATGACTCTGTGGTGTCTCAGCTTAACTAAGTTAAACTGCATTTTCCAGAATTCTGTTTGTAGTGCAGTACCAGATAGAGTGGGTTATAAGAGATACACTCTTGTGAGAGCTAGAAAATGAAGAGAACTGGTAGCCATTTGGTAGCGTATACAATCCTCCCAGTTATTCAATCAAACACTAATCTCAGTGCTGCTGTGAAGGGCTTTTGCAAATGTAATTAAAGTCCTTCATCAGTTGACTTTAAGTTACCCTGGGTGGGTCTGACCTGACCAGTTGGAAGGCCTTAAAAGAGGGCATAGGGCTTCTTTGGGGACAGAGAGAAAAAAAGGAGGAAGGAGAGAAGATGGGGGAGAGGGTACATGTCTGTGCCCAAGGGTTCTGGCCTGCTTATAATCTTCCCTTCCTGACCACCTGTGAACAAGCTCCTGGCTGTGCCCTCGGGGTTTCTGCTTGTTTGTGATCTTCTTTTCATAACTGCTTGCCCCACAGACTTTGGACTTACTTGGCCAGCTGCACAATTGTGCGCGTGCACACGCACGCACACACACACACACACACACACACACACGAGGAGATGTATTTATCTTCTACTAGTCTGCTTTACTGGTTGAACTCGGACTGATACATCCTGCAAGATGATCAGGAAACAGCAGCCCTTTCTGAGTAGCTTCTGCCTTGCTCGTCTTCGCCAGATGCACGCAGGCTGTATGATGTTGAAGATAAAGGCAGCCCTCCAAGAATATAATGGTGAGGGAGAACCAGGGACTGCGACTTTAAAACTTTCCTTTTCCTTTGTACACAAGGGGCTGGAGATATCACAGGCTTGGCTTTCAGATGGAAGGTACTGCACACAAATGCTCCCTGTGTGCCAAGTCCTTCTTCATTCTCACTCTCTCTTCTTACTCCGATCCTTGGTCCTGTTTCACAACCCCCTCTTTGAAGACCCTAAGCTGGTGTTCATTATTCCCTGCACCCCACCACAGGAGGGAGCAGTTCAGACACTTCCATCGCTTACTCTGTTGTACAAATTTCATGCCTCAGGTTTCAGAGGGATACTGACAGATGCTCTACCATCTACCCAGGCTTGAACTGTGAAGAGGATAAAACAGTATCTGCTTATCTCAATAGAGAAGATAGAAGTTCTCTGATTCCATTTGAGGCTCCTCACCTGTGAGAACAGTAGGTGATGTCTTCACTAGTTACCTAAGAAGCAAACAGATCTCACCTAGAAAGCACATGCAACATGGCCAGGTCTCGTAGGACCACAGCACATTTCTCCTGTTCATAGACTCCTCTTGACGCTGTTTACATTACAAAGCTTGCCCTAAAGGGTGGTTCTAAGACTTTTGAAAAGGTTGGCACAGATTCCATTTAGTTTCTTTCTGATGCCCAGATTACTCCCTGAGTTGAAATGTGGATGAAAATAGTTCCTTTTATCCTATTGCTTCTACTCAGAGTGATGTAGATTTGAACTGCATCTTGGTTCAGGAAGTTTCCCGAGCCCCTGGAACTTGTCATTTATGTGAATCTGTAGGCAGATTCTGGCTACCTTCCACCCTCTGGCTCATTTGGGGATCAGGATACTAGGGTGTAGGGCCAAGCCTGCTGTTTCTCCATTATGACAATGTAATAGCCTGAGTAAGGCACCAGCACAAAATAGTGCATCCTCTCCCTATGCAAAAAAGGGTGTTAGTGTAGGCTGCATTTACAGAAATGCACTCTCTGGTGCCAACTCCCACTTCGTGTCCATGCATACTCCTTACCCAGGCTTGCCTCAGAAGTATCTAATGTAAAGACTTAGGCCAGATTACCAGACAGACCAACATGTAGTACAGGCAGGTAGTGGCCATCCTAGTCCTCAGAGTTTTCAGTCTCTAGACTTCCACTTGCCAATATCTACATATCTGCTGGAGGGATCTTTCCTCCACCCCCCACCTACAACTGTGAAAAACCATGTTACCCAATTAAGAGTTAACTTTCTGCCCTCTCACTCCAGTAAGCCCTTAGTTGTTGCCTTTTTTTTTTTTTTTTGATAGGGTCTTCCTCTCTCACCCAAGCTGGACTGCAGTGGTGCAATCTCAGCTCACTGTAACCTCGGCCTCCTGAGCTCAAGCGATTCTCTCACCTCAGCCTCCCGAGTAGCTGGGAATACAAGTGCGTGCCACAACACCAGACTAATTTTTGTATTTTTTGTAAAGATGGAGTTTCACCATGTTGGCCAGGCTGGTCTTGAACTCCTGGGCTCAAGTGACCCACCTGCCTTGTCTATCCAAAGCGCTGGGATTACAGGCATGAGCCACCACACCTGGCCAATTGTTGACTCTTGTAGAAATGTACAAAATGTATACATTTTATGTATAAATATCCCAACTCCCTCACCTCACAGCTCGGGTAATTCTGAAACATACGTTTGCACTATTTGTAAGGATTCCTACATGGGAAATAGAGCACCAGCTCCCACTGTGGCAGATCACCTAATAGCACTCCTACTGGTTGCTTTCTCTTTCTGTCTTTATATATCACATTCTCACTTATTTACTTTTGTTATTTTTGTTTCCCTAATAAAACTACTTGCACTAATGTCCTTGTTTTGAGTCTGCTTTTGGGAAAACTCCAACGAAGCCACAAATATGTGCTTTGTTTCTTAGGTCTTCTTTTGAGTTCCTGGAACTGCAGCCATAGTATCTGCCTCTCCAACTGAATGGCTGAAAGGCTATATCTGCTCAGGTGAGGGTATTACACACAACACATAACAAGACCAGGAAGTTCATAGAACCTTCCCGGCAGGGCTCCATGCTGCATGTGAGGCCATGTATCTTTGCCTCTCCTCTTGCGCAGGAGAAAAGCAGTACCACCTCTTCTGTTTTCCTCCAAGTCACTGGAATCTGGGATTTGAGTTTCAGAGCTGCACTATGAAGCCTGAAAATGGACCTGGATTTCCATCCAGTTATTCCCAGCAGAAAAAGTCAAGTTGTCTTAGTGTGATAAACTGAGATGGGTGTGGGGTAGATAGTGGGAGCAAAGAGCAAATGTGGGGAAATGCAAAGCAAATGAATGGGAGATAATTGCTAGATGGGAAACATAAGACTTTACGTTTACTTTTATCCAGTGCTTGTGCTGGTTACACAATGTGTGGTGGGTCAGCCTGGGTTAAAGGCACAGTTGGAGATAAATCTTAAATTGTCTTGATTTTCGTACAGAAAAATTATGTCGCTAAAGTTGGTAAGATTCTTTTTGGTCCCGAAACCTACTTCTTTCCTCTTCTCGTATTAAAACTGAATACATTAAAAGGAAAAAGATGATGCAGTGAAGGTTGGCTTGAGGAGTCACTTCAGGCTCTACCTTTTGCTATTCCCATCAACCTTTGTTCTCTTCGGTTTCTGTCTTTGTTTCTGTACCTACATTATCCCTGCATCCCTGAGAGAACTGAAAACTCACCCTCGCCTTGAAGAACTCGTAATCTAGTTAGAGTAGGCAGCTGTATAAACAGATTCAAAGGGTAGATAGTAAGTGCTAAATAAGGCCATAACTTAAGTGCTATTGAAACACAAGACAAAGCAGCTAATTCTACTCTGGGCATGGAAGATGGATGAATGAAAAGGCACTGAAAAATGAAGAGGAGATTTTCAAGCTGAGAGGTGCAGCAAGGACATTTCAGGCAGAAGGGCTACCATATCTACTCTATTTGTGATTCTTGAGATCTTATTTTTAGGTCAATAAATCTTGTGAGGCTGGTCGTGAACTTGAAAAAACTTCAAATGAGTTCCTTGAGAGCTCTTGGGGAAAGAGAATCCATATGGGAAGTTAGTATTTTGGCAACATAATTTTTTTTTTCAGAACCATCTCTGATGTGTAGCTTCTGAAATTTTGACATTTGTTTCTTATGAATTAAGAACTTTAATGGATAAGCTACATAATTTGAAAGTACTACCCACAGGAAACATAAATGAAGGTCAAGCACACATACAAAGTCACTTGATGTGTATACTGCTTTTTGATTAAAGGGAAAGAATGCCTAGAGTTCAGATTTCAAAAGCAATTATGAAATACGTTTGGGCAAGGTATGAATTCAGGTCCTGACTTTTCATCTAAAAAACGAAAACAAAAAGATTTCCTATGAAGTCTTTGACTCTCTGAAAGCATTGCTATAGTATGAAGATTTTGGAGAATTTTGACTAGGGAGTAACGAGTTTACTTTTGCTAAACATAGATTGGAGATCCTTTTCTTTACTGATGGAAGAGTTTTTAAAATTTAGTGATATGGTTTGGCTGTGTCCCCACCCAAATCTCATCTTGAATTTTCATGTATTGTTAGAGGGACCCAGTAGGAGGTAATTGAATTATGGGGCAGGTCTTTCCTGTGCTGTTCTTATGATAGTGAATAAATCTCACCAGAGTTGACGGTTTTAAAAAGGGGAGTTTCCCTGCACAAGGTCTCTTGTCTGCTGTCATGTGAGACGTGCCTTTCACCTTCCACCTTGATTGTGAAGCCTCCCCAGTCACATGGAATTTTAAGTCCATTAAAACCTCTTTTTCTTCCCAATCTTGGATATGTCTTTATCAGCAGTGTGAAAACGGAGTAATACATTTAGGGATACTTTTCATTCCACTTATTGTTGATATGAAACACTTTTCACTTGGACATTTGTACTCAGGAGATTGGATACTGTGAAGGAAAATACTAATGAATATGCAACTTTCTCCAGCTCTACCATTTATTAGGAGTCTGTGGCTTGTGTTAGATTCTGAGCTGTTGTCGTTGGTAAGGTCTAGTAACAGCATTGCTTCTCCATGATATTAGGAGTCCTTTCCTGTTACTGTATTATTACCAGCACTTCGGTTCTATCTCTTGGTTGATAATGGCTGCTTCAGCTACAACCAGTGATCAATTTATTTTAAAACAAATTAAGCTTCAGCTTCAGGATCCTTCACTTGCATGGGGTTTTTTCATGTGATGTGTACGCTGGAGGAGCTGCAGACTTTTCTGGGATTTGACTGCAGGGGTTCTTAACCACTTTTTTGTTCTATGGATGGTTTTGGCACTCTGGTGAAGTCTACAGACTCCTTCTCGGAATAATGTTCTTACACATTTAAAGTAAAATGCATGCAATTACAGAAAAAAAATCAATTATATTAAAAACCAAGTATCAAAAATTTTTGAAAATTTGTGATATAGAAATATATGCACTCCTTTATTAATGCATTAAATAACAAAATCTAACGATTGCAAGGCTCTTGTATTGGTTCGAACCCAGAGACCACGCCAAGAGAGGACACGAGGTGGTGTGGAGCAATACGCTATTTTAATAAGCACCTGGGTGCAGACGGGCTGAGGCCTAAAATGGCGTCAGCCCCAAATGAGGACTGAGCAGGGGTTTTACAGTCCTCTGTAAACAGTAAGTGTCCCAGTCTGACGTGACTGCTACGTAGCACCCGGACGGCCTCCCTCTCGATCTTCAGTGGGTATGTGTCTTCCGGCCAGCTCTCTTCCTGCTTCTGCTATCTTGCTGACAACAGGCTACTGGCGCAAGTGGCCTTGCGCTTTGGGACTGGGCCTGAGAAGGGAGAAGTTATTCATTCCCTTAAGCTTTCAGGCCCTGGGGAGAATCTTTCAATTATGAACTTAATAACTACCATAATTTTGAAGTAGAAATGAACATTAATGATATCTGGCATGTTTACATTAATTATAACATCATAGGAAAATATCTAGTTTCTATTGGTGAAAAGTCATGGGTAAAGCAAATACTAGTGGTTAATTAGAGTTTTTATTTGGTCTCCTACTTTCTTTAATTTATGTTGTTATTCTTTATTTTATTTTATTTATTTATTTTCAGGCGGCATCTTGCTCTGTCCCCCAGGCTGGAGTGCAGTGGCACGATCTCGGCTCACTGCGAGCTCCGCCTCCCGGGTTCATGCCATTCTCCCACCTCAGCCTCCCGAGTAGCTGGGACTACAGGTGCCCGCCACCATGCCTGGCTAACTTTTTGTATTTTTAGTAGACAGACGGGGTTTCGCATTGTTAGTCAGGATGGTCTCGATCTGCTGACCTCGTGATCTGCCCGCCTCGGCCTCCCAAAGTGTTGGGATTACAGGCGTGAGCCACCGTGCCCGGCATTCTTGTTCTTTTTCAAAAATACGACAGTGAAAGTTGGGATAACTTCTTTCTGTTTCTTGGATTAGGTTTTCTTCTGGT
Source organism: Colobus angolensis palliatus (assembly GCF_000951035.1). NCBI lineage: Eukaryota > Metazoa > Chordata > Mammalia > Primates > Cercopithecidae > Colobus > Colobus angolensis. Next base: position 2,281,951 of record NW_012115489.1, on the reverse strand, counting down.
TTGAGCTTTTTGTGTCTGATTCTTCAATGTTTTCTTCCTTCCTCCCTCCCTCTCTCTCTTTAGTTTTCATTCTTCTTTTTTTAAAATGTGCCAAATTAAGTTTTCCTGATTGTTCATTCTGTTCTTTTTCATGTTTTGCTCTATCTAGGCATACATTCGATTAACTTCAACATACTACAAGTGATTTCTTGGCTCCCTTTCTGCTTTATCTGAGACCACTTTTCCCACTGAATTGTAAAGTGAGGCAAGGGATTCTGTTCTCTATCTTCTGTTCTACAGCCTGAGGAAATATAGGCTATAGTGTGAATGGGTATGTAGTGGAGATGTTGTCTTTGTTCTTGATTTTGTTAAATACCAATGTTCAATCTGCTTATTTATAGAGTATACACTATTCCAGTGGGGCATACTATGTATAGCATTGAAGGCTTCATTTCTGTTACAGAAAAACTTGCTATTCACTTATTTTATCCTCTTCTTTTCCAGTTTCCATTACAACTTAGTGAAAAGAATGATTAACACACAAAAAGAGGAAAAAAAGATAAAAGAAAACAAGAAAGACAAGGGTGGTTGCTCAGTTTGCTTTTCTCCAGACTTGAGGTTCGTGAGAATTTTCAGGATTCATTAATAATGTCTGGATAGTGGAGGCGGTATTATAAGCTGAACTAGTTCCTCTGTTGGGCTTCAGAATTTCCTATTTCTTTTTTTGGACACCTGTTTTTGAACATTAGTTTAAACATATTTTCTTGTTTGATAAATTGTCAGCAAAATATGTGGATCATTCTGTTCGGTGAAGTAGAAGAGAAGTTTTTCGAAGGAGTTTCAATCTTACCTCTTCTCACAAGACTATCAGTTTTTAAAGTTTTAAAATGGAGTAACCGGATGTAGTGGCACATGCCTATAATCCCAGCTACTTGGGAGGCTGAAGCATGAGAATAGAGAATCTCTTGAATCTTGGAGGTGGAGGCTGCAGTGAGCTGACATTGTGCCACTGCTCTCGTGCCTGGGCGACAGTTAGACACTGCCTCAAATAATAATAATAATAATAATAATAATAATAATGTAAGATAAAATGGACCTAAGTATACCTAACTGAAGAGTTGTTGCTATGATAAAATGGATTTATATTTGTGAGGTATCTAGCACAGTATTTGATGCAAAGAAGGTTGATGAAATTCATTTAATTTAAAGAAAATGAATAGAGTAGTAGCTTTATATATGCTATAAAATATGAAAAACATGCATCATTTCCAACCCTCTCCCTCAAGATATATTCATATTTCTAACACTTAGAAATATTAAAACTTTTATTGCAAATGAAGGGCACATGATCAAACATCTAGAGTAAGTATTATGCTTATACCATTAATTTAAAATTGACTCTTAATATATGATATTTTTAGGTAGGTTGGGAGAATCAGGGGAAATAACAGTAATCTGTGAGAAACATGTCAATACGTTTGCAGTTACTTCTTGACTATTCTCATGGGGATTTTCTCAACACTTGATTATTAGCACCTTCCAGTTGATGTCCAGAAAGCAGGAAAAGAGTCTGCTACTTGGTATTGTCCAGATCAGTTGTTTTTTTATTAGTGAAATCCAGACTAGATGCTCATTCCCAAGAAAACCCTCCAATTTAGAAGATTCTGTAAACAGACCATTTATTCCATACTGATCTGTAAGTAGAAATTTGTGCTGCCTCTTCCACGAGCCTTCTGGAAGAATGACACATTTGCCTTTATTAAATGGAGAATGAAAGGAGATTGGGAAAAATTTGTAAAACTACTTCTTCAAAGAATCAAATATATGTGTTTGTATACATTTGATAAAAATAAAAAAATATATTTAAAGAGAGACATTGTGAACTTTTCCTCCCATACTTTCTTTCTCCCTTGTTTGCTTCCCTTGTATAATTGTACATTTATTAGGAGGAAGGAATTCATTTGATCTATCTTTCTACTCTCCTTTCCACTCCCATCCCTAGCACAGTGACTGGAACATAGTAGGTGTGTGAGTATTTTTTAAACAAATATATGCATTTAATGTGTGGGCTGAATAAACAGCTCTGATTTATAGCCATCATGTATTGAGCTTGTCAGATTTAAAATCATATTTTTCATTTTTCCGAGGAACTATGCATGCAATCAGAGGACTTTACTAGTTGTTATCTAATGCTACCAGAGGAATTACTATCACAACTCTTCCAAGCTTTCTTATAGTTAGGCTCCAGTGTATTCTTTTGCCATATACTACTGAGTAGACTAGATTCTGGAAGCCATTTGGAGAGAATATTGTGGATGTAGGCCACATTTTCCCCCCAGGTATTGATAGTATTCATAGTATGCTTAGTAGAGATTCCTCAGATTTTTTATCTTTGTCCTGATAATTGCCTTCTATCAAAAAGCAAATGTCTCTTTTTTACTGGGGTACGTATGTTAAACAACACAGATGACCAATAACATTACAGCTAAACAGTCAAGAAAAAGTCATGACTCATATCCTTTCGGGTGTTCACCATTTTGGTTGATGGGTGGCTTACGTCAGTCAAGGCAATTGCATTCTCCAAAATTAACAGGTGTGTTCTTACATATTGTGTTTTAATATACATCCTTTCACAATTAGGGGCGTTATTTACTTAGGATTAAAAGAGATCTAGGTGCCGAACATGCTTTACACTTTCCATTCTCCGTACCCTTGCTTACGATCCTTCTACAGTGCATGCCATCGGTTGTTCCCATGTATCTGTGGAGGCCACTTCTACAGCCAATGTCAAATACACTCATTTCTCATACATTACTTTTCATTATAGTACCATTTATCTTACACAGGGTTTACAATGAAAAATATGCAAACATATTTAGAATAAAGAAGGGTCGAGACAAGTGGGTAGGAAGCCAACCATGTAAAGGTAGACCAGCATGTAGTACTTTGAAAAAAACAAATCAATCATAAGAATTCTGATAATATGGTATGGGAATATATCTTTAGAATTCAGCAGATGTCTCATTTGTGATTATCTTTCATGTTTTAGTATTCTGCATTTATTAGGCAGGTTGGGGATGGGGATATGGGCTGTATTTTATGGCATCTTGCAGATTAGTCCTGAAAATTGTTATGGGCTCACACATCTATAGCACAAAAGAAAACTAGAAAGGGCAAACAAAATGAAAGATTTTAAATTAATTTGGCAATGGTTGCCAGCTAGGTGGATGCCACTCTTCTTCAAGCGACCAGACTTCACTTTCATTAGCTACATTAATCCATTAATTAATACAAGGAATTTTGTTGAGCACTTAATTTGCTACAATAACTATGCTAGTTGTTGGACATGGTCCCAACATTATCCTGATATTGGGAATCTGTGAAAAGGGTTAATGGGAAAGACATAGTATATAAAAATTTTTAAATTGTAGCTTGGGATATTAAAACAAATATGAGTGACTAATGTAATCTCTCCAGTTTTATAATATAACTAGTTTTATTAGAAACTTTTTTGAATTGTCAAAATGGTTCTGAAATATCTTTAATTATCTGAAATATCTTGCTATTATTACTATATAAGGGTAGTCATCTTTTTTGTGGGAACCCTTTGAAAATAATTTAACTGCTTTTAAAAATATGTAATGAATTGAAATTATATTTAAATGATCTCATTCACTTAAATTTAGTAAGATAATTCAAGCCCTTCCACTCCCTTATCCTGACACTTTTAAAATAACTCACTTATATTTTAATTACTCTTGGGGTCTCCTGCTATGAAGCAATTGTAGAATTTAATTTTTTGCTCATAAGAAAGATAGGTCTGTGGTTATTAATAATTATTCAGTATGAAAAACCATGACATTCATAGTAAATACAGAGACAAATCTCATCTTTAGATTAGCAGGAGTATGAAGAAGCAAATTAACCTTCATGAAATACTGCCTTTGAAGAAGAAAAATTAGGATAATAGAAGAAAGACTGATGAAATTTGACCTGTTTCCAGGACAGAAGAGATGACCTATTTGGGGTTGTTGGAATTATTACTAATTATGGAGAGGTATTTAGATGTATGCAGACTGCATAGAAAATATGCAAAATAATATACTTTCACATCTGTATAGATATTATGTGGTGGTTTAAAATACATCCACAAGTTCTCTGGCACCGCTCCCTTCAAGGAATGGAAACCAAATTCCCACTCCTTGACTGTGGGCTGAACTTAGTGATTTGCTTCTAATGAACAGAATAAAGTAGAAGTAATGGCATGCGACTTAGAAGACAAGGTCATAAAAGGTCCTGCAGCATTATCTTCATTTTCTTCCTTGGATTGCTTGTTTTGATGGGGGAGTGGGGTGGTGTGGGTGAGGGAAACCAGCTGCCATGTTGTTAGGACGTGCAGGCAACCCTGTGGAGAAATACACGCAGTGAGGAACTGAGGCCTTCTGCCAAACACAAGTGAGGAATTGACTCATTCTGACAACATTATTATTGGTGAGCCATCTTGGAAGTGGATCCTTCAGCCCCACTTAAGCCTTCGGATGACTGTAGCCCTGGCTAATATCTTGATTGCAACCACACAAGACACTCTGAACCAGAATCATCAAGCTAATCTGATTTCAAAATCCTGGCCCAAAGAAATCATAAGATAATAAATGTTTATTGTTTTAAGCCACTAAGTTTTTTGGGGTTGGGGAGTAATTTGTTACATAGAAGAGCTAAATAATACAAACTCTATAATAGGATTTGTTTTTAAGACACAAATAATTTCAGCTGTTTTAATCTAAAAGAGGTATAATATAAGGAGTTGGAAGGACTAGAAAAATGTTATTTAGGCTACATTTGCAGAATAATACCACTATACTGTCCTGCAAGGGGAGCTGCTACTTCTACCATTATTAGGAGGATGAAAAATTGGAAAGTTGTGCTGGAATTTCTGACTTCAATGAACTCTGCCAAATGAATCAGGAAGCCTCTGCCACTATTGCTGCTGAAATAATACCCACAAAGTTCCTACCTGGATACAGGAATGTGGCTGCAGAACAAAGCATCAGGAAGAATTCCTCTGCCTTACTTCTACCTTCCAAGTCACATGAAAATATATCTGGTTGGCAAAATACCGGCCCCATCCACAAAAAAAAAAAAAAAAAAAAAAAAAAAAAATTCTTCGAGGACTCTAGCTGTGAGGAAACCTGGGAAATGTCGTTTGTAGCTTTCTAACCTCTGTAGTACAGGAAGGCATACCCCGTTAGATCTTGTACAGTTTTGCATTTCTGTGAATATTCTTGAGCTTTATTCTTCAACACAAGTAAGTTTCTTGGACACAGTTTGATTCTTTTGCGTCTTGCTTTTAGGATTTGCTAAGTTTAGTCTAGGATTCATTATTTTCCACTCCTGAGGCAAGAGCATTCCAAGTATTCTACCCAATGCTCTGTAGCCTATAAGGTTTTCTAGTCCGGTTGGTGGGCACTATTTCAATCCCTGTGTAGGTGCCAGGCACTGTTCCCTGTAATCCTTTCACATGGTTCTTTCTTTGGCCTAAGGTATTTTCCTCACACACATGGGATGATCATTACTCTGCTGAATATGTAGTTGGGAGCCTCTGCAGATGTCTGGGCTTCTTTCTGTGTGCAGCTCTCTCCTCTCTGGTATACTTTAATGTGATTTCTGACACCTTAGTCTCCCTGAGATGAACTCTTAGTTCTGTCTCCTTAATTCAGGAAATCCGTCTGGCTCCACCTAAGTTTTCCTTCCCTGTACTGCAGCCTGGAAACTCTCAAGCCAGTAAGCGGGGACAATCATGGGGCTTACCTCATTTCTTTCCTGTTTCTCAGGGATCACCGTCCTTCATTGCTTGATGTTTAGTGTCTTCCAAACTGTTTGTTCAAATATGTTGTGTCTTTTTTTTTGGTTGTTACCAATGAGAGTATAAATCTGGCCCTTATTACTCCATTTCAGCCCCTTATTGTTTTTGGTTTTCTTTTTCTTTTTTTTATTTTTATTATACTTTAAGTTCTAGGGTACATGTGTACAACGTGCAGGTTTATTACATATGTATACATGTGCCATGTTGGTGTGCTGTACCCATTAACTCGTCATTTACATGAGGTATATCTCCTAATGCTAGCCCTCTCCCCTCCCCCTCCCCACAATAGGACCCAGTGTATGATGCTCCCCTTCCTCTGTCCAAGTGATCTCATTGTTCAATTCCCCTCTATGAGTGAGAACATGCAGTATTTGGTTTTCTGTTCTTGCAATAGTTTGCTGAGAATGATGGTTTCTAGCTGCATCCATGTCCCTACAAAGGACATGAAC
>NW_012115489.1:2117300-2271135 GCF_000951035.1 Colobus angolensis palliatus | reverse complement strand
GTAGGTCTGTTGGAGTTTGCTTGAGGTCCACTCCAGACCCTGTTTGCCTGGGTATCAGCAGCGGAGGCTGCAGAAGATAGAATATTGCTGCACAGCAAGTGTTGCTATCTGATTCTTGCTCTGGAAGCTTTGTCTCAGGGGTGTACCCTGCAATGTGAGGTGTGAGGTGTTGGTCTGCACTTAGTGGGGGATGTCTCCCAGTTAGGCTACTCAGGGGTCAGGGACCCACTTGAGCAGGCAGTCTGTCCGTTCTCAGATCTCAGCCTCCGTGCTGGGAGATCCACTGCTCTCTTCAAAGCTATCAGACAGGGGCATTTACCTCTGCTGAGGTTTCTGCTGCTTTTTGTTTAGCTATGCCCTGTCCCTAGAGGAGGAGTCTACAGAGACAGGCCAGGCTCCTTGAGCTGCGGTGGGCTCCACCCAATTCGAGCTTCCCGGTGGCTTTGTTTACCCACTTAATCCTCAGCAATGGTGGGCGCCCCTTCCCCAGCCTCACTGCCACCTTGCAGTGAGATCTCAGACTGTTGTGCTGGCAATGAGGGAGGCTCCATGGGCATGGGACCCTCCGGGCCAGGTGTGGGATATAATCTCCTGGTGTGCCGTTTGCTAAGACCCTGGGTAAAGCGCGGTATTAGGGTGGGATTTACCCAATTTTCCAGGTGTTGTCTCAGTTTCCCTTGGCTAGGAAAAGGGATTCCCTTCCCCCTTGTGCTTCCCAGGTGAGGCGATGCCTCGCCCTGCTTCAGCTCTTGCTAGTTGGGCTGCACCAGCTAACCAGCACTGATTGTCTGGCCCTCCCCAGTGAGATGAACCTGGTACCTCAGTTGAAAATGCAGAAATCACCTGTCTTCTGTGTCACTCATGCTGGGAGCTGGAGGCTGGAGCTGTTCCTATTTGGCCATCTTGGGCATGCCCTGTTTTTGTTTGTTTGTTTTTTTTAAATCAGAGCCTGTATCACATCTTGTAGGAAAGCATTTCAACCTAACATGGTATTATTTCCCTGGTGACACCATAACTGAGTCTTTAGTAAGCCATGGTTTTTTTTTTTTTTTTTTTTTTTTTTTGATGGAGTCTTGCTCTGTCACCCAGGCTGGAGTGCAGTGGCATGATCTGGGCTCACTGCAACCTCTGCCTCCTGGGTTCAAGTGATTCTCCTGCCTCAGCCTCCCGAGTAGCTGGGATTACAGGTGCCCACCACTACGCCCTGCTAATTTTTGTATTTTTAGTAGAGACGGGGTTTCACCATGTTGTCCAGGCTGGTTTCAAACTCCTGATCTCAGTTAATCCACCTGCCTCAGCCTCCCAAAGTGCTGGGATTATAGGTGTGAGCCACCATGCCTGGTCTAGTAAGCAATTTTTACTGCTTTAGAAGGCTGAATAATTCTGGGTGATGGTATACATAATGGTTACCATATTTATAATATGCTTAATTTTTCTCTACATTTTGTTCCTCAGTCAGTAGTTGAATGAACAAGACATTTAGTAAGTCTGCGGATGGCAGTACTGGCAGAAATCTGACAGATAGGAAGGATAACTCAAACTCGGAATACATCTCTACTCCATTGGGGAAATCTCTGCCTTGCTACAAGGGAGGATTTTCTATACAGTCAGCTGCCCACCAGGTACTAGTTTATGGTACTATGTCATGGACTCATTGCTGGCTTCTGCTGTTGGCTGATTGAGCACTCAGCAACAGAAGTAGTCAGATCAGCTTTGGTGAGGGAAAGTTCATCCCTTCCACCATGGCAACCTGTTCATGTGCCCATTGAGTAAATACTGGGGTAGCTGGGGAAAGAGTCTGACTGACATCTCCAGAACACTTTTACTTGTTTAGCAGGTTTTGGAGAGTTTCATCTGCAGTGGTTGACTTTTGGTTAGCATTCACAACAGACACAACTAATTTTGCACTTTGAGCCGATTCCGAGAGGTTATCTGTCTGTTACATATTGCTGTATAACAAATCATCCCAAAATTAATGGTTTAAGATAACATTTATTTTGCTCATGAATCTGCTATTTAGGCTGGTCTCACGGAGACAGCACATCTCTGTTTTGCTTAGTGTCACTTGGGATGACTTGAAGGCCAGGGACTGGATTATTCTGAAGATTTGCTCACTCACATATCTGGAGGTTGTTGCTGATATAGGCTTGGTCTTCAGGTGGTGCTGTGGCTGGAACATCTACGTGTAGCTTTTCTATGTGGCTGCTTGGCTTTCTTGCAACATGGTTACTAGGTTCCAAAGTGAGCATCCCAAGAGGATCAGAACAAAACTCTATAGCTTTTCATGACTTAGTCTTTAAAGTCACATTGTTACAGCTTGAGGGTAGTTGTCCAGGTTCTTTGAGTTTTGAACAAAGAATTGGACAAAATACACAAGCAAGGCAGCCAAAGCAGAGATTTATTTTAAACTAAAGTACACTCCACAGGGTAGGGCAGGCTCCAGAAAGCAGCTTGGCACTGGTTACAGATTTTTCTGGGGTTTATATACCCTCTAGAGGTTTCCCATTGGTTCACTCTAGTGACGCATGACCAGTCTGAAGAGTTGAAGAGTAGGCCTGCGACCGGTCTGATTGGTTGTGGGAGAGGATCAGTCAAAGGTATTTTCATTTTCCAACTGCCCTGCAGCAACTGCCACACAGTAAAAGGAGGGGTTGAAAAGGGAGTAGCCTCAGCATGAGTCGCCTTATGTTCCCTGCCTCCTGACCCTATTCTGCCTCAACATGTCATATAACCTGCCCAGCCATATACCTGCCCACAATCAAAGAGAGGAGCATAGACCTCATCTCTCACGAGAGGAGTGTCAATGTCACACTGTAAGGAGCACATGTTGGATGGGATATGCTGGTGTGACAATCTTTGAAAAATGCAATCTGCCCTACCATTACATAGCTCTTCCCCATGTGCCCTCATTATGAATTTTCCACTCTTGTGTCTTCTAAGACCTTGACCATCTAACCCAATTGGTAGCCCCTGCCCATGAATGGATGCTAATCTATACTGTTTGGACATTTCTATTTCCAAGCAAAGAGGATAAGCACATGTACTGCTAGAAGTTCTGCTCACTGAGAGCATTTATCTGCCTCATTGTCCTTCATAGCCCATGTAAGTGGCACTGTAATGTGAGGCAGCCCACTTACAGAAGGTGTCAACATATTATGCAGAACAATCTGAAAACCTTTCATTAATTCTTTTAAACTTCCCAGGCAATTGTCAGGTGATTACATGTAAGGTGAGGAGGATATGGCAGTGCATCAGGAGTAGGAACCCTCAGAGCATAAGCCACATGTTTATGAAAAATGCTGGTGTCCTTAGAACCTGCTTGAGCCTACGTTTTCTTTTCCTTGAGGGTGGAATGCAGCTGCACACAATGCTAGGGTTTTCTGTATTATATAACAACTCAGCTCATGATGGGAAGAGCAGGTTGCATAGTCATTTGAAATTCCATGGTTTGGTCAGGCAAGGCTCACGCCTGTAATCCCAGCACTTTGGGAGGCCGAGGCGGGCAGATCACCTGAGGTCAGGAATTTGAGACCAGCCTGGCCAACATGGCAAAATCCCATCTCTATTAAATACAAAAAAATTAGCTGGATGTAGTGGTGCACACCTGTAATCCCAGCTACTCAGGAGACTGGGGCACGAGAATTGCTTGAACCCAAGAGATGGAGGTTGCAGCAAGCTGAGATTGTGCCACCACGCTCCAGCCTGGGCAACAGAGTGAATGAGACTTCGTCTCAAAACAAAACAGAAAGCAAGAAACAAACAAACCAAAAAAAAAAAAAAAAACCAAAGAAATCCGATGGTTAGATAGTATGGTAGGCTGGATAATGGCTCCCAAGTATATCCATATCTGAATTTCTAGGATCTGTGGATGTCACTTTATATGGCAAAAATGACATTGCATATATGACAAATTTAAGTATCTTGAGATGTGGCTGTTACCCTGTATTATTTGGGTGGACCCAATGTAACTATAGTATTCCTTACAGGAAGGTTACAAGAAGAGTTGGAGTCAGAGGAAGAGGTGATGTGATGATGGCAGCAGCAATTAGATGGATGCATTTGAAGAAAGGGGAAGAGGATAGAAGTTAAGGGCCACAGCCACTAGAAGCTGAAAAAGGCAAGGGAGTGGATTCTCTCCTCAGAGCTTCCAGAAGGAACCAGTCCACCTGCTGTCACCTGACTTTAGCTCAGTGAAACTGATTTCAGACTTCTGATTTCCAGGATAGTAAGGGAGTAACTTTGCATTGTTTTAAGCCTCTGCATTAGTTCCGGTGGCTGCTATAACAAATCACCACAAATGTGGTGACTGAAGATAACAGAAATTTATCCCTTATAGTTCTGGAGCCTGGAAGGCTGAAATCAGTGTCACTGGACTAAAATCAAGGTGTACGCAAGGCTGCCCTCCCTCTGAGGGGATTGCAAGCGGAGAACCCACTCCTCACCTTTTCCAGCCTCTGGGGACTGCTACTGTTCCTTAAGATTGTGGCCACATAACTGCAACCTCTGCCCTCCTCCTTACATTATCTTCCCTGTGTGTACTTCTCCTCTTCTGTCTATCAAATCTCCCCCGGCCTCCCTCTTATGAGGACATATGTGATTGAATTTAGGGCCCACCAAGATAATCCAAGATAATTTTCCCATCTCAAGATCTTGAACTTAATCACATCTGTACAGACCTTTTTCCTTATAGGGTAACATTTACAGCTTCCAGGATTAGGACTTAGTATCTTTGGGCGGCCATTATTTAGTCTACTACAGCCACTAAGTGTGTGGTAATTTGTTACAGCAGCAATTAATTCAGGTAGGTATTAAGTCTCTACTAGGGCACAGTAGCAAGCCCAAAACTATGGCTCAGAAAAGAAAAATACTTTTTTTTTTCTTTTTAAGGAGAGCAGGGCTTTCCTGTAAAATTCTAGGAGCCTGAGCAGTGAATCTTTGAATGTAGTTTTTCAGATTGGCCACAGACATTTCAAACTTTATTGGACATGCTAAGTCATAAGGGACACTTGTAAGCTGAGTTCAGCTGGAGAGCTTCTTTTCCTCTTGGCTCCATTCAAAGCAGGTTGCCTTAAGGATCACTTAGTAAATGGACAGGAACTGCACACTTAAATGTGGTATACGTTGTCTCTAAATCCCAAGAGGTGATCCTTGATCCTTGATCCACATTAAGCACTGTGCCTCTTTCTTGGTGGAAAGGAATGCAAAGTGTAGCAGCTGTTCAAGAAGATATTCTGACATATTCCAGTCTACTAGACTCTCAGAACCTCACTGAAATAGCAGGTCTCTGAATTTATCTGCTCATGTGCACCTTATAAAGGCATTCCAGTCCTATTAACCATTTGTTATATATTCCTTCAAGCTCGTTTATTTTCATTTACATATACACAGATATTCTGCATTTACTTACTTCTCACCCAGCTGCTCTTCATTTTTTTTTCATTGTAATATATACAGTGATGGGTTAATCAATTCTGACATACACAGTCTCAACCCCCACCCACAGAATCCCCTGAGAATTGAATGAAAGAGAAATATTCTGGAATGAGAATACACAATATGCTGATAACAGGCATCCCTTTTCAAGCTCAGTTAAACCAGATGCAAAAAGAATTTGTTATTAAATGTGATGGATGTGGTTTGCCTTTTTTGTGTTGATGGGGACATTGCAGGTGGGTCTGACTATTAGATTCCTCTATTTTGGAGCCAGATGTGTTCACAAATACAAGTGGCACACATTTACTATGTGCATGTTTGCATGAATAAATTCCTCCCTCATTAAAATCCAAGGATTGAAATACTCAAAGCAGTATCCTTTCTTCATTTTAGAGACATGACTAGGTGATGTGAGTATTAACTCTTCAAAGTATAATTTCTAGGAGAACTATATATTTTCTCAGCTATTCTGGTTTTATTATTTGCCTCCAAGCCTTGTTATTTACAAACCCATCCACACAGATGAATTTTGATCCCTCTGAAAGCTTAGTTCTTTGAAAACAATGGAAAAATAAAAGAACATTAAATACAATTTCTACCTTTTGTAGGAAAAATATCCAGTTTAGATAAAATTGATGTACATGTCTGCACAAATCTTAAGGCTCAATGGAATCCCTTAGAAGCAGGGAACTTAAAGAATACAAGGGAAAATACTTCATTTTATAGATAATACAATTGAAGTTCATAAGGACTCTGGAGAGCTGAGACTAGAATTCCAAGATAGTTTTCTTTGCCTCTCCAGGGAATCAGAGAATTAATCAGAGAATTAAAACAAAATCCTTGATAGTAATCATGTTAATTTCATTAATATTATAGATAATCTAACAAAAATAAAATGAAAAATGTCACTAACAAAATCAAGGATTCATCCTTAATTCACATAATGATCAAGAGAAATAAAAATTTTCTGACACCAGAAGTTAGGGGGACACAATTGGCTCTGCTCAATTACAAATGGAATTAAAATGGCAAATGTTAGGAATAGTGGTCCTCAAGGAAGCAAATTTTCCTTTATTTGTGATCATTGCTATTCAACATAGTGGACAACTTCAGGATTTTCCAGAACATTCCTAATGTTGCTCATGGCAGTGTGGGGAAGTATTTTATTATAAGTATGAAAAATTTAACACCCTAAGTAAATAAGCAGGCCTTTTGTTATAGCTATGTAGTCCTTATCATGCATCATGTTTATAAATATCTAAACTAGATTGGGTACAATTTTCAAGCTGTCTGTTTAAAAGAAATCAAGCAATATAGTAAGTTTGGCAGACATTACAGTGTCTACCCTGTATCAATGTCCTCCTTCTTTCTCACCAGCAGATCCCTGATTATGCTTGGAAGGGTGCTACAGGCTGAGTTGTGTCCCTGTACTATTCTTATGTTGAAGTCCTCACCCCTAGTACCTCAGATTGTGACTGTATTTGGAGGCAGGGTGATTTGGTTTGGCTGTGTCCCTACCCAAATCTCATCTTGAATTGTAACTCCCACAATTCCCATGTGTTGTGGGAGGGATCCAGTGGGAGGAAATGGAATCATGGGGGAAGGTCTTTCCTGTGCTATTCTTGTGATAGTGAATAAGTCTCCTGAGATCTGATGGTTTCATAAAAAGAGTTTCCCTACACAAGCTCTCTTCTCTTGTCTGTCGCCAAGTGAGATGTGCCTTTCACCTTCCTCCATGATTCTGAGGCCTCCCCAGCCACATGGAACTGTGAGTCCATTAAACCTCCTTCTTTTCTATATTGTCCAGTCTTAGGTACGTCTTTATCAGCAGCATGCAAACAGACTAATACACAGGGTCTTTAAAGTGGTAATTTTGGGTAAATGAAGTCACTCGTGTGGGCTCTCATCCAATATCACTGGTGTTCTTTTAAGAAAAGGTGATTAGGACACTGATACACACAGAGGAAAGGCCATGTGAAGACACAGAAAGAAAATTGGCCATCTACAAGTCAAGGAGAGAGGCCTGAGAAGAAACCAATCCCATCTGCACTTTGATCTCAGACTTCTAGCCTCCAGAATTGTGAGAAAACAAATGTCTGTTGCTTAAGCCGCCCAGCCTGTGGTACTTTGTTATGGCAGCCCTAGCAAACTAATGCAAGGGATAAACAAAAAACTTTTTTATTTTCCAGTTTCCTTGTTATGGGGGGTGGCTGTGTCTCAATATTCTGGTCAAGGAGATATGAAAGTGGAAGCTCCTCTGTGGGCCATTTAATAACATGCTCTAAATGACATCAGATTTAGCTACCAGGTGTGTTTTTTGCCCTTTGCCCTTTCCTTTCTTCTGGCCTGGAAGATGACTATGATGCTGGCAGTAAGGCAGCCCACTTGAGACCACAGAGCAACAGCAGCCAAGGATAGCCAAGTAGAAAAACAAAAGGCCTGGGACCTGATGACCTCATAGAGCCACTGTGCTAACCTGGAACCATCTAACTCCAGAAATCTTTCACGTGAAAAAAACAAAATGCTTCATTTGTTCAGCCACTGTTATTTTTTTTTTATCTTTTTTTCCTCTTCAGGTTTCTATTACTGAATAGAATGCAATTCCTAAAGAAACCCTAGATAGATATTTAGCAGTGTTTTTTAACCTCCTGAAAGAGAACTGTGCTATATTGGGTATAGATGAAAAATCTAATCGGAAGCCACATGGAACAGAAAATTTCTTTACTTACAACCATCTGCTTGGCTAGACAGTTACCACTTTCTCATTTGTGAAAAAATTTCAAATTAAATAGTTAAATTAGACATAGACTTTAAAAAATGTGGGCAATGATATCTACATATCTATGAATATACTGATTCAATATTATTCAACAAAATTTCATAATTTGGTAGCCAACACATTTAAATGAAAAGAAGTCCTTTGCTGTGAATCATGGGAGTGGGTTTCAGAGCAGAATCATGGGATTTCTTTCCTTGTAAATTACCATGTGTAGTTTAGCCTGTTGCCTGACCTTTATAACCTATTAATTAGCCTGTGTGGTTTGTGGAACAACTAGAGGTCCGCAAACTCTTTGTTACCAGTTAGCAAAAAGATAGGAGATAAGGAACTTGTGCCTGAGTATATTTCAACTATATCACTAAGCATGCTGTTTAGTTCAGCTTACCTTTTTTTTTTTTGGCAAGACTTCTCAATGAAGGAAGCAGTGTGTTGGTTTACATTCTGGTGCAATCTTATTTCATTGCAGATTGGTACTTTGAATGGCAATGAAATAGACAACTTGATTAGGTATAATCAGCTAGTCATTGTGGGAGATCTGACTGCCAATGTCTGCCCTCTGCAACTCACCAGCCTGTGAGTCCAATTAAAATCATATTTATATTAGATCCAGACTGTGAAGACTTTGAGTCTCAACTATCTGAACAAGAACTTGGCCATGCTTCTGACAGTCCCTAGAAAATTGTCTCATATTTGTTCAGGAGAAATTCACTCAAATTATCTCACTCTGATCTGTTAGCTAAGTCATCCTAGCACAGTCTTCCTGCTGAAGTTTGGTGATGAAAGTGAAGTACTTTATTATTTAGGATCCATTTGGCTGCAAGTAACAGAACACCCACCCAACAGTATCTTTAGCAATGAATACTCTTAATTCTCTTATGTAACAGAATGTCTGGAGAAAGCAGTTGTGAGTTTGAAACTGGCTCAGCAATTTTCTTTAGCTCAGGCTCTTTATAGCCTAAGGATATCCAATACTGTTAATTCATTGGCTTTGGTCTGATGGGTGGCCACAAATTCTTTGACACTCTTCCTGTTGAGAAACATGGTTTTTCCCCTCTCCTCTTGAATCTAGGCTGCTTCGTAACTTGTTTTGACAAACAGAGTGTGCTGGAGGTGACACTGTAACTGCAGAGGCTGGGCCTTAAGAGATCTGCAGTTTCTGATATTACACACTTGAAATGCTTTCTCCTGAGCCTGACCGCCATGCTGTGAGGAAACCCGAGCCACTATACATGTAGGACCACATAGAGAACTGAAGCCCCCAACCAACATCTGAGCTCTCAGCTAGCAGCCTCTATCAACTGCCAGCCATCTGAGTGATGTTATTTTGTATCTCCCAGCTATCCCAACACTGTGGTTGACACTGCACAGAGCAGAAAAACCACCCAGTCTGCCCACAGAATCATGAGAAATAATAAATTATTATTGTTTTAAGCCATTATGTGGTTTGTTAAGCAGCAATAGATAACAAAAAACACTTGGGAATAGACAAATGCCTATTCTTCCAATGTAAGTGGTAATTTATAGCAGTCAAAGAATAATTCTGATCTAATTAATTTTGCTGAATTATACCTTCATAAAGGTAGATGGGACAGGAATTGAAAAATATGTAAGCATTGTACGTCAGAGTTTTCTATTTCCGAGATGAGAAATGTGTGTGTGTGTGTGTGTACACATTTGATCTAAATATAGTTCTCCATAATTGTCTTGGGTTTTGTGGTTCCCAAACTTTTTCCCTTGACCCATCACGTGAAGCTGGCTGGAATAGTCCTGAAGCCCCTCTATGTAACTGTGAGGCAACTAAACGTTTTAGTGGAAAAGCATAGTTCCTAGGCCAGAACCTGGAGCCTAAGACTTTGAATTTTCAGCCTCATTTCACCACACAACTTTGCTTCTCAAAGAGATTTCTGTTTTCTGATGATGGTTTTTATTGTGGTTGTTGCAGTAGGCTTCTCAGGAGTAACTCTGGCTACATGTATCCAACCATCTCTTTTCCTCTGTCCAGTATCTACATGCAGTCCTGACCTTCATCTAGCTGCTTCCAAAATAACGCATTCTGAAGTCAAATAAATCTAATTCATAAATTTTGCAAGATCTGTATTCAATCACATTATTACTCACACCAGTAAAAGATAATGAGGGCTATAACCCGAACTTTTTCTGACTGAAATACTGCTTCTATTAATCTGGAGATTTTAGCACCTCTTGATTTTCTCCATGCACGTATTCTGAATAGAATCTTCCAGATGTAGTATTACTATTGTTTTACTTGTTCACACCAATTCTTATGCATCTATTCCTTTTAATAGAGAGAGAAACAAAAAATGGGTTGATTATCATATGAAGGAGAGTCAGTTTTCTACCTTTCCATTTCCTTTTTGAGAAAATTTGACAACATGCATAGAGACATACAATTCTTGTGTTTTGATGAAAGGTAGTTTCTGGCTTCTACTGGCTGATTTTAATCTTATTACAAAAATTGGAAATTTGGATTTCATGTGTTAGCAAAACTGATTATTCCTGAAAGCATTTGAAAAACTAGTTAGGGTGGGGTGGGGGTGGTGGAATCAAACAAATGGGTTAGAGTATATGGATCCTGAAACAGGGCTTGAGAAATCCTCTTTCTTCACACAAGACCAAATGTGTATTTACTGAAAACAACACATGGAGAGGATGGGGAGCTAGAACTTGCTTTGTTAAGCTAAAGCTTGGGAAATATTGTAATTGAAGATCCACCTGGTGTGTTCAAAGCAGATTATAAAAGCCTGCTGAGTAGCAACTGATTTCTCTTCTCTGGAGATTGGCCTGTACCTAGGAACATGGCTGTGTTGGCTCAATGGCACCCAAATTAAACCACAATTTTAGTGTCACCCATGAAATTTCTCTCTCACTCATTCTCTCTCCCTCCTTCCTTTCCTATCATCTCCTCACCCCTAATGCACATGAAAAATTTTAGTGGATGTTTTGGTATGTTAAAGAATGGCCCCAAATATGTTCCTATTCTAATTCCCAAAACATTTACTGTTACCTTACATGGCAAAAGGTACTTTGCAGATATAAATAAGTTAAAGATCTTGACATGGGGGGATTATCCTGGATTATCTGGGTGGGTCCTAAATATATCTGGAAGTGTCCTTATAAGAGAGAGTCAGAGGGAGATTTGATACAGACAAAAGGAGAGAAAGCAATGTTGCCACAGAGGCAGAGACTGGGGGGATGCAGCTACAAGCCAAGGAATGCTGGTAGCCACCAAAAACTGGAAGAATCAAGGAATGGATTCTTCCCAGGAGTCACCAGAGAATGTGCTGCCCCACCAATACCTTGATTTTGGCCCAGTGAAACTAATGTTGGACTTCTGGCCTCCCGAACTGTGAGAGAATACATTTCTGTTGTGTTAAGCCCCCAAGTTTGTGCTAATTTATTACTGCAAGAATAGGAAATGAATACAGATATACTGTGACAATAGGAAATGAATACAGATATATGGTAGAATGATATCTTAGATATCAGAATTTAAAGCAAAATTACATATAGATACCTTGACTCCTGAAAATCACTTAAGAATGTCCCACATTGGAGAACAATATGGCACTGTCTTCCCCAGCACTGGAATAGAGCGTTGCTTCTTCAGCTGAGATGCCAGATGAAGTAGTTGGCTTGTGTTTAGAGGCCATGTTGCAGAAAAAAATTCTTATCTTTAAACATGAGATTCCCCCACAGAAGTAGCTGAGAACAGTCCTACTGGGGGAACTGCAGATTTGTATCTCCTATTTCACATTCACTCAAGGCATATGCTCATTGAGTTGGAAGGATGGGCAGCATTGCTCACATGATTTGGATTGTCCTTTTATGCTATCTCCCAAGTCAGTAAGGATATATTTGCTTAAGGTAAATAATAGTTCCTAACTGGTATATAGACTCACCATGTGCTAGACCCTTTTCTAATTGCTTATGTTAACTCATTTAATGCCTGTAGGCTGAGGTGCAGAGTGGTGAAGTAGCTTGGCTAAGATCACAGAATGGTAGAGCTGGGATTTGAATCCAGGCTTGCTGACACCAGAATCTTTGCTCTTAACCACTACACTCTACTCTCTTAGTAAGTTAGCTAAAGAGATGATATTATTTTGCCATGTACAAAGATGTCAGCAGTGTTCATCTTCAGATGTTCGGATTACTAGTGATTATTTTTTGTTTTAGAACATGTTTGTATTTTCTATTATTTTACTTTATTCAGTTGATCCAGTCTATTCCATTACTATTTCTTCAACACAGAGCATAGTTTGCTTTTATAATCCAAAAACAAAACCCAACAAAGTTAATATACTTTCATTTTGGAAAAAAATAGGATTTAAAATTGAAGCCAGTCTCAGTGGCTCATACCTGTAATCCCAGGACTTTGGGAGGCCGAGGAGGGCTGATCGTCTGAGGTCAGGAGTTTGAGACCAGCCTGGTCAACATGGCAAAACCCCTCTCTACTGAAAATATCAAAAAACAAAAACAAAAACAAAAAAAAATACCAAAAACAAAATCATAGCAGGGCGTCGTGGCGCACACCTGTAGTACCAGCTACTCAGGAGGCTGAGGCAGGAGAATCACTTGAACTTGTGAAGTGGAGTGAGCCAAGATAGTGCCACTGCACTCTAGGCTGGGACACAGAGCAAGACTCTACCTAAAAAAAAATGTATCTTTGTTAGGTACATCTATCTGTCTATCTATCTATCTATCTATCTATCTATCTATCTATCTATCTATCTATCTATCTACATATAGGTATGATAGCTAAAACTAAAAGAGACTATCTAAAAGAGATTCACTTATTGTATTATTCCATTTGGTAATATTGCAGAGTAGGAGGAGTTTCTAGAACACGGACAGATTATTGCAAGACACAAATCAATACAGAGATGTAATTGTTGTTTTCTACACTTGTCCCATCTGCCGTTGGTATGAAAATATAGCAGCCATTTTTGGCTGTAGCTTTTGATACCATTGTGGGAACTCTGGAATTTCTTGTTAACACTCTTTGTCATTTAGCATCATAAGTTATCAGATGTATAAACAAAAGTCACTTATGTAAATAAAAAAGACCAATGCCTTTATATATTGAAAAAGTTTGATATGGTGTTAAGTGAAAAAATTGGGACACAGGTGGTTAAAAACAACGCAATCTCTATTATAATGAAGAAAAAATTGTATATTCCATGGTTTTGTTTCCATGAAGGGGTGATGAATACAAGTTATTTTCTTCTTCATGCTTTTAGGAGTACTACTACTAGTACAAACTTCTAAAAATATAAATACTCTGTATTTTCTAAAATTTCTACAGTGAGAATGCATTTTTCTTTTAAATATTTTTGTAGAGACACGGTCTTGTGATGTTGCTGATGGTGGCCTTGAACTCCTAGCCTCAGGTGATCCTCCTGCCTTGACCTCCCAAAGTGATGAGGTTACAGACATGAGCCACCACATCCAGCCTATTTTTCTTTATATAAAGAATAAAAGGTAAAATAGCCTTCCAATGCAAGATTATAAATATTAGAAAATCCCAACTTTTAAAGCCTTTTTTTCCATAAGGCTTCCTTGGGTGGCTGCCTAATTAAGATGTGGCTCCCAATTTCAAAATCTGTGAATCTCTTAAGGATATGCTTCCCTAAGAGGAAGTCTCCTTGTTTCATATGGGCTTTTCCAGCTGCTTTCCATTCAGCTTGAAATGAAGTTCTTTGAAAACCTTTCTCTTGTTTGCTTTCAACTTGAAGACATTCTGCTATTTTCTAAGCATTTAGTTTCATAATTTAGGCTGATGCTATTAAATTAATTCATACTTTATTCCCAGATTATTTTTCAAGCAACCTCTGTGGATATCAAGGATAATCCATTCTGTGCTCCCTTTACTTAGTGCTACCCATTTCTTTAAATTGCCTATTTTAATTTGTCTTTTATATAATGCATTTGAAATAATTTCTTTTCCCTTTCTAACCACAGAACATTTTCTCGGCCTCAGTAAAATCACCGCAATTTTATACAATCTTCGATAACTCTCTTACTAGAAAAGCCATATAGTTAAGCTTCAGCCACAGCTTAAAGCTGCCATAAAGCTTTGTCTCTACCAGTTAAATAACCAGACTGTAGCACACTTGATGGGATTCTTCAGGCTCTCTAGATGACTGAGTGGTGTGGCTGCATAGTTGGCAGCCACTCAATGACTGATAGAGATGGAAAAAAAGGAATGAATTGACATTGGTAGCCAGTTTGGTCACAAGGCAGACAGGGGAGATCCAAGAAGGACTGTAGTTTTAAAATCACCTGCATTATTACTGTACACCCCACTTGGCTCACCGATTGTTTGAAAAATAGAAACTCCTTTTTCTGCCTTTTTTGTCCAGACAGCCTGGCAGTCTACACTGGTATCATCCCTCTTTCCACAACCTCTTTTTGTAGGAGTCGGTCTCCTCTTTACTGTAATAAAAATCTGGCTCTGTCCTAAAGACGCCAATGCCCTTGCAGCCATTCTGGGTTTATTTTCCCACTCCCCATGTACGTCAACTTTGTGAAGAAGAGTGGTGTAGTTGCTACACTGTTGCTGCTCTGCCCGGGTTCCCTTTACCCTCCAGTGCACCCATCCCAGCCCCTTGCTGCTCTAAGTGTTGGCCACTGGCTACTCACAACTGCCCCTTTAAGAATTTTTGCCCTGCATCAGTTGTTCTCAAAGCGTGGTCCTTGGACCAGCAGCAGAGCATCACCTGGGAATTTGTTATAAATGCAGATTCTCAGGCCCTACCTACTGACTCAGAAACTTGGGACTGGGGTCCAGCCATCTGTGTTCCTGATGCACAGTAATGTTAGACAACAATTACCCTCGGGTGAATGGAAACCTAAACCAGAAAAACCTGGGCTGATAAATTTTCCTGTCAGGGGACTACCTGCAGCCAGTGGTTGGCCAATTCAGGGGTTACAAAAGGCTGCTCTCTCCATCCCTTGAAAGGGGATGACTTTGTGATGCCATTAAGGCTTTGGAGCTCCTGGTGGGATCAGGCTTGGGCTAGAATGGAGCTAAACTCATATCTTGTCCAGACTCCTCCCCTGCCCCATGCTGCACCCCCATTCCCTTAAGGGGTGTTATGGGTTGAAGTCCTAATCCCCGGTGCCCCAGAATGTGACCTCATTTGAAAATAGGATCCTTGCCAATAGAATTAATTAAAATGAGGTCATACTGGAGCAGGGTGGGTTCCTAATACAATATGACTGGTGTCCATATAGGGTAAAGACACAGGGGCACAGAGAGAGTGCCACGTGAAAATGGAGGCAGAGATTGGAGTGAGGTAGCTACAAGTCGTGGAACACCAAGGATTGTTGGCCATCACTGGAAGCTAGGAAAGGGGCACAGAACAGATTCTCCCTCAGAGCCCGCAGAAGGAACCTGTCCTGTAGACATCTTCGTTTTAGACTTCTAGCTTCCAGAACTGTGGGACAATGAAGTTCTCTTGTTTCAAGCCACCCAGTTTATAGTACTTTGTTATGGCAGCTCTGGTAAATGAATAGAAGGGATTTCACTGGTCTCACTTCCTCGCCGACACTTTCGTCCAAGAATCCCTGATTCAGGCTCTACTTCTAGGGAACCTGACCTAAGACAATGGACGTTTTTCTCGTTCCTCACTCTGAGACTTCTACTCTCCTGTACCATTCTGTTTCTTTGAGTGTGGAGCTATTCATTTACACTGTAGTCTCTCTGGATCTGTGACTACTGTAACAGTTTTATTAAACTATAATAGCTGAACCCAGTGGGCAGCACTGGGGAAATTTCTACCAACTGCTTTTAAACACACCCAGTTATATTTCCCTGACTCTGTCCTGATGCCATCTTGGACTTCCACAACTTTGCTAGTCACATGTGGTTAACAGCAAAGTCTCATTTTGGGCTACTGAAAAGTCCCATCAATATAGGCACATCTTGTTTTATTGTGCTTCATTTTTTTGTGCCTCTCAGGGATTGTGTTTTTTACAAATTGAAGGTTTGAGGCAAACCTGCATCAAGCAAGCACATCCACAAGTACTATCTTTCCAATAGCTTGTGTTCACTTTGTGTCTTTGTGTTACATTTTGGTAATTCTTGCCCTATTTCATAATTTTTCATTATTATTATATCTGTTATGGTGGTCTGTGATCTTTGATGTTACCACTGTAATCGTTTTGAGGTGCCATGAATGGTACCATGAACCATACTTGTGTAAGATGGTATGGTGAACTTAATCGGTAAATGTGTGTGTTTTGACTACTCCGCTAACCAATCGTTTCCCCATCTCTCTCCCTCTCCTCCAGCTTCCCTTTTCCCTGAGACACAACAATATTGAAATTAGGCCAATTAATAACCCTATAATGGCCTCTAAGTGTTCAAGTGGAAGGAAGTGTCACACGTCTCTCACTTTAAATCAAAAGCTGGAAATGGTTAAACTTAGTGATGAAGGCATATTGAAAGCTGAGTTCAGCAAAAAGCTAGGCCTCTTATGCCAAAGTAACTAAGTTGTGAATGCAAAGGGAAAGTTCTTGAGGGAAATAAAAAGTGCTGCTCCAGTGGACACAGGAATGATGAGAAAATGAAACAGCTTTTTTGTTGATATGGAGAAAGTTTGAGTGTTCTGGAAAGAAGATTTCTTCCATCACTCTCTTTGCTGCCTTGGGCTCATTCAAGGCAGGGGAGGAAGGGAAACCAGCTACAACCTTCCCTTCAACTAAAGCCTAATCCAGAGCAAGGCCCTAACTCTCTTCAATTCTATGATGGCTGAGAAAGTTGAGAAAGCTGCAGAAGAAAACTTTGAAGCTAGCAGAATTTGACTCATGAGGTTCAAGGAAAGAAGTCATCTTTATAACCTAAAAGTGCAGGGTGAAGCAGCAAATGCTGATTTAAAATCTATAGCAAGTTATCCAGAAGATCTAGCTAAGATTGTTGATGAAGGTGGCTACACTTAATAACAGATTTTTAACAGCTTCTGTTGGAAGAAAATGCCATCTAGGACCTACATAGCTAGAGAGGAGAAGTCAGTGCCTGGCTTCAAATCTTCAAAGGACAGGCTGACTCTTCTGTTAGAGGTTAATGCAGCTGTTGACTTTAAGTTGCAGCTAATACTCATTTACCATTCTGAAAATCCTAGGACCCCTAAGAATTGTGCTTAATCTACACTGCCTGTGCTCTATAAATGGAACAACAAAACCTGGATGACAGCATGTCTGTTTACAGCATGATTTACTAAATATTTTAAGCCCACTGTTGAGACTTACTGCTCAGACAAAAAGATTCCTTTTAAAATATTACTGCTCATTAACAATGCACCTAGTCACCCAAAAGCTGTGATGGAAATGTGCAAGGAGATTTATGCTGTTTTCATGACTGCTAACATATCCATTCTGCAGCCCATGGATCAAGCAGTAATTTCAACTTTCAAGTTTTATTTTTAAGAAATACATCTTGTAAGGCTATAGCTGCCAGTAATAATGGTTCCTCTGATGGGTCTGAGCAAAGTAAATTGAAAATCTTATGGAAATAATTCACCATTCTAGATGCCATTAAAATTTTGGTTCATGGGATGAGATCAAAATATCAACATTAACAGGAGTTTGGAAGAAGCTGATTCCAATTCTTATGGATGACTTTGAGGGGTCAAGACTTTAGTGGAGGAAGTAACTACAGATGTGGTGGAAATAGCAGGGGAACTAGAATTAGAAGTGGTGCCTATGTGACTGACTTGTTGCAATCTCATGATAAAACTTCAACAGATGAGGAGTTGCTTCCTGTGGATGAGCAAAGACAGTTGTTTCTTGAGATGGAATCTACTCCTGGCGAAGGTGCTGTGAACACTGTTGAAATGACAGTGAAAGATTTGGGATATTATGTAAACCGAGTTGATAAAGCAGTGGCAGGATTTGGGAAGACTAATTCCAATTTTGAAAGAGGTTATACTCTGGGGAAAATACTATCAAACAGCATTACATGCTATAGAGAAATCTTCTGTGAAAGAAAGAGTTGATCAATGTGGCAGATTTCATTGTTGTTGTGTTTTAAGAAATTGCCACAGCCACTCCCACCTTCAGCAACCATGACTCTGATCATTCAGCCATCATCAACATCAAGGCAAGACCCTCCACCAGCAAAAAGATTATCACTTGCTGCAGGCTCAGATTATTGTAGCATTTTTTTAGCAATAGAGAATTTTAAAGTTAAGATATGTACCCTTGTAAACATAACGCTATTGCACATATAGTAGGCTAAAGTATGGTATAAACATAACTTTTATGTGCACTGGAAAACCAAAAAATTCATGTGACTTGCTTTATTGTGGTGGTCTGGAACTGAACCTACAGTATCACTGAGGTATGCCTGCATTTGTGTCTCTCATTCAGTTCAGAGTTGCCCCTCTCTCCCTTCATGGGATGGCACTGAAATTCTGCAGGATGGCACTACAGAAGTGAAGTCAAGTCTTTTCTTGTCCTCTACCTATTTCTTCCATCACTCTCTTTGGTGCCTTGGGCTCATTCAAGGCAGGGGAGGAAGGGATTTGAGATTTTACCAACCTCAGCACTTTTTGCATTTTGGACTTTATTGTGGGAGGTTGTCCTATGCATTATCGGATGTTTAGCAGCCTGGGTTTTACTCCTAGATGCTAGTAGCAGGCCCCACCTTCACCTTATTTCCCACTGTAATAACCAAAAGTGTTGTTGCAAATGTCCCTGGGGGTGAGCACTTTCTTACTTGACTGGTGCTGATATTACATGACTGTCAGTGTCCTCTATGAAGACAGATGTCTTTAAAAAATGATTTATACATAATAATTGTACATATTTATGGAGAACATGATGTTTGAATACATGTATAAATTGTACAATGACCAAATCAGGGTCATTAACATGTCACCTTAACCAATTTAATACATGTATAAATTGTACAATGACAAATCAGGGTCATTAACATATCACCTTAACCATTTATCATTTCTTTGTGGTGAAAATATTTTAAAATGTCTCTTTTAGCTATTTTGTAATATACAGTACGTTATTGTGAACTCCAGTCACTCTCCTAATAGAATCCAGAACTTATTCTTCCTATCTAACTGTAGCTTTGAACTCACTGACCAATCACTCACCATTCTGTCCTCCCCCCACCCTTCCTATCTTCTGGTATTTGCCATTCTATTCTGTACTTCTTTGAGGACCACTTTTTATAGATCCCACATATGAGTGAGATCATGCAGTACTTGTCTTCCCGTGCAAGTCATATGTTTTATTGCTGGTTGTTTCTTTTGTGGAGAGCTTCTGTGTGTTCTTCAGAGATGCTCCCACCACTCAGCAGACCTCCTACCTCACATTGTTCACCAGGGAAGGCCCTCTCCAGCTGATCTCTTACACCACTCCTCTGAGGGACAACTTCAACCCTGTTTTGCTGGGAGTGCCTTTCCCCAGCAGGCAGTTCTCCCAGGAGTCTTGTTGAGAAATCTCATTCCTTGCTACTTGGGCAGGGACAACTTGGCTCAGAATAAATACATAACCTGCTGGCTTCAGAAAAAATGCATACCCTGCAGCCTTCTCTTCTTCCCAGGCGATTGCAGATAACAGTTTCAGGCCACCAGTCACCCTCACACTTCTCCAGGTAAGTATGAGGCATTAGCCTTTGTCATTCTCCAACCCTAAGGGACAGGCATGAATATTTCCCAAGAATTTTCACCACATTTTGCTTAGGTGCCATTTTCATTTTCCATTGCTGAGTAAGAAATTACCACAAGCTTAGCAGCTTAAAACAACACAAATGTATTATCTCACAGTTTTTATGGGTCAGGAGTCCTGGTAGGAGTTAGCTGAGTTCTCTGCTAAGGGTCTCACCATACTGAAATCAAACTGTTAGCGGGAACTGTGATTTGCACCTAAGACTTTGGGTCCTTTTTCAAGCTTATTTCTTGTTGGTAGAATTCATTTCCTTGCAGCTATAGGACTAAGGTCCTTGTTTTCTTGCTAGCTGTCAATTGGGGACTGCTGTCAGCTTCTAGACGTCATTCATTATTTCTTGTCCCATGGACCCCATAGACAGATTACAGCATGACTGTCTGCTTTCTTGTAGAGCAGCGAGAGAGCATCTGAGACCATTAGATGCCCTTTTAAGAGCTTACCTCACTAGGTCAGGCCCAACTCATGATAAGCTTCCCTTTGATGAACTTGACTAGGACTTTAATTATATCTGCAAATATCTCTTTCATTATTTAATGTAATATAATCATGGGAGTGATGGACCTCATAGCTATGGGTCTCACCTGCACTCAAGGGAAGGAGATTATACAAGGGCATGGGATCCTTGGAGTGGGGCGTCATCTTAGAATTCTGCCAATCACAGGCCTCAGAAGACTACTGGGCCAAGAGAGCCCTCTCATTTGGGTTGAGGGTAGTGACCATCAACCTCCTCTGGAAAGGTGAGGGGAAGTGCCATTATGCTTTTTTTCCAGAATGACAATTTTCTTTAAAGCATTTTTCTCTGAAAAAATATTTCATCTTTTCTTTTATAGCCTAGAGATGGGCAATAGACTAAAGGGTGCAGGACGATTTTTGCCCACCTCTTGGTAAGTCCTGGATATAACTGACACTACCTCTTTTTTGAATTTGCAAACATTTATACCCATTATCCATAGATTGGGGTCTCAGCTGAAACTATGAAACAGCAGGAAATACCATTTAACATTCTGTTAAATTATTATTTCCTGACCTCCTGGTCACAGCACTTATCGAAATCTATAACATGTGGTTCAAAGTTGCCCTCTCCTCTCCAGTTAGGTGCCAGTAGAGAAAGTCACACAGATGAATAGATAATTTCCATCATGACCTCACAGCCACCAGACGCAGATGGGCCCTCAGCACTGCCTGCACAGTCTTCCCGATTCTCTGGACTGCTCGCTCTTCCACTTCCCACAATGACTGTTTCAGGCCTCCACTCCTCCCACACTTTCAACTTCCCCTCCCTTACACTGTATGCCTTGAGTACCTAATGTATGCTGAGGTATACAACACTGTGCTAAGGATTCAAAGACTTGTGACAGCAGTTCCCTCCCTTAAGAATCTCACATTCTTTTGGGGGAAGACTGACATATTAGCAAATAATTATAACATAAGATGAAAAGGGCAATGGCAGAGATCTATGTATAGGACACTATCAGAACATAGAGGGAGGTCCCTAACCCAACAGCAGGAGTGAGGGAGAGAATTAGAGAAGACTTCCCAGAGGGATGTGATATATGAGCTGCTTTTTACAGGTGAATCGTATTGGGTTGGATCATGTATATTATCACTGTATGAGACAAATTCAGGTTAGTGTGAGTATATATACTCCTATACACTCTAAATGCTGTGGTAGAGGTGGCATAATTCTTTCAGAAGCAATCAATGATCTCCAAGTTGTAGATGGCTCTATGGCTTTCATGCTAATGATTTCTGACTTTTTGCTCCATCTGGAAATCCAATGTCATGGTAGAGTATACATGCATGAGACCTCTCTTATGAACCACTTCAGACTTTCTCTCACTGCATGGATTCTGCCTGATTTCAGGTGCAAACTGACAGCCAATCACCTGCTGCCTATGCACACATCTCTCATCTCCAGCCCTGGGATTCCTTGTTGATTCCTCCAGAGCACTCAACTCTGGGTTCATGTCCACTTAAGGGCAACTTGGAGGTGTGGAAGCGTCTCTACCCTAGGAGACTAACAGAGGCTAGGAGCCAGTGAATAAATCCTGCCCCTTTTTCCTCATAATGAGATGCAGCTGATATGACTTCTTGGGGACAAAATTCTGCTGATGGGGCAATCAATATCAGTCAGCAGTGGTGAGTTCCATCACGCTTCCTGGCATTGCCTCCCCTTACCTTCCTATCCTGCTCTCCTTTCCTTCACTCCTGCCCCCCGGGGCTCACTTCCTAGCAAAATAGCATCACATAACCTTCTGTCTTAGGCTCTGTTTTCTGAGGAATCCAAACTAAGACAATAAATATTTTTAATCAAGATATGGTTAAATGAGTGGGCTCTAAGGTCAGATAAATGAGGCTTTGATTTTAGCAAGTTAGTTACTTAATCTCTTCATGCTTCAGTTTTATGGTCCATAAACCTGTATTACAGACTTACAGACACATATGGGTCTGTATTAAGTGAGATTTATATAGTGCCACACATACTACACATTCAAATGTTAGTTTTTATTATTTGTGTCCATGTCAAGCTGAAGCAGAGCAAACAGCCCTGACCATTAAGATAGTAATGGTGGTAGCTTAAATTAAGCAGCTCTTTTTCCTTTTCTGAGAGCCTCATGTTATCACATTCAGTCTTTACTAACCCTACGAACTAGAGAGATGGACCTTGAACCTTGATTAGTACCTGCTTCTAGAAACCTCGGTTTGCAGAGTGTGGACAGCTTAGTGAGAAGAAAGGCAGGGTTAAGTGTCTGGTAACTGGCTGCGCATGCAGCAGCTCCTTTGGGTGTTACTGTGGAAAGAGGATGGATCAGGTGCCTTTGACTTGTTCCTGGCCCCTTGCTCTTGTTGAGTTCTATGCTCACCACTCCTGGGCATTTGTTCCCCTTTCCAAGCTCTTTCATGGTGTCCCCAAATGATGCCCAATATACTGGGCTGCCCATGGAGGGTAACTGATGAGGACACGGTGGCATTGCTGTTAGACTTCCTCCAGAGGGAAGAATTTCTAGT
Source organism: Colobus angolensis palliatus (assembly GCF_000951035.1). NCBI lineage: Eukaryota > Metazoa > Chordata > Mammalia > Primates > Cercopithecidae > Colobus > Colobus angolensis. Next base: position 2,248,208 of record NW_012115489.1, on the reverse strand, counting down.
TACACCTCTCTGCACAAACTTGGAGTATTTGAATTAGGAAAAGAAATCACTTTTAAAAAGGATCCTGGAATGCTTTCAACTTTCATTCTTAAGTAAAGCTAAATAACAAGGACTGATGGAAGGCATTAAAGGGAATTCCCTGTGGTGTTGATTTGTTGGGCTTTGGAATTTCCCTGCTTCTGGAATTAACCCAATGTAAACCTTTAAGTGATTTTCTATTTGTGGAATTCTGTCACAGCTCACGTTTGGCCTCTCAAACTGAAGCTTTCCTCAGATGAAACATTCAGGGAGATATAACTAAAGAAAATAAACAGTTGACTAGAATTACTATAGTATGTTTGTAAAGAAAAGGACAAAATGTTTAAATAGTGTGTATTAAAACTTAAGTTTCCTAAAACAGCTTTTCCAAGATAACGAAACATCACTTGCAAAGTAGTGACTGAAGATACACGAACATACTTGAGTTCTTTTTTTGTTTCATGCTGAATAATTCTATAAAGTTCAAGGCCAAATTTTCTTCACTTAGCTTAATTGTCAGTTAGATAAATGGAAAATAGCATATTACTAATTCCAAACTGTTTTGCTTTGATATAGTCAAAATTCATGCAGTGGGTAAAAAAGAAGGTCAGGCTATCATCTGACAATTTTTTCTTTTTATTATTCATATTTTGCTATAATTGCTAACATTTAGCAAACAGTCCAACTAAATTACAAAGAAAATACACAGATGACATTTTTTCTCCATAAAAAGAAAATATCAAGTCCACTATAATTACAGAGAAGAAGAAAAGCATACTTGTATGGTTAATTTTTGTGTTTTCTGTGAAGAAATACCATATATGATGAAAACCTTTGTAAATAAATTTAAGTTGTTTCTGCCTCAGTCTAAACTATCTTCTTAAATCTGATGGCCCAGTTTTGAATTACTCTTCTCAAAAACCAATCAGCTCCTATTATTCTCAACAAGACTGATTTTCCTAAAGCCATCAGGGAATCTGGTAGTTTTATTTGTGTGTTTGGTTTTATATGTGGCAAGCACCATCCTGCTGTTCAAAATGTTCCTCATAGTTGTCTTAGGGGATTGGTGTTCCATGGATCTGCTATAATAAAATAAGCTCAGAGCTGTTTCATGGTATGAACACACTTTACAAAAACCCACTCTACTATGTGGCACAGATGCTTGGGAATTGCCTTCCCTTTGAAAGGAAGTTGTTTTGGAAGTGAGTGTTGTCTGCCTAGTCAGCTTCAGTCTTGTTGGGCCCTGGGACCATGGTTGAGTTAGGCCTTACAAGAAGACAAAATAGGCAACTGCCTCTCTAATATGAAGCGTGTGTGTGTATGTCTGTGTGTTTGTTGTATGAACCTCAATTTTTCACTGGCCAAATGGAGGCAATTGCACCTACTATGTTCTGTTTTTGAGGGGAGTTAAAATGAGGCAATTTTAAAAAGATGCTTTTACATATCTTAAAGATGAGAATGGTAGAAAGTGATCATGAGGATTATGTTAGTGGTCTTCACTATCTGCATGTATTTATTCACTGCCTTGCTTTTCTTTAAAATGGGGATAATGATATTGACCTACTTCACAAGGTTGATGAGAAAAACATCTAATTACTGTTGGTAAAGCACTTGAAAACAGTGACTGCTTTCTATGAAAATGCTAAATAATAGCTTCCTGATGCTGTTGAAAGGATTAATTAGGAAATGTTTGCTTGGAACCTTGATCTTCAAATAAAAGGTGTTTCTCCTATTGCTATTTTTAACTGTTATTTTATGCTATAATTTATTGGTTAATAAGTGTCATATTTGACTGTTTGTTTTTTTTTACTGCTTCCAGATGAAAGTTTGATAACTTTTCTTTGAGAGATCATATGAATCTTATATTGTAAAATATTTCATTCAATGTCATCCAACTAAATCGACCTTTGCTTATTTCATGCTGTTACTCACAGCTTCCTAGATGTTCTCAATCAAGCTTCTCTTTTATGGTCTGCCTGAAATACTATCCTTAGTGATGGATTTAGAATCCCTAACTTCTCTTCTAGTTCCCTGACCATTTTTCATTCCAATTACAAAAACATTTTTTATTAAAAAGCTTTGGAAAAAATTAGGACTTGCTTATAAATGAAAGTTGTCACTTCCATTTTCCATATTTAAGTTTGTAGATACACAAACTTATTCCCTTATGTCTCTTGGCGGAAAAAGAGACTGTCTTTGGAAGACTCTTATCCCAAAGGGGATTTGATGAAGTTTCATTTTCATTTCTTTTAATGGATATAATTGCCCCAAATCATTTTGCAGTTTCCAATACACGTTGAGTAATAACTGTGTCAGTCAAAGAAACCTAGGTGATTTCAGAAGCTGAAGAATTCATCTAAAGGCAGCTCAGAGTACCTGTGGGGTAAGCTGCAGGTTGAGAACAATACCCAGATCATGCTGCAGAAGTGTCTTCTCTGGACACTGATGCTAGAGCTTGTGCTGCTGATATTCCTGACATTGGTGTGCCAGGGTGTATTAGGATTCTCTAGAGGGACGGAACTAGTAGGATATATATATAAAGGGGAGTTTATTAAGTATTAAATTACATGATCACAAAGTCCCACAATAGGCTGTCTGTAAGCTGAGGAGCAAGGAGAGCCAGTGTAAGTCCCAAAATTGAAGAACTTGGAATCCAGTGTTCAAGGACAGGAAGTATCCAGGATGGGAGAAAGATGTAGGCTGGGAGGCTAGACTAGTCTCTCCTTTTCACGTTTTTTTGCCTGCTTTATATTCACAGGCAGCTGATTAGATTGTGCCCACCAGGTTATGGATGGATCTGCCTTCCCCAGCCCACTGACTCAAATGTTAATCTCCTTTGGCAATGCCCTCACAGACACACCCAGGATCAATACTTTGTATCCTTTAATCCAGTTGACACTCAATATTAATGGTCACACGTGGCCACCATAAATGCTGTCACTGCTGCCTCTGAAAATCAGATGTTCCTGCTGCCACCACTAACACGAGAGAGAGCCCCTCCTCTTTTAAAGTCTGAGGGGATGCATCTGACGAATGAAGCCTGCTGAAGTGCCTATGTCCAGCCATCGGAAGGCTGAGAGATCCAGAGCCTAGCATGTTCAGCTTTATAGTGGGAAATGGCCTCTGCCCCAGGAGTGTGGATGAGACTCAAGAGGGGTGTTCTTCAAACAACCCTCAAGCACCACCAAGTTTAAGATGCTGAATGGCCAGAAAGAACAGCAAATGTCAATCCATGACAATGACAGAACCAGAGTCTATAAATATGTGCAAATGATCCCCTATATTTCCTCCTGGAATAAATATTTAGGTATTTTTAATATTAAAGTCAAGTGTCTTCTTGACTTTTTCTGCTTAGAAAAATTAAATTCTGCTGGGTGCGGTGGCTCACTCCTGTAATCCCAGCACTTTGGGAGGCTGAGGTGGGTGGATCACCTGAGGTCAGGAGTTCAAGACCACCCTGGCCAACATGGTGAAACCCCGTCGCTACTAAAAATATAAAAATTGGCCAGGTGTGGTGGCACATACCTGTAATCCCAGCTACTTGGGAGGCTGAGGCAGGAGAATCGCTTGAACCCAGGAGACAGAGGTTGCAGTGAGCCGAGATCATGCCATTGCACTCTAGCCTGGGTGACAGAGCAAGAATCCGTCAAAAAAAAAAAAAAAAGAAAAAGAAAAAGAAAAACGAAAAAAAGAAAAATTAATTTCTGCTTGGAATAAAAAATTCTATTATTAATCTCAATGCTCTTTAATGAGTGTCTTCACGTATTTTTTTCTACACATTTTCTATAAAATATCTTCTTTTAATATAGCATTAAAAATCCCCTTCATTGCATATTTGGAAAATCATTATGGGAAAAGACAGTAGGGAAGAACAATGGATACCTTTATTATTCTCTACAGTCATTTGTGCTTGCTTTTTATTCCTTCTGTTCATATCAGCAAAAGATAGCAATTGGTGCCCAGGCTACACCAGAATTTTAACCAGCTTCAGATTAACTGATTGCATCACTGGTTTTCATTCCCACTGGCTTTTTCTCTAAATCTAATTGCTGATTTTATGGTTTTTTACATTGCTGATGATGAAAGCTTTTTTTTTCCTTTTCTTTTTTTCTGGGTACAGTGCCTGGCTCTACCAAAACTATGACAATATGTTGGTGACTTTTGCAGACCAATAATGTTATTTGTAAAGTTTATCAACACTAGTCCCTGAGGCAATTTCTTCAAATTTCAGTTACCAGAGTTCTCATTTAAAACAGATTTTGAATTCCTTCAATGTCAAGATTCCCAATATTTTAAAATAAAGGTACTAGACAAAGTAACCATATGAACTGCCATCAAAAATGGATTACGCTCTTCTAGGTTCCTTCCTTTGCCTGCCTGCTTCCTCTCCTCCCCTCCCCTTGCCTCCCCTCCCCTCTCCTCTCCTCTCTTTTGGGTTGGGTTTTGCCTCTGTTGCCTAGGCTGGAGTGTAGTGGTTCAATCTCTGCTCACTGCAACCTCCACCTCCCAAGTTCAAGCAATTCTCCTGCCTCAGCCCCCTGAGTAGCTGGGATTACAGGCGCACGCCACCATATCCGGCTATTTTTTTTTTTTGTATTTTCACTAGAGACGGGATTTCAGCATGTTGGTCAGGCTGGTCTCGAACACTTGACCTTGTGATCCGCCCGCTTTGGCTTCCCAAAGTGCTGAGATTACAGGTGTGAGCCACCGTGCCTGGCTGCTTTTTTTTTTATTTTTTATTTTTTAATTGTTGGGATCTCATTCTGTTGCCCAGGCTGGAGTGCAGTGGTGAGATACTAGCTTACTGCAGTGTCCACTTCCTGGGCTCAAGTGATCCTCTGCCTCAGCCTCCCGAGTAGCTGGAACTATAGGCATTCGCCACCATATCCAGCTTATTTTTAAATTTTTTGTAGACACGATGTCTCACTATGTTGCCCAGGCTGGTCTTGAATTCCTGGCCTTAAGCAATCTTGCCTTGGCCTCCCAAAGTGCTAGGATTATAAGCATGAGCTACCACACCCAGCCCCAGTTTGCTTATTTGCTGTTCACCTCTCCTAGAAGATTTGTTTTAATCTAATGGTGGGGATAAAGGAAGCTTTCAAATTCTTCCTAACATTTTTTCGTTCGCATTTGACAGTTCATCTTTACTCCATAGTATTTGTTAGATAGTATATCCAGACAAGCTCTGCTGAACTCTCCTCACAAAACAAGTATAACTTGCAAAACTGAAAAGCCTAATTTGGTTGGGGTGTAAATATTAAAAATAGTTTTTCTCCAATTGCTGCCCTAGTTGTGCTGGATAGAATATTCCTTTTCTTTCTCTTAACTATATCTCAAGGAGATTTCATAGGTTTTCGATCACTCTAAGTTAAAAAAGCAAAATAAAATAAAACAATCTAGTCCTCTACAAAGTTTCAATGTCTCATCCAATTTAACACTCACCTCTTCTACTCATTTTGACTCAAAGGACTTGAAGTTGCGGGAGTGGCAGGTCTACTCTCACATTCTCTGTTCCCATTATCTTCTCCCCCTTCACTTCAAGCTCTTCTGGTGCTAGTGAGGGAGAAATAGGGGCAGACATCACTTTGTTCAGCTGGGCACATGACTGATGCTGTGTTGAAAGTTGAAGGCCTCTATGTGGCCAGTGCCCAGAGGCTGGTTCTCTTGGTCCAGGAGGAAGGGTGCATGTGTGTTTCTTGGTGGGCTCTTTAGAAGCCTCTGTATATTCTGTGACTCAAATGTCCATTTTTGGTGCAATTTCACTTGTCTTGGGTACCAGAAGCTCTCATGGGGAGAGGAAGGAAAAGCTACAGAACTCCTCCTTGGAGGATCTCAACCATTTCTTTAAATTATCCTTTCCGAGTTGTCTACTTATGTGGATTGGGGGAAAGGAGAGAAATGGGGTGGAAATAATATGTTTGCAGAAGTCTTTCAGCCTTCTCTCAAGACACCAAGGAGATGTCTTGCCTCTAGTTGTATTCATCTGTCTTTAGTATGTAGGGTATACTACATCCTTAGTTTGGGGTCCTAACTGCTAAATCCATTGCAATGGGAAAAGTCCTACTCAATATCATGTTATTTAAGTGTCTTGAGTTGGGTTCCTCAAAAGTAGATCCTGCGACAAGGAGTTTGAAAAGTGATTCCAGGAAACATAGTGGGTAAATGAGGCAAGGAGGGGAGGAGAGCCAGTAAAGGGTGTATTGGGGAGAGCATTAGCACAGAAGACAATTGGGACCCAGTACCTCTGGGAGCCCGCTGAAAGACTGTATAGTGCATGTCAGAATTATCCTATTACAATGTCACAAGGGGAGAGAAAAGTTGATGATTTACTGACTCCCATTCTTCATTGGCTTTGGGTCTGGGGCATTCGCTCCCTGGCATTTCTGGCCTGCCTCTCCTGTGGAGACAAGCAGAGAGTCTTCACATGGGAGGGCCATCAGTGAGTGTAGAAGGAACCACTGAAGCTGCCAGTGATTTCCAAAGTAAGCTGAGAGCCTGTCCCAGTGGACTGAGAGCATGTGTTACAGAAGGACAAAAAACAGGATGACAGGGTCCTCTGTTACGTTGTTTTCTCTTTCAAGTTCACTTGGTGTTTCTTACCCTCAGCCCACTGGTTACAAGCACGGGCTCTGGAGTCAAACTCTCTCTCTGAATCCTGGCCCTGTACTTGAGTCCATTAGCTCTGCATGATCATGGGAAAATGACTGAACTTCTGTCATTTGTTCCTCATCTGTATCATGGGGATAGTAATAGCACCTCCCTGTAAGGGTTAGTGTAAAGACTAGTCAGTGTAAAAAGCTAGGATTGTGCCTGTCATGTAGTGAGTACTCAGTAAATATTAGCTGTGGTTATTATAATGAACGGGGAAGCATTATTGAACTAGAGGTTCTTGCCTTTTAGAAAGTTTTATTTTAAAAATAGCAATTATATTCTAGATTGAGTTCTTAACCTTTTATTCTGCCTTTTTACTGCTCACATTCAAAAGTGATGGTTCTCATTCACTAAACATTGTTAAATGCATGTGCTTCCCCGCTCCCTCCTGCAACCCTTTCCCTCTAGAATCCTTGTTTGCCTTCCATTGTCTTACCAGCCCTGGTTGTCTCCAGCAAGGATAAAGCATGAGGGAACACTTCAGATTGTGTGTTAAATATTGTTGGAAATGTCAAGTACAGGTAGTAATGTCACAGTGTGACAGAGTGATAATCTCTTCTTGGTTATGTACTCAAGCACCAATTCAGTTTGGCTCAACTCAAAATATTTATTGAGAACTTGCTGTTCTCCCTGATCTGTCTTAGGCACTTGGGACATAACAGAGACAAAAGAACAGAAAAAAATGCCAGCAATGTTTTGTTAACCTTAGCCCCTTTAGATGGAACAAATGAATTTTAAAAATTGTAATCATCGGGGCCGGGCGTGGTGGCTCACGCCTGTAATCCCAGCACTTTGGGAGGCCGAGGTGGGCAGATCACGAGGTCAGGAGATCAAGACCATCCTGGCCAACACAGTGAAACCCCATCTCTACTAAAAATACAAAAAATTAGCTGGGCGTGGTGGCAGGCACCTGTAGTCACAGTTATATGGGAGGCTGAGGCAGGAGAATGGCGTGAACCCGGGAGGTGGAGCTTGCAGTGAGTAGAGATTGCACCACTGCACTCCAGCCTGGGCAACTGAGGAAGACTCTTGTCTCAAAAAAAAAAAAAAAAAAATTGTAATCATCCTTCTGATGTGGTGAGATGAGGGATGCTCCACCTCGCTTTTCACTGATACTCACTATGTACAACTCACATGATTCAGTGCCTAGGTAAGGAGCCTTGAGTACTTAACAGAATAAATTGAAGCAATTCCAGGCCATTGAGTGAAAGCTCAGTTTGAAAATGTTTAGCGTGCAGATCAATAACTCATAAGAAAGAAACAGCTCCGAAAAAGTTACAGTCTGTGATCTATGAGAGCATTGTGGCCTGGGAGGACTTAATGGACAAGTAGGAGGTACGTTGGGTTATTCTGACTGGGAAGACTTCGCAGGATTCTTTAAGTAGCTCTGCTGGGCCTCTCTGGGATTCTAGAACCATCATGTTCAAATGGGAGCCATGTACCTATGATGAATACATACGTAATGTTTTAAAAGACATGTGAAATGGACTGTTGGTTATTGGTAATACATTTTAATTTTGGAACAGATACATGCTGGTTTGGTCAAAAACACGAAATTCTCTCCAGGAGAATGTGTTACAATGGGCTCTAGCTATTGATTCAATAATTATTTATCCCTACTGTGTCAGAATATATATTCTGTCTGTCTCCATATACTTATAGGCATATATGTATATGCATGAATCTGTATATAGAGAGAGTACATACAAAATTGGTGGTAGATATTTAATACAGTGAATTTACTAAACATGCAGCACATACTGTTTACTCTGCTTTTATGGTAGTCATTTCTGCCTTTTGTATTCTTACCTTGTAGAGTTACATCATTCTTCTTGTTTGGATTTTGGTTCCCCATCTAGTCTCTGAGCTTTTCTGGGCTGGACTGTATAGCAGGCTATGTCTCTCCCCACTCTACCCCTTAGCAGTGATTAGCAGAGAACTACTACTAAGCATCAAACGGGCAGACATTTAGCTGAGAGCAGGGTTACAATTTCTAAAAGCCGCTGCCTGTTCTTCGTTTTTCTAAGGTAGTGTGTTCACACGACGGGACATTGATAGAAATACGTTAGAGGAAAGTACACTATGTCATAAGGCAGTCAGGGCTTCCTAAACTTTAAGGTGCCTGCAGATCATCTGAGGATCTTGGTAAAGGGCAGACTCTGCCTCACTGGGTCTCGGGCAGGGCCGGTGAATCTGTATGTAACAAGTTCCCCCGTGAAGCCATGGACTAAACTCGGCAGGAGCCAGGGGGTATATAAGGGCAGAAATCAGACCTTTCGAAGGTAAAGGACTCAGGACGCACCCCTGCTCCGACCCTGGCTGCCCATCCGAAGCTGGGCCACCTGGGATGGCACCTGGCTGGCCCCTGAGTACCCGCCATGCCCTGGCCCCTCTCCCTTCCCCCATTGCCCCAGAACCTGCAGGCTGAGCCAGAGTCGGAGCGCAGCCAGGTGAGATGGGACGTCTCCACCCGCTCCCCCGGAGACCTGGCAGACCGGTTTTACCTGTCCTGGTCCGGAGGAGGCTCCCGACTCCACTGCAGACAATCCCTCCTCCTCCCCGCCACCATTCTAGTCGACTACTCTCTTCGTTTTGCTACCTGACACTCCCAAAGCCGCAGAAAGCAAATCCCCAGCACAGCAGCTGGTCGAGCACGGGCTCCAGCGACGTGTGTGAAACTGTTCAACCCAAAACACAAACACCAGCCACTGACATGTTTTAAGAAACGCTACGGTTGGATGACTGCGGAACCAAAACAGACCAAATGGGAGGCAAGAAGGGAAAGCAATTGGCCCAGTTCAGTTGTAGCAGCGGCTCGTGTTACACTCCCTTTGCCAGTTAGCGTCGTGGGCGTTTGTTGCTGTGTTAATTACAGTTCCTCCCGGAGTCGGAGGCGAGAACAGCCCTTGTGGAACCGTTTCAAGTGGAACGTTCCACCAGGAAGAAAACAACTGCCTTCCTCCCCAGCTGGGGAGGGATTCTGCCAGCCGCACTTGGGCAGCCCTGCGGTGCACGCGCACACCTGCAAGCCGGGCACCCTTGTGCCCCTGCAGCGCGGCTGGAACCGGGACGCCGGGCTGGGGGCCGTGCCCAGGGGCCAGAGGGCTGGACGAAATAAAGCTTTGTTGGCTCCCCCTGAGGGACATGCCTGGCAGACCAGGGAGAGCGCACTTTTCAGGTTTCCTGATTGCTTTCTCTAGAGTTCCTGGGAGCTCCGGGGAAGCAGCGGGGCGCGGGGTGCGGGGGAAGCAGCGGGGCGCAGGGAGGAAGCTTGTTTTATCTTCGGATGGGCTGGATGAGAATGGGCGCCAGGGATTCAGAACCAATCAGGGACAAACTCGAGACGGCGCAGCAGGGCGGAAAGTCCATGATTGGACTTGATCTGGTTCTATATCCTGCCTCTGCCTCTCATCAAGTATGTGACTTTGGGCAAGTTGTTCCCAAGTTGCCCAAAGTCGTTCCACTTTTCTGAGCACAGTAGTCTCACACCTGTCTCAAAAGATAGGGAAGAACTCATACACCTATGTGGCATTGACTGTGTTACCGGGACCCTTCTAAACATTTGATCCTCGCAACAGCTTTATAAAGAAGTACTTTTAAAATTGCCATTTCACAGATGGAAGAGCTGAGTCCTAGAGATGTAAATGAATGTGCCCACAGTCATATTAGTTGATGAGTGGTAGGGCCAGGACTGGAAACAAAGTGGTCTAGTTCCAAAGTCCATGCGTAAGCACAGCACTAAACTGCACGTTAAATGATAATGTGTATGTAAAGCACCTGGAGAATAGCAGGGAGGTTGGTGGTTTTTATTGTTTCCATTGTTACAGACACATAAACATCAAACTAATCTGAGCTAGCAAGGAAAGTGGCAGAGCTGTGAGGGTCCAGGTGATTAAGGAAAATCCATGAAAGGCAGCTGTACAGGAAATGAGAAATAGGAATGTGGATCTCAGCTCTAACTCCACCAATGTAGTCATGCCACCATGTAAGATGTATCCACAACCTAGACGTGGTTAAAGATCCTAGAAAATCAATTAGGCCAAGCCACAGGGCGAGGACGACTCAGCAAGAAGGGTATGAGTCTGTGAGTCTACACCAGTCTCCTGTCACCAACCTGCTCTCTATCAGCTACTTAGTCCAAAAATTCTGAACTGTTAGTTTTTCTACTATTTCAAAAAATACATTTGTCTGCAGTGCTCTTAGGAGTAAAATTCTTGGAATCAACTCAGAAACTGCAATCTAAAAACCAGTGTGCACTCGAAACTCCCATTTATGCACACTTACGGGCTGACACAGACACCTAAGATAATATATGGGAAGTGCTTTAGAATGAAAACGCTGGGTAATGATATTTTAAAAGGATACCATACATGTTTTGATTGGAATAATAATCTTCCTGAGAACATTTTGTCACCAATGTGTGACTTTTGTTCACAGTTTCATGTCCTTCTTGGTAAAGCTATTTTCAGAATAGCACAGGGACAGGGTAGAAAAGGATCAGCCCCAAAACAGGTGAGAGTGGTATGGCTTCTGCCTATGAAGAATTGACATGGAGATGGAAGGCAGGTATTTGGGTTCTACAGAGAGCTGCCTACTTATTTTTCGCCAGGGCAATGCCCATTCATCAGGATAATTCAGGGCTAGCTGTGAATTTATGCACATGGAATTAGTTTCCTATTGCTGCTGTAACAGATACCACAAATCTGGTGGCTTAAAACAACCACATTTATCATCTTACACTTCAGTATGGTAGAAATCTGACACAAATACGTCTCGCTGGGTGGTAATGAACGTGTCAGGCTGCAGGACTGTGCCCCTTTCTGCAGGCTCTGGGGGAAATCCATTCCTTTCTTCTCCAGCTTCCAGAGGCTTCCAGATTCTTCGGCTTATGGGCCCTTCCTCCATCTTTGAAGCCAGCAAGGCAGGGGCAGGCATTGTATCACTCCTGAGGCTCTCTTATGCTTCCCTCATCTACTTTTAAGGACCCTTATGATTACGTTGGGCCCTCCCAGAGATTGCAGTATTACCTCTCTATTTTAAAGTCCTCTGATTAGCAAACTTAATTCCATTTGCAACCTTAATTCCCCTTTGCAATGTAATGTAATAGATTCACAGGCTCTGAGAAACAGAATGTGCACATCTTTGGGGGCCATTGTTCTGCCTGCCACACACCCCAATTGCTTTGGCAACAGGCATAGCCTTAATTCACAAACATATGCTCAGCACTTATTCTCTGAAAGACACTTACTCTGTGCAAGAAACTATTAGAAGGGACTTCTGGGTCATGCAGACCTGTGTTTGAATCCTAGCTCTGTCATTTACTAGTTATGTCATTTTAGGAGAGTTATTTAACCTTTCCAACCTACAATCTCCTCATCCGTATAATGGGGATAATAATAGTACCTACCTTATTGAATTGTTGTTTGCATTAAATGAAATAATGCTGGAAAACACTTAACACAGTGCCTGGCATGTGATCAATACTCAATGAGTGTTTTGGTTATTATTAAGTGTGACAGGTTTTGCATTGTGTCTGCCCCTGAGGAGCCTGGGGAGGAAGGTATACTCACACACATAGTCATGGGGTAAGATGACACACAGGAATAGATGGGAAAAAATTATAAGAAAAATATCACACTGAAGTGCTAAATGGGTAAGTGCTGTTGAAAGAAGTAGGAAAAGATATTTTCAACAATCAAGAAAGGTCAAGAATGGAGGAGGCACTATTGATGGGAACTAGAAGACAGGTTGAATTTAGAAAGGCAGAGGGGAAAATGTTGGGCACATGAGCATCTACTTGGCATATTAAAAGGAGGCCATAAATAAGAAGATCTACTTATTCTTTTGTGGAATGGAAGGTTTGTGTAGGGGGTTTGTTCATTCATATATTTCCACTTTTCCCCAGAATATTTAGGGGAAGAGTAGGCTGTCAGACTAGAAGGGACCAGACTGATAGAGGCCTAGAATACTAGGTCGTGTAGTTAAAAGTTTTCCCATTGATAATGGGGAGCCATGGAAGGTTTTTAGAACAGAGGTAGGTTCATATTAAAAGCAGTGTTTAGAAAGATTACTCCAGGAGTAGTAGATGTAGATGAATCGGTGATGAAAGAGCCTGGAAGCATGAGGCCTGTTAGGGGATATTTTCAGTGGTCTGGATAATAGTGACCAGAGGAGATGTGGTAACCATCAGCCTGGGGAAAGGAGGTGGATCAAGAGACACAAGAAAGCAAGAGCAAAGGACCTTGGTGATATTTTAGATTTGCGGGGAGAGGGAAAGGATGAAAAATTCCTGGAAGGTTAGTGATGACAATAATAGAAATCAGAAAGGAGTTCTATTTGCATTTTCCTGTGTTTGTTTAAAATGTTGGCAGGACATCCAGGTGGCATGTGTCCAGTAGCCCATTGGAAACGTGGAACTGGAATGCGAGGGAGCGGTCATAGTTGAATAATTAGTTTTGAAAGTCATCAGTGGAGAGGTGGCAGCTGTGACCCTGTGATCCATATGATCAAACTCGTGTGAGTGCCTGTACTGCTGGATTCCCAGCAGCATCCCTCCTTTTTCATCCCATGTTTCCTGGTCCACTCCTTCTTACGGACTGACTTGTGTCCCAAGTTGAAATCCTATCTCTCAGTATCTCAGAATATGACTGTATTTGGGGATGAGGCCTTTAAAGAGATATTAATAATTAAGGTTAAGTAATTAAGCCCTAATCCAATATGACTGGTGTCCTTATAAGAAGAAGAAATTAGGACGCAGACACACACAGAGGAAAGGCCGTGTGAAGACACAGGGAGAATCTGGCCACCTGCAAGCCAAGGAGAGGGGCCTCGGAAGAAACCAACCCCATCTCAGGCTTCTAGCCTCTAGAATTGTGAGAGTGTAAGTTTCTGTTGTTTACACCGCCCAGTGTATGGTATTTGTTAGGCAGTCCTAGCAAGCTAACACACTCCTCCAGGGACCTGAACCCTTGGATCACCACCCCATTTGAGCAGAGGGCACTCCATGCTGCAAGCTTATTCCATTGCTTACATTTTACCAGGTCTGCCTCCCACCCCTCATTATCTGGATCTGTTCTGGGTAGTAGTTAGTTGTCATCAGAAATGTGATACTGTGGATGGAAGCATAAGGTTATCCTCCCCCAATAACAGTGCTCTGTATCTCAGGAGGCTCCCTGTGGTAGGGACTCTGGTGTCCAGAGCAGGGCTTGTGGGAGAGGGAGTTGGTCAAAGATGCCTTTCTGAGCACCCGGCTCACAGCTGTTCGAGAACTGTTCTGCCACCTGTTCTTAAGACTGTCTCTGGCAGTGGATTCCTCCATGTGCCTCTCTCTGAAAGCATGCTCAGAACAGAAAGAAATGTGTTCCTCCTCATTAGCAACACAGAAAAAAAATGATATTTTATTGCACTTATAATTCATACTTCTCTCTCTCTCTTTGCATTTAGTAATGATTCTGAATTTCAGTTGGGTCCTGTTTTTCAGGACATAAAATAAAGTGCCATGAAGTTTGAAGACCAAGTCAGTGCTCAAAGTAGCCCTCACAAGAAACAAATAGAATGATGTATTCTCACCATCACCCACAAAGAGCTTATCTATGAAACGGTGAAATAGTTAGTGCTTGGAAATTCCCTATTAGCTCAACCGGTCAGATTCCAAGTCTTATCTTTTATAGACTTCTGTGACAGTGAAATATTCAGACAGGGACCGTGAACTTGGTGACTTTTGTGTTCCTTAGGACTGGCCTTTATGATGGATTGAGGCAGTTATTATCAGGAAGATGCTGATGAACTGTTCTCCATCTTCACAGGAGACAGAGTGAGAGCAAGTGGGTGGAAGATGTGGCAAAAAGTCTTGTTAGAAAGAGCCTGCTGATAGGGGCCATTTTAGGATCTGACTAGGTTGTTCTCTAGCTCCCTCCTCTGGGAGCCTGCGGTACTACCCAGCGTTCCATTGTCCGTCCTTTTACTATGCAGATTATTTTTTTTACGTGCCTGTTCCTTCCAATAGATTGCGAACTCCCAAAGGGAGTTCTCTATTTTTGTCTCTATCTTGTCTCTATCGGTCTTTCTGCCTCGGTATGTAGCTCGCATCAGGTGAGTCCGCAGTGGATGGGGAATGAAATTAATCTGTTGGATAACTCATTGTCCCTTGAAAACTTTCTAGTATCCTGGAGACTGTGTGTATCAGAGAGAGAGAGAGAGAGAGAGAGAGAGAGAGAAAGAGAGAGAGAGAGAGAGAGAAAGAGAGAGGGAGAAAGAGGATCATGAATAAACGACTCTTGGAAATGACTCTGATAGTTCTGTGCAAGATTTTCTTATTCTGGATATCGAAGAACGTAAATACTGTGTTGAATATCTATCATCTATCATATGTCGATGATTTAGACATAATTATTGGCTGATTGACTAACAAAGGACCGGGAAACACAGGTAGTTGCCAGAGGGAGAGGTGTGGCATCCTCTCTGGAGATTTTTAGGGCAAGAGTTATATTTCTGAGATGGGATGTGGACAAAATGTAAATGCAAATTTTCCCTGGGACTTAAAGGTGATTGGAACCATGCATGTAGGCTGAATGGATGAATGGACAGTAGAGCTGCCATTTATTGACTTCTGCTATGTGTCAGGGGCTTTGTACATGCTCTCTCATTTAATTCTCACATACGTACTTCTCGAGATGAATATTATTTTATCCCATTTTACAGATGGGGAAACTGAGATGTAGAGAGGTTTATTTATTCATTTAGTGAACCATATTCATTAAGTTTGTGCTATATGCTAGCCCAGCCTACATGCTAGGCTCTGGGGATACAAAGATGGCAAGATACATGTAGTCCTTGGCCACATGGAACTTACAATCTAGCATGAAAGAGAAACATAAAAGAGGTAAGAGGGATAGTTTAATATGGTGCTGTTAAAGGTTGTCCTCTTCCCATTAGGAACACACAGCATAGTGATACATTAAGCAACAGACAGACTATTACAATGCCCTTGGTTTTAAAGTGCACATCACAGCTACATTACAAGGTAGCTTTACAATGTAAGATTATAAATGTTCCATAAGAGTAAGTATTTGGTGCTATAAGAGCACACAGGAGACAGGCAGGGAGGCTTCTTGGAAGAAGTGACATTCACTGAGACCTGAAAGGCGAATAGGTTAGATCAGTCAAAAAAAAAAAAAAAAAAAAGGGGGAGGTGGGGCAGGAAAAGTGTTCCAGGTGGAAGGAACAGAATGAGCAAGGTCCAGAAGTGAGAACTAGAATGACCCCTGGAATATAGATGTGGGGTGAGAAATGAGACTGAAGAGGTAAGTAGGGGTCTGAACCTATGGGTTATAAAAAGCTTAGTTCAGAGGATGTTTAGACTGTGTGCAGTGAGTCACACCTGTAATCCCAGCACTTTGGGAGGCTGAGGCACAAGGATCACTTGAGCCCAGGAGTTTGAGACCAGGCTGGACAACATGGTGAAATGCCATCTCCACAAAAAAAAAAAAAAAAAAAAAAAAAAAATTAGCTGGGTGTGGTGGCACATGCCTGTGGTCCCAGCTACTTGGGAGGCTGAGGTTGGCAGGATGGCTTGAGCCCAGGGGGTTGAGGCTGCAGTGAACTATGTTTGCGCCACCATACTCCAGCCTGGGTGACAGAGTGAGACCTTGTCTCAAAAAAATAAATAAGATAAAATAAAATAAAAAGCGTAGACTTGATCTCAAGGCAACCAGGAAGAGGATGAAGGTAGTGATGAACGAAGTCGGAGGAGGTTCAATGACTTTTGCAAGGTCTCATAGCCAGAAAGTGGCACACCTGGAATTTGATCCAAGGTTCAGGCTAACTCTAAAGCTCATCCCATGGCCGCTGGCCCACGCTACCAGGAACCATCCTAAGATGTGGAGAAGGAGAGGTGGAGGCTCACTGGCCTACTCACTTTTTCTGCCAGTTCCTCCTGGGCTTTCTGTTTTCTATTGCCCTGGGCCTCCAGCAGCACTGGAAGAGGGTGTGTCCCCAGCCTCTTCTTCCTGGGTGGGTGATGCTGGTGCCAAAGAGCAGTTTGTGACAGCACCCCTGCCTCCTGGCCACTCCCGCACCCTTTACCTGGGGCTGACATTTCTGTTCACTATAGATCTGTGCCAAGAAACTGCCTGGCTGCCTCCAAGTGGTGGGGGAGCTGCTGGCTCCACCTGCATCTGGGAGCCTTATACGGCCTTCCGGGAACAGGAACCAGGTTCCCATCTGGTAAGAGGAGCAGGTGTTGGGTAGGGAAGAGAAGAGGCTTGCGCTCTCTTCCCTGCCATTTGTGTTCTTGCTGGGTGAATTTGAGGTGCATATGCTTGCGTTTTGTTTTGCATTGTTTTCCCGTATACCTCCTCAGCGCAGGGCTGCCATCGTGCCAATGTTTAACTCAATCTATATGCCGTTATTTCATAGTTTGGAACCCCAAAATGTTAAAACTCTTTCATAGTAAACAAAACATTTTCAATAATTGCTCAAGAGAATTTGGAAAAATAAGCTTGTTCATTCCATCTTTCTATTTTCAGTAGGATGGTTGTCTCTGTTCATATTTTTCTCTTCGTATAATGTAGTGGCTAAGGGTGCAGTCTCGCCCAGACTTCTGGAGTTCACATGCTGACTCAAACACTTTCTAGCTGGGGCGACACTGGACTTATTACTTAACATTTCTGTGCCTCTGTGTCCTTTATTGTGAGAAAGAGATGATAACAATATCTATCTAATAATCATAGTATGAGTATAAGGATTAAATGAGTTAATAGAGGTAATGCCTATAGAATGATGACTGGCTCTTAGTAGGTGCTTCATAAGTGGCAGGCTTCTGCTAGTATTCATGATTTAGCATGGGTAATTTTTAATTTTTATTTTTTGAATTCTAGCTGTCAGCTCCAAGTGGACTTTTACAAAATGTTTTGAAGGCAGCAGCGAGCAGCGAGCAGCGGTGCTGCCCTTCAGCCTCAGCACTCTGTCCTTGTGAAGTCCATCTCCATACAAAGAGATGAGTATGCTGGGGAGGGCTCTCCTGAGAATCAATGGAGGAAGATCCAATTCTGCTTTGTTCAAGTTTTTGGAGGTGTTCAGAAATATTTGCAAAGGACAGAATAATATCCTGTATGTTAGCATGCGTTACATCAATCATCTCCAACAACCTTCTGGGGCAGCATAATAGTTCACAGCCCCATGATAAACTATTTTTTTGAATGCAGATAATGTATACCATAGGAGTAAAAATTCCAGTTTTTGCTAAGTCACAGGTTAGTGTACCTTTGGTGAGTGCTTCTACTGCTATGTGACTGGCTTTCTTTTGCAACCAAGTGAATGCCTATTGTTTTGAAGTAAGTTTTCTTTTCATGGTCCGTTCATTCTATAGCTCTGAACATGTAGGTGACTTTTATTCTCTTCTGAAACAGCTTTAACCAGAAGGTGCAAGCACTAGTGGAAGGAGAAGGCTGCTTTTTGATTCTCCTAGACAGAGGCTGTGATAAGCAAGGTCTGGACAGTCTGCGCTGCCTGGGAATGTGCAGGTGACTATGGAGACAGCGTGGAGGGACAAGAATGGGCATATGGTCCTCATTGGCACAGCATAACAAAGTAATTAAAAATGTCTTAAAATGCAGAAACCCCCCAAACTGTAAAGTATATCATGGTAGATGTCAAATTAGCATTTTCTGTCTCTTTTTAACAATGCCATAATCTCATTAATCTACAGAAGGAACTAAACGCATGGATTCCAACCAGTTGGCTGGACATATGTTGCACATTGGACTGGCCATTTGGCTGGATCAGATTAAAGTGGAGAAATTGCATATTTTTTGGGCACTGAACATAAATCTGGGCCTGCTTATTACTTTTTGAGCTTCCTTTTTGGAGTGATAGATATGTAAGTGCCAAAAATTCAGCACCAACTTGAGTTTAAAAAAAAAAAAAGCTTATAAAGAAGCTCCATGGAGAAAGGGGACAAAGGATTGGAGATGGAGACCACATGTAAGGCTGGCTTCAGACCGCTGAGCTATATTTACTAGCAGCATTCACAAGGTCACACGTTTGAACTGTCAAATCTGCAGGATTGGCGCACTTATGGGCAAGATGGATCCATTGCTTAAATATTTTATTTTGAATGATACCATATACTATTAAGTCTTTTAGCACAGTGCTATGTCTTAAAATTCTTTTCTTTGCAAATGTAAAAATTAAAAATCTTTCAAATTTTTTGAAAGCAAAATGAAGGTATATTGTTTGAATGAATGTACACACTAATGTTTCCTGAGTATTTGGTATGTGCTTAGAGCATTATCCTAAACATTGGAGGATTACAAATTTGAATGTGACCCTGTAAGGTGCTTGTGGTTAGGGCAAGTTCACTACCAGCTCTAATACTGGCCAGAGGATGACATCTTTAGAAATGTGCAGAGTGTAATGGGGATTCAGGGAAGGCCAGGTCATATTTGTGTGTGTGTTTGGTGAGAGGAATGGGTGGAGTGAGGTGAGAAAAACCTTCATGAAGAAGGTAGCATTTGAAAAGATGAGGATAGAATTCTCACAGGCAGAGATGGAGACAGGATGTGATTTGACATCTCTGGAGTCAAGGGGGAAAGATAGAAAGTCACAGGGAGACATGTGAAGGAGACACTGGAGGAGGAGTTTGCAAAGGCGGATATTGGGTACCATTTGGTGGACAGGTGTCAATGGCAGATCAAGGAGTATGAAGGGCTGTAGGGGCTACTGAAGGCTTCTAAGCAGAGAAATGACAAAAATTGGACCTGTGCTTTCGGGCAGATGATAAGGCATGGTGTAATGTATGAGATGGGCTGGCAAAAACATCAGTTAGGAGACGAGGATGGTAGACCTGGCAAGAGAGGATGAAGTCCTCATCTAAGGACAGGCTGCGAAAAACAGAGGTTGTACAGCCAGAGGGACTATGGAAACAGAAGCCACAGGACCTAGTCACAGGATCAGGATCAGAGGAGCTCAAAAATGACCATTGTAAATAATAATAATCATTATACATTTGTAGACAGGCCAGTTACTATAAAGTTAACTGATTGATAGAATGCTCAATAAACACAGTTTTGCTCTATCAACGATGCCTTTTTAAAGGCAAAGTCTTTTAGTCCTTTCAACTAAGGTAAACTATGTCAGGAGCAGAATGGGTGTGGGTGAGATGGGGACCAGGGCTAATGTTCTGTTTTAAGTTGTCCAACACTGCACCCCAGAGGTTAGTCACTCCTGTTAGCTCGTTAGATGTAGAAACCTGACATGAGGACCGGAAGCTGGAACTATCTCTGGGACTTAATAACGCTACACCCATTTTTCCATGACAAGCCTTAATGTGGTCACAAGGTCTTAGCACCAACTTATATCATCAGTTTTCCAAGAATTTCTGCCAAGGTGGTGGATGGGATGAAGAAATGAGTTTGTAAGAATTTTAAGTACTGCAGTTCCAATAGCCCAGCAATATCTCTATATAGAATTGAAAAATTAAAGGATGCTGCTGGTAGGTGTGTGCTCAAGGTGGTGGAGGAAGGGGGCTTCCCTGTAAATAGGGTGATCTTTTGACCTATGTCCTAAATCCAGGATTCAAGTATAAGCAAGTCTCAGTCTTAGGGAAGATAGCCATTTGATTTCATTAATTCTTCCTTTCATGGCAGTAGCATTTTGTAAATGGAAATGAGACCTCAGAGACTCTTGGCCTAGAAATTATAAATTAGAAGTCTTTATATGAAGACTTCTCTGCATTTAACTAAATAACAATCTTTGGGGATTTAGCAGTATTTGGAGTAATAAACCCATTGCACGGAACAGTTAAATATTAATATGTGGACGTTAGCCTACATTTGTTGTAATCATAATGAGATTCTAGTAATATATGAAAACATTCAGAAATAATTAATTTGGAAGTAATATTTGCTAGTATTTTCTTTTCTTGATATTGTGACTCTGAGGCAGGCAAATATGAATTAAAATGTGTTTCCTGAGTTCAAGTGATGGTATTAAATTAACATGAACTTTTTGGGTTTTTCTTTCTATCGGGGGAGAGACTGCTGAGGAGAAATAGCTCCCTTTTTTTTTTTTTTGAGACAGAGTCTCGTTGTCTTGCCCAGTCTGGAGTAAAGTGGCATGAACACGACTCACTACAGCCTCCAACTCCTGGGCTCAAGTGATCCTCCCAACCCAGCCTTCCAAGTAGCTGGTACTACAGGCATGTGCCACCACACCAGACTAATTTTAAAATGGTTTTTATAGAGATGAGGTCTCAGTATGTTGCCCAGGCTGGTCTTGAACTCCTGGCCTCAAGTCATCCTCCCATCTTGGCTTCCCAGAGCATTGGGATTACAGGCATTAGCCACTGCATCCAGCCTGAAACAACTTCTAAATTGTGGTCTATATAGAAGAAGTCACATTGTTAGCAGAGTACGTTTCTGGTGCCCTGTCACTGCCTGCCTTGTTCATCCAGGTGTGGCTACCTGCTGGGTCCTTGACTCATGACTAATGACTATGTTGGAAATACTCAACAAAGCAGTGAGACCTGTTCCCAGTCCTGGTGAATCTTTTAGAGATTTCCCCAGGAACTCCCTGATTCTTTGCGGGGCAAAAACAGCTTATGGAGAGTAGAGGAATTACAACACGTTATACATACCTTGGAATTTAACTTCACACTACCTGGTTCACACAGATCTGACCACTTCCTTGCAGGGAGGAATCTCCATTAATTACAGTGTAGTGAAGGTGTGTGTGTGTGTGTGTGTGTGTGTGTGTGTATGGGTGTGGGTATGGTGTGTGTGTAACTAGTATATTTTTATGAGAAGTGATGCAATTCCATTTCATGTTTTTTGGGTTTAATGGAGAGGCCTGGCATGGTGGCTCATTCCTGTAATCCCAGCACTTTGGGAGGCCGAGGTGGGCAGATCACCTGAGGTCAGGAGTTCGAGATCAGCCTGGCCAAAATGGCAAAACCCCGTCTCTACTAAAAATACAAAAAAATTATCCGGGCGTGGTGGTGTGCACCTGTAATCCCAGCTACTCGGGAGGCTGAGGCAGGAGAATCACTTGAATCCAGGAGGTGGAGGTTGCAGTGAGCTGAGATCGAGCCACTGCATTCCAACCAGTGACAGTGTGAGACTCCGTCTTAAAAATAAACAAACAAACAATGGAAATGTTATCTTTTTTGATGCTGTGTTGATGCTGTGGCTATCCTCTTTAAAGGTCTTGCTTCTTTCCTGTAACAGGAATATCATTTATTTAGTGACAGCTTGGAAAACTTTCATGCCTTTGGGATTTTGTTTTTTTAAAGAACTGCCTTCATACATTCTCTCCCTATGAAAAGAAGAGAAACTTATGAACTCATTTTGTAGATGAAGAAGTCTAATTAACTGAGGCATTACATTAGTTCATGACCATGGGGTCATGGTGACGTAAGTGGCAGAAAGAACCCAGCCTGGACACTCTAGAGTGAGATCCAAATCTGGGTGCTGGCTTTGTGCCTTTCCTGCTGGAGTCACTTTGGGTAGGTCTTCAAGGACCCTGAGCCTCAGTTGGCTTGTACGTAAAATGGAGATACAATAGATAAGAAAGTCATGTAGAGACCTAGAACAGTGTCTGGTACCTAGTTTAATGCTCAGTAAATATTAGTAGTCATTAACATCATTATTATCAGTAACTGAAGTCTGCTCCAAGTGCGCATGCTTGGACGGAATCTTGCTGCCTCTGTTCAGGATGAGGATGCTTGGTTGCTGATTTGAGTGACATGCTTTAACTTTTAGCCTCATCCTTACCTTCTTATTCCAGTCTCCTTCTAGCTCCATGTGCCTTCAGTCTTTTGAAAGCTTGTTTTAACTGCCCATAGATCAGAGCAACCTGTGCTGATATGCCTGGACTTAAAGAACATTTGCTGCCCCTCAGACAAAAGCTTCATTTGGAGAATTGTATAACCTTGAGCCAGAAAGCATTACAGGCTTTGAAGCCAGACAGACTGGGTTTGAATCTTAGTTTCACTTCTTATGCTCTAATGAAGTTCTAGCCCACGGAGCCCCATAGCATAGTGATTTCAGGCTACAGTGCTGGGGTAAGATTGTGTCAAAATCTTTAATCCCTAGATAAATTACTTAATCTTCCTAAGCCTCAGTTTCCTCATCTATAAAATGAGGATACTGATTCCTACCTCACAAGGTTTTTGTGAAGACTGAAATGACAAAAGCCATGGAGCATTGTTCCCGCCTTAAATGTTAGCTATTTTTTTTTTTTTTTTTTGAGACGGAGTCTCGCTCTGTTGCCCGGGCTGGAGTGCAGTGGCCGGATCTCAGCTCACTGCAAGCTCCGCCTCCCAGGTTCCCGCCATTCTCCTGCCTCAGCCTCCCGAGTAGCTGGGACTACAGACGCCCGCCACCTCGCCCGGCTAGTTTTTTGTATTTTTTTTTAGTAGAGACGGGGTTTCACCGTGTTAGCCAGGATGGTCTCGATCTCCTGACCTCGTGATCTGCCCGTCTCGGCCTCCCAAAGTGCTGGGATTACAGGCTTGAGCCACCGCGCCCGGCCAATGTTAGCTATTATTATCATCACAGGAACCTTGGCTCTGTCATATCGTAGCTGTTTGTGACCTTGGACAAGTTACTCAACCCTCCCCAAGTCTCAGTTTCCTCATCTGGAAAATGGAGTTAATAATAATCCTTACCTCATAGGATTTGTATGAGTACTAAATGGTATTATATGAAGTGCTCAGCTCAGAATTATTGTAAACACCCTGAAAATATTTGTTACTGTTGTTACTATTACAATCTGACCTTAGAAAAGTTATTTAACCTGGTCCTTGCCTAAAATACTCAATTTTTTAACCTGTAAAATTGAAATAATTATATCTGTCTTACAAAGATGGGAGAAATAAATGTAATCATGTACATAAAGGACCTGATACATAGTAGGTTTTTGGTGAAAGGGGCTGTTATTATTTCCACAAATTAGCCTTCCTGCAGGAGAGCCGTCACTGGCTAACAGCCTTTATGGCCAGCTTCATGACTTTCATTTTCTGCCCAGGTTGAACCACATTCCCCACAGAACTGACATCTTTCCAGAGTGGATAATGTTCCAGGTATCACCATGCAACCCAACCCCTGCCTGGTTGCAAGCCTGTGTAATTGCTCTGCACACAGACATCGCTCCCAGGGCCCCAGTGGTGGCCTGGCCTGTGAGGCCTCTATATTTGATTTCTGGAGGTCAACAAACAAACACTTGAATTAAATAAGCATGTTAGTCGTGGCAAGTTCAGGTTGCTGTAATTAGCTTCTGTCTGGCCTGCTGTAAGCCTGTGCTTCTTACTGCCTGTGTAGCCAGAAAACACTGGTCTCAGAGCTCTGAGGGTGCTAGAGCCGAAAACACTTGACACTGATGCTTTAGGACAGATGCTGGTAAGGCCTTCTCCTGGGGTGGTGGTGGAGAGCACAGGGCCCTTCATTTTTCAGGCTGTAGAGAGTTACTGAGCAAGCTATTAGGCTTGGCAATCCGAATACAAAGACAGGCTAGACACAGTCCCTGATAGCAAGGAACTATGACGGGGGCAGGACCAGGGATGGATGCAGAGGCCAGGAGGCCAGCAATGATTACATCTCCCTCAGTGGCTCCAGGACTGAAGCCACATCAAGTTCAGACTGTTCTTTGGGACTGACTGGGGACAGGTATTCCCCTTCAGATATGCCGCATTGTTAGAATATGGTTTTGGTGCCCTGTTACTGCCTGCCCTTCTTCATCCAGGTGTGGCCACCTGTTGGACCCTTGACTGGTTCACCTGTGAGGTGCCCAGTGCCCCCTTTGGTCCTTCTCCCTGCACAGGCCCAGCTCCTCTTTTGCCTCAGAAATTCTGAGCTCCCTGGGCCTCAGCTCAGCTCCCCTTTCTTTTCCTTTCCTGGGAAGGTATCACCTGTTAGGCTAAATGACAGTCTGCATATCTGCATATCCTGCAATCTGCCAAACTGGTGATGCATTTAGTCATCATGGTCAATAATAATGGTAATAACAATACCATGCTTTGGTAAAGCCCCTTTGATCTTTCAGAGCAATTGTATTTACTCCCTTTTTTTTTTCTTTTTTTCAGAATCTGCCACGTATGCATATTCATCATCTTCACTGTGCATTCATTGAGAACCTATCATGTGTGTGAGCCCTGCAGGTACAAAGAAGCCTAATATACAATGTCTGCCCACTCATCCTCTACCCTTCAAGGGCAAGCAGTGTGGAAAGTCAAAATAACATAAGCTTTGTCACTCTGCCTGCTCACTACTAGTTCTATGACTTTTGGGATATTACTTAACCTCAGTTTCCATGTCTGTCATACAGGAATAATAATAGTACTTCTTTCTTAGCATCTTTATGTACAGGAATCCCACATATAATCCCACGAAATGTCAGCATTGAATTAGGCACCCAGAATGTTCTAGGGACTTTGTAACCATAATCTCTTACACCTTACCACAGCTCTGCAAGCTTTAACTGCTTCCATTGTACAGGTGGGGAAACGGAGGCACAGAGACCTTCTCCAGGTCACAAAACTATTATGTGGAAAAGCTGGGATTCAAATCCAGATCTGCTCTAGATACTCTGTTATTTGCAGTACAGCCTCACTGGAGCTTATTAGATGCAAAACCCAAAGGAGTGGTACAGACAGCAAGAGCTAGAGAACTCTGAGAAGCAAGCCCAAGAGATGAGGGCATGGTTATTCTGAACATGTTCTCAGTTCCACCCTATTTTTAATTTTATAAACTGCGACTTTAAAAAAGAAAACAACTTACATATAGTATTCCCGAATAATATGCTTTTATATGAATGATTGCATGTAGTCAGTCAGTGCTAATGTGAGGCATTTGTATTCAAAATTTTGTTTAAATAAGAGGGGAACATTTTTTTTAAAAAGAAGCATTTCGGTGATAGCGAGGCCAAATACACCGTAGGCAACTTTGTGACTCAGTTTTGCGTTAGTGCCCTCTGGTGGTAAATCCTGGAAATCATTCATGTCTTTCAGAATGTTAAGTAGAACTGAAGAAGAAAAAACCCTGAATTTACTCAAGATCTTTCTGACATTTCTTGCCAAAATATTAACCAGTAAATGTTGGAATCCTTTTTTTCCACATAAAATATCTTTATAAAGGTCTAAAAGTGTAAGAAATAGGTGACTTTTATACAAACATTGGCTAAAGTTGCCTTTAATCCTTTTGGGTGGGGAATATTTTGAAATCAAATATTTTATGTTATGTGAATTAATGTCAAGGAAAGAAAGATTATCTGAAGATTTTTCCTTGCCGTCTTTTCCACAGAGTCATTTTAGAGAATGATGTATCAGAATAAACTTTTAATTTATTTGTGCCTTTTTCTCCATAAAATACGCTCAGCAAAAGAAAGGACATCAAAATTGGGGTTTGCCTGGGATTGTCTGGAGACGTTCTTGCAAGGTCTTGGGTTGAGGGCTGAATATCCCACTTTCCCTTGGATGCTCAGGGATCTAAGAGTGGAGTTGAAAGTAAATAGTATGTTTCTGAGGAGATTATCATTGACGTTGCCATATTTTGCCTCAGTTTCTCAAATGTGTCATCTAATTCTGCAGCCCACAGAGTATCCTGAATGATGTTCTTCCAAAAGGGTTTATCTGAGTAGGTGCTATGGGCCAGCCTGCTTCATCTTCATGACAATCCTTCGAGGTGTGATTTTAGCCACATTTTCCTACAAGAAGGGGACTCTGAGAATTTAAGGTAACTTGTCATCCAGCTGTTCCGTGGCAGAACTGGGATTCAACCTCGAGTCTCTGACCTTGCAGTTAAAGGCCTTGACATCTTGCTGTGGATGACTCCAAATGCTCGGTCATGTTCACGATTAGCTTGAATCTCAAACAGAAATGAAGAGATGGGCTGTCTTACATTCCGTCAAGTGAGAGTCGCAGTGGGGTTAATATGTTTGTATGAAAAAGGATTCTTTGCTGACATGTGGCAATGTCACTCTACAAAGCCATGGGAAACAAAGCTCTGCTTTCTCCCTACCAGTAAGTTAACATTGGCACTGGTGGCCTGTACTTATGGCAGTGAGATTTGCATATAGCCACATCTGTCCAGCCTGGCACAGAGCCCTTAAACAACAGGAGCCCATCCTCTGGCACAAGTTGGGATTCCCAAGGAGGGGACTGTCCTCAAACCACTAGACCCAACCCAAACTTGCACCTCACTGGGTATTGCCCTTGGTCCCTGACTTCTTACTCATTTGCTGATTATGTACCAGCCTGTCCCTAAGATTTGGTACATTTTGCTACTTTTCTGATTAATGACGTTAGCTCCCAGTGGAAATTCAGCCTCCCTTACTTGGAGAAAGTACTTTGTAAAAAAAATTTGCGAAACCAAGTTTTTCACTCACTGATACACTGTTCTTAGGAGGGTAAGTAGACTCTGGAGTGCACTTTTTCAGGGAAGAGATGAGGTGCTCAGGCTCTGTGGGGAGGAAAGGCATGTAGAGGTGGCAGCTGCAGATGGCCTGAGGGATGGAGAATTTTGCCTCTTCCGGTTTCTGGTCAACCCAGCTTCTTGAAAGACTGAATTGAAGGGTATGGGTGTTGGAGTGGGGTGAAAGGGATAGAAATAGCTCTCTGAGCAGCTGAAGCTGCCCCATTGGTACCATCAGGACCATACTGTTCTTTTCATTTGGAATCCTGAAAATGGTGCATATATAAAGACCTTGAGGGCTTAGCAGGTATTGGGGAAGCCATCACATTACTGATCCTTCAAGAGACCAAGACATAAAAACAGTGCCTCTTATCTCTGACCTTTTGGCTACTGTTACTTCTGTGTCATCATCTCCTATTACCCTCACTTCTAGCCATACCAGTCTTATCACTGTTCCTTGGATGGGTCTCAGGGCCTTTGCACTGGCTCTTCTCTCTGCTTGGACCACTCTTCCTCAAGATAGCCACATGCCTCACTCCCTTACCTCCTGCACTCTGCTCAAAAGTCACGTTCGTAGGGAGTCCTAACTTGACCACCCTAATTTAAATTGCACTTCTGATTTCACTTACTTTGCTTTTCCCCTCCATAGTGATCACCTCTTAACATACTACAAAATTTTCTTAATTTTTAATGTTTATTCTTCTCTCCTGTTTCACCCTCCTTGCATCCCTGAATGTAAACTCTATGAGAATAGTGAGGTATTTTTTTTTTGGTCCTTTTTGTTCAATAACAAACACTCAGTGCCTAGAATAATACCTTACAGGAGTGCTCTATAAGCATTTGTTGAATGAATGAACTGTAATACAAGGGGCAAACGATCTGGCATCCTTTGATCACGGAATGCTGCTCCAATATGTACCATAGAAACCATTCTGAATCATTTCAAAAGACATCTGGTTTCTCCTCTGTATACTACAGAATCCTGGGCTTAGGTTCTGGCATTTAGTCTATAAGAAATGATTGCTGGCAAAAGTTGAATGAAGCAGTTAAGAGTATGGGTTTGCAGTCAGATCCAGGTTCAAATCTACACCTTTCCATGTTCTACTTGTGTGACTTTGATGAAATTATCTTCTCCAGGCCTGAGGATGAAATGTATGTGAGAATGCATGAAGCCTGCCACATGGTTAATATTAAAGAGTGATAACTCATATTATCATTGATGGAGGTGGATGAAAGTAATGGAGTAACATGCTTTTAAAACAGTCTCCCCTCCATTGTCATTTGAACCACCTTAGATGAAAATATTGAGGAAAACATCCAAAATTTCTAGTTAATTAAAAAATATCAGGAGGTCTTAGTAGATTCCAGATTTTTCCTTCAGTGAAATGAGTTATTAAATAAAAGGCCTTCGTAAGTACAGGATCTTGTCGTTGGGCTCTATCTTTGAGCGGTAGATCTGCCTCCCAGGAAGGTAAGCAGACACCAGTGAGGCATCTGTGCCTGGGATGCAGCGAGTGGAGCCAAGCAGAGAATTATTGGATCCGTTTGCCTGGAATTTCTGCATTTGCTGCCCCAAACATCTGGAGCCAGGCTACCCAGTGCAGATAGAAAATAGCAAAATGCAAATTCTCTGGGTTCAGCTGAGGCAGACAGAGTCTGACAAGGCAGATGAAAGGTGAGCCAAAACAAGAGCCCAGGCAGGTGGCAGGGCAGCGTTTTATCTAGAGCCTACGGCCCGGGTAAGGACAGGAGATGAGAGAAGGGACCTTAGAGCTACTTGGGCCACCTTCATGTTCGTACGAATCCTCCTCCTTAACAGCCTAAAAGGAGGTGTGCTGGGCTCACGGCAGCCTCCCTCTCCTCTTCCTGATCCCATGCCTACTCCATTGCTTTGCTTCTTCTGGATCCTGCTTCCCCCTCTTCCTTAAGAAGGAGATCCTGAAATAGAGCCTGAGTCAATGATTCAGGTGCAAGTGCTTTATTAAAGAAAGGCTCGCAGAAGAAATCCACTTGCATCTGAATCATTTGACTCAGGATCTCCTTCTGGGAGAATCCAATCCAAGACAAGACAGACAACCCAACCAACTGCTTCAATTGCTACAACCCTGGGAAGGATTCTGATTGGCTAGCTAAGGGTTACATGCCCAAACGGGCCTTTGATTGGCAGCTGTTGCTTCCTTCCTACTCCCTCCCACACACTCAGGAGCTCCAGCCTGTTATGGGATGGGCATACTACCAGGCACCTGGTGAGCAGTCCTTGCCCTAGGGGTTTACTTATACTTAAGGGAGAGAATCGTTAGTCAAATCACCCCACATACTGATCTTTACACACTGTGGAGAGTGCCGTGAAGGACAAGCACAGGGTGCAGTCAGTGGGAGGGGCCCGGAACAGGAAGTGCCGTGCTGGCTGTTGCTGTGTGGAGTGGGCTGTAAAGAGAGAAAGAGTGAAAGCCACAGTAGGGGAGCTGGTCAGAGATGGCAGTGGCTTCATTAGAGTGGTGGCCCTGGAGTTGGAGACCGGTAGGAAAAGCTCAAGAGCCCTCTAAGGACCTAGCGCATGGCAGTCCATCGCCACCAAGTCCCTCTCACCGCTGTAGGTTTAAAGAAACCCAAAAAACAAAACTACGTTGCAACTGCACAGCTACACCAGGAAACCTAAGGGGGAAGCAAAGAAAACTGAGTGGTGCCCTCTAGGCTGAAGATTTGACCTATTATTTACTAACCTTTCTCTTCCCCTTCCTTATTTTCAGCAAACGCATCCATCTCCAGCCATCCATTTTGAATTAATCTCTAAATAGAGAAAGCTTTCTTTCTCAGCTTCATTTAAATGTCCACCATGGTATTTACCCGTATTTTCATGATTTTTATTTCTTTTTGGGGTGGGTATCTAAGAGATAATCTGATCCTTGTTCCTGAGTCAGTAGGTGACAGAGAAGCTGTTTTCTTTGTGTGTGCGTGTGCGCGAAGTTATTCACATATGAGGAAAAGATAGCTCAAAAATAGAAGGTCTTTCATTGTCTCTCCACAATGTAGTGTGGCCCCAAGTGACTATTTTGTGGAGACATGGTAATTTGGGGTGGCTAAATCATTACCCTGAGGTGTGTCAGATGCTGCCAAGACCTCCTTCATTCATGTGGCCAAGACTGTGGGCTTCCTGGCTGGGGAGGCAGAGGCCCTGCTCTTCTGCTGCTAACTGTGGGGTCAACGAGCCCTGATCCACACTTCCTCTGGGCAACATCAATGGATTTATGTGGGGCTGCTGAACATATTGAGCCAGACTTGTTTCCAAGAGATAGAAGGAACTAGAGCATTGGGGGAAGTCCCAAGTAACTCTAGCCTCCAGCCACCTGCTGTGGCTGAAGATGAGGTCTTCAAGAATCCAGCTAGCAGCTTCAAGAATCCAGCTGACTGGTGCACATTGTTCTCATTGGCCAGATCATTCCTCCATGTAGCACTTCACTAAGCTCATTAACAAATATTTACAAATGACATTACTTTTTGGGGTCATGTATATTTCAGTCTTCAGAATCCATCAGGCACTCAAATCCCTTGGCAGTTCTAGTTCTCTCCCCTAGACATGCCTCTGCCCCCTACTACTCAGTTCCTTTTATTTCTACCATTTGTTTTTATTTTCTATTTCATTTCTTTACTTTTTAGAGACAAGGTCTCTGTCACCCAGGTTGGAGTGCATGATCATAGCTCACTGTAGCCTCAAACTCTTATACTCAAGTGATCCTCCTGCCTCAGCCTTCTGAGTAGCTGAGACTACAGGTGTGTTCCACCACATCTGGCTAATTTTTGTATTTTTTTTTGTCAAGATGGGGGTCTTGCTATGTTGCCCAGGCTGGTTTCAAACTCCTGACCTCAAGCTGTCCTCCAGCCATGGCCTCCCAAAGTGCTGGCTACCATTATAGGCTACCATGCCTGGCCCTTATTTTTTTTTAAAAATGATCTTCCCCTTTCTGTGTAATTCCTATTCTACCTGTATTATTCTTTTTTTCCTGTATTATGCTTGTCTCTTGCTCTTTTTCTCCTCTCCCTTTCATTTTAACCATTCTTCTGTCTACTGCTACTGCATATGAATCAGATTTGCCCTCCAAATACCACGTGTATCACCATCAGTTCAGTGGCAGAGGCTGCTCTTGCACTGGCTTGGAAGATGACAGTTCCCAAAGTATTCCCCATAGAGGCTGATCAGTCTGACCCAGCTAATACTACCACTTAAAATAATCTTGGCTGAGGGCCCATGAGACTCAACAGTCATTATGTGGTATTGGAAAGTAAAATTGATTTGGCAGCCTCATTAGATTATAATCAGCTCGAATCTTCCCTTCTGGCTTCTCTGAGCATCACATGTGTCCTCAGGAACAGCAGCGGGGAGAAAACCACCTCTCCTCCCTAGCTTTCTGTATTTCTTCTAAGGTTCTTACTTCAAATTAAATCTTTACTCTGTGAGAGCAGAGAATGACTCATTGGCCACCATGACTATCACCTTAACTGGGCTTCTAATTTGTTTTAGAAGCTACTAGCGACCCCTAGGATAGCATCTACAATTTCAAGAGTTTCAGAGTACTGATTGTATGCCCCATTAGATGCTGGGCTGAGAAGTTGGGACCACATTCAGTAACAAGAGTGATAATAGCTACCACTTCCTCGTTGCTTAGACACTTCTGTATTAACTCGTTTAATCCTCGGATCAATCCTATGGGGTATGTACTATCTTATCTTATTTTAGGAGGTGGATACTGAAGCACAGAGAGGTTAAGTAACTCGCCTAAAGTAACAGAGTTAATAAGTGGCAGAACCAGGATAGGAGCTCCAGGAGACTGGCTCCAGAATCTGTGCTATTAATAGTTCCTTGCATCATAATCTGTAGGTTATGGGAACTACAGAAGGTTGGTACGTAAGCATGGCACGAAGACAATGATACTTAGGAAGAGTCATTTGGAAGCAGAGAGATAGAATAATTGATGGGAAAGTCAAGGAATCCAGTAACAGAGTCTCTGGTAATAATCCTGGTATGTGAATTAGGGTGGAAACTGTGAATATGGAAAGCTATAGACATGAGAGATGACGTGAAGGAAACATTTGGACTAATCTGGTACATAGACGGGGAGAGCATGGTGGGAGCGTTCTATCTGAGAGAATGGTGGAACTAGGGTCAGAAGGAGGGGTGGCAGAAAGTGCCTCTGACTTGTGTGTGACCCTGAGATTTTAGGCTGATAAGGTTTCAAAGACTCTGGCTCCCCCACACTTTCTTACCCAACACTGTCCCCAGAAGGAGGGATACTGCTGTGGATTAGTTACACTCCATGGGGCCAGCATGCTTGAGGGCTAGAGGATGGGGCTTTTGCTGGGAGAAGCAGAGAAGTTGGAAAGAAACACCTTGTATCCCTCATCTTCTCCATGTGTACTTTCTTAGTATTTTCCTTCGCATGTGCTAGATCATGGGATGTCTGGTCCAGGGCACCTCTGGGCCTGATTATCCCCCAGCTTCCTTAGATGTCCTTTTGGCTGGGGCAAGGGGCAAGAAGCGTGGAAAGGTATCTTAGGGGACACACATGCTCACATTTCATGCATCCTCATACTTCCTTTTCTGGAGGGAAAATAGCAAGATGTTGCTATCAGGAACATGGTCGGGGCTGGGAGTGATGAGCTGGGTAACAGGATATTCCACCTGCCTTCACTCTAGCTCTGGTGCTCAGAGGAAAAGGGGACCTCCTGAGCTCCCCAGGATGGAGCTAAAAGTTTGGGACTGAAACTCCAGCCTGTGCTGACAATGCATTTTCCCTTAAGTCATGTCATCCTCTGTGCCTGGAGCAGGGGTCATCAATGGGGTGAGATTTAGGGACCCAGAATCCACCTTTCTCAACCATGATAATATTTCGTTTGTCTACCCAAACTTGAATTCCCTTCTCTAGTTCTTTAGTGTCCTAATCTGCTTGTGTTTTCTCATTTCAAGAAGATACTGAGCAGTGATAAATATCCTTGAAGTATTTGGTGTACAAAGCTAAAAGGGGCTGTAAAAATAAAGACACCCCCTCCCTCATGTATTGTGGTGCCTGATAAAATGATGATATCTGAAGCCCTGGTTGTGAAGAGCTCTCATTTCCAATAAACAAATAAAAACCAAGGGCTATATGAATATTAATAATTTGGAGATGTAGGTGGAGGTATTGCTATTCTTGAACAACATATGTTCACACTTCATCATTTTAATTAACGAAGTTCCTTTTCTTGTAATTTCAGCAGGAGGTATCCCAGGGTAAGAGAACAAGACCTGGATTTATGTGAATAGGATTTTTTATTTCATCACTGAATCCAAATAGCATTTTCCTAGTGTGAAAACAGATGGCAGAGACTTTATTTGTGGTCAAAAGCATTATGTCTGAGAGTGAACCTTTCTTTGGCAGGCGGATTTGAATACATTCAGGAAGTGATTTAAGACATGATATGTCTCCTAGAACCAAATCCATAGCAGGTACTTTTATTAACAAAATTTATACCCTCAAGCACAGTGACTCAAAGAAGCTAATTTTCGTTTTGGCAAATCATGATTTGTTTTTTTTTTTTTTTTTGTGCTGTCGACTGTATATGTGGAGATTAGAAGTATCTCACAAAACTCAGCCTGTGAGGCAGCGTTTGCATGTTTCTCACGCCCTCGCTGAAGAATTTCTTCTGATTTGGTTTTTAAGACCTCTGTGTGTTTGACAGAAATTACTTGGGGGGAAGCAATCAAATCTTGGCTTGATGTTTACCTTAGTAGCTACCAAATTATAATCTTGGTATCTTCAACAATGAAAAGTTTAAATAAGACACTGTCCTTAAATGACGTTTGAAACCATAAATTACTTTGCAAACATAAGGAGGTATTATTATTTAGACAACACACAACTTTTATACAAAGCCAAATTTCTTCTACACTCTCAATGGAAATTAGAAAATTAGGTTAGCTCTTCCTTGCTTCCAGAATGTAATTGGATAACTGTGGTTTTGGAACCAAAATGGGGTACCTGCAGGGAAGTTTCTGAGAGCTAAACACAGATGTGGAAAATAACTGGAAGGCATAATGTGTTTACAGTGACTTACTGTCATAGTCTACTTTTGGGTCAATTTCCTTCTCATAGTCCATCAGTGAACTTTTTGGATTGTGATTTCTTGAATATTTCTTCTTCATTTCTTTTCACCTCCACCAATACATTCACAAATTCATGTAATGAAGAAGGATTAGATGACACGGTGCCAGAGCTGGGTGAGAGTTCTGAAGTGGGCAAGGTAGAGGTGACGTGCACCAATAAAATCTTTGCTTGGCCACATAGGGCCCTGCAGGTCTCCATAAACCTAGGGGGTATCAAGCTTTACTGTGATGAGAATATCTTGGTTAGCAATCAATCGGCTTATAAACAACAAAACCGAACAAAATTCTTAACTAATAATCAGGGATGGAGGCTAGGAATCTGTATTTTTCACAGTCATTCCGGGAAATTCAGACGCAGCTGGTTGAAGGGCCGTAGTTTAGGAAACACTGCATAGCATCCCAACTCCTTGGCAACCCAGTGCTCAAAAAAATTCATATCAGTTATTAGAGTCCCTACTTTTCATTGTATAAAAATCACGTAGTTCTATCTCAGCAAATGCAAATGAACAAATGGATGTGGCATGTCCACTGCAGGAGGCTTAAATGTTTCTGATTCTTTCTTCTCCAAGGTTGGGAGATGCAAAGTGAGGGTAGATGGTCTCAGAGATGTGACATGGTCACTGTGACCAAAGAAAGCAGTGTGAGAATGTATACCTAGGCTTTCAATACCCTGCACTTGAATTGTTTTGTCTGTATTGACTTCTAAGTCAATAAAAAACAACTGGAATCAGCCAATTAGTAAAGAAACACAGAATCAGGAAAAGTACAGAGGATGATGACATGAGGCAGCAGGGATCTAGCTCATTGTGCAGGAGCAAGATAGAGTGACAACACAAAAAGCTGTGAGTTATCATGCTCCAGGAGCTACGTGAGCACAAGAAGATTCTCAGACTCAAGATGCTATTGTGTGGCTTTAATAAATGCATTTAGGTCCTTATTATTCTGGTGGTCCACATGTAAAAGGTATGAATGGCGCACAGTGTAGATAGCAAAGAAATGTGTTTTGTGACCTGCAACACAAAGAAAATGGAGCTGTGGCTCTCAGAGCTTTTAGGTAATTTGGCAAATGTTTCTTGTTACTTACTGTGTGCTCAGCATTGAGCCCAGGGCTGTGATAGGCATGACACATGTTCTGTGTTGTACAACAGCCAGACAGCTGCCCTGCATTTCTCAGAGCCAAGCTGAAGCTGGCTTTCAGTTTCTCAGTGTAGCAGCCCGATATAAGCAGCTTTCTAGTGTTCTGGGCATTCACGCTCTTTTAAGGGGCCAACTCTATCCCTCAACGTGGAGAGCTTAAAATGCCAACTAATTGCTGCAGATCACTGATTTCTAGTTCAACACTTGAAAAAACTTCCTGAAGACCATTGACATACCTGAGAGATGTGCCTAACCCCGTGAATGAATAGGGCATGGGAGACAGCATCAGGGAAATGAACCAGATGTGGGCTCTGGAGTCCCTAGAACTGATTTCAGACTATAATGTTTGTCACTTCCTTTTCCCTCTGAGCCATAGTTTTCTCCTCTCCAAAAAAAGAGATCATTCTACTTACCTAATCGGGTTTACATAATCATTAATAAAGTGCTGGCCCATCATAGGGACTTAGGAAATAGAAAATGCTCCTTTCTGCTCCTTGTCCTCATATCCTGGGCCTTCCTAAAATATAATCTCATTTTTGGTTAAACCTCTAAGTCAAGCCTATAGTACATTTTGGTTTACACTTTCCTAGAGGGCAAACTGCTTGGGGAGAAGCCCTGTGTCAGAGTTCACTGCAAACTGAGAAAATATTCGAGTTCTAAAAAACAGAACGCATCATATTCCCAGGGGCTTGTCATAGCCCCTGAATTCCTTCCAGGAAGCAGAGCCTGACACAAGGGTTTGTGTGCAAGTAGCTTATTTTCGGAAGTGATTTCAGGGAACTGGAGTAGGGGACTGGGAAGGAGGAAACAAAGAAAGAAGGGAAACCAATACCTACAAAGTTGTGTTATCAAGTTTGGTTGCAGTCGTGGGAAACTGGAGCCTGATCCTCCTGGGACTCTCTGACAGCACGAAGAATGAATCTCATGATTGCCTACTCAAGGGACACGATGGGGACAGGCATCCACAAGCTCCCACCCTCGGCTGGTCAAGGATCAACTGATCAACTCCAGGTGTTAACTCCCTCACACCGCCAGGTTCACCCAAGTGCTGGGTGATTCGCATAGGTGTTCCAGGCCAGGCGTCTGAGAAGCCCCTGGCAATCACGCAGTAGAAGTGCGGTGTACTCAGGAAAACTGGAGTAATATGTGAGGTCCAGAGAACATGAAATGGACATAAGCCACATCCAGCACCGGGCTTTGTCAGCAGAAAAGTGAGCAAGTCTGCTTCTCCTTTCAAACCTTTTACAAAAGTAGCCACTGGAATATTCTTCAATTGCTTCCATGTGGCTTTGGGAAGCCTCACTGTTCTCTTGGTTTTCTGAACTCTAATTGCATGTACAGGCTCAGTAACTTGGCACTTCATGACATATCTCTTCCTTGTCCTTCAATGTGTTTCTATGTTTTAATTGTGTCCCCCTTCCCCATGAAAGACATCAGTTTCTTTGGGTAGCTGGGGATGGAGTCTTTAAATTCCTTTTTATCCTATCAACCCCTAACAGTACTCTGCAAAACCTGTTGACTTGAGCTCACTTGGTAGATGATAAATCCTTTCTCTCTATGCACAATTATCTTTTCAAAGGCCTGTGGAGTCTTCCTACTCCCTGACTATATTGAGATGCTCACCAATTAATTGGGCTTGGAAAGCAGTATTTTTAATGAGAGGCAGGGAGCAGGGAGCACAATGCCAGTGCCTCAGGGTGTTGTAAGGTTTTCAGCAGCGATTCATTCCACACTCTTTGTATTTGGTTTCCTTCCGATTGCTTCACAGCCAGTAGCACTCAGAAGGGACATATATTTAGACTAAACTCTAAGCCTCTTATTGAAACTTTCTGTATATAATGAAACACAAATGTGCTGGTCCTTTCTCTGCCTAACCTTTTTCCTTTCTACCAAAGCCCTTGCCAGCTGTAGATACTGTGTGGTTATGAGTGGTGACTAGGATGTGCAATAGGTCAACAGGGGACTAGTATTTGCCAAATTCCTTTTTTATTTATTTATTTATTTATTTTTGAGACAGGATCTCACTCTATCGCCCAGGCTGGAGTGCAATGACATGACCTTGGCTCACTGCAACCTCTGCCTCCAGGGTTCAAGCGATTCTTGTGCCTCAGCCTCCCAAGCAGCTGGGACTACAGGCGCCTGCCACCACGCCCAGCTAAATTTTTATATTTTTAGTAGAGACAGGGTTTCGCCATGTTGGCTAGGCTGGTCTCGAACTCCTGACCTCAAGTGATCTGCCTGCCTCGGCCTCCCAAAGTGCTGGGATTACAGGCATGAGCCACCATGCCTGGCCCCGAATTCTTTCAGGTGACAAAGTATCCAGGTTACCTTCAGTATTTCTTACTGTGAACCTGGAGCCACTTCTATAAGAATTACTCCTGGCTGCCACGTTCAGGGGGGCAGCTTGGGTACTGTACGACTCCCAGGAGGCGTTCACATCATAGTCAGTATGAATGTGCTTCCTGGAGGAGTGCAGTGAGTAAGCTGCGTGGTCACAAATAGTGGCCCTATCTGAGGCCCCATCCCAGTTCTCCTGAATCAGAATCTCTAGCGGGAGGACTTAGGAATCTGTATCTTCACAAATCTCACAGGTTCCTATTAACACTAAAGTTTGAAAACCACTGCTTAGGGATAGGTTTTGAGAAAAAGATACATCAGAAGAAAAGAAATGTGGGAAATTATCTCAGCATCTATGCCATCCCTGGATCCTTTGCTTCCCAGGCTTAAATGCACACAGTGGGCTTCATGGATAACTCAGTGAATCATTGCCATTCAGAATATGATGGCCCTGCTAGTGATCTGGTCATCTTTTCATCTCTTTCCAAGCAGGCCTCTCTTGTTTTATTTTCTGAAAGCTTTTATATTCAAAAATGTTAAGAGAGAAGTTCTGATCAGGGCACTCCATATTGAGTGGTGGCCCCCATTGGGTAGCATCTAAAGCAGAGTTATCTCCTTGGCAACTGGTCTTACTCATTTTCTGTTTACTTGTATGTGGCTCCCTTTGGCCTGGGTCCTCATCTTCAATTCAATGAACATTAGCTATGGCATCTTAAGAAAGGACTACCTGTGACTGCTTTTCTCTGAAGGGAGCTATGGGCCTGGCCAGCACACACCATCCCAGGTACCGTGTCCCATAATAATAAGAGCTAATACATGTTGCGCCAGGCATTTTTTCTAAGAACCTCAAAAACAACTCTTTGTAATAGATGTTTTGTTATCTTCATTTTAGAGATTAAAAAATTGAGGCATAGAGCTTGACCAATAGTTCAGAAATGGTCCCACAACTGGAACCCACACAAGCTCCAAGCTGCTGTTTTTTATGACCACTGGGGTCATGGCAAAAGATCAGTGTGTGGGGTGTGTGGGGGGGTGGGGGCAAAAGATTATGTGCGTGTGCATGCATGTGCGTGCATGTGTGTATGTGTGTATGTGTGCTGGGGTAGGACAGGGACAAGAGGGAGAGTGCAAGGCACAACTTAGGTCAGAAAGGCAAGAACATGCGGAGGCACTTCATTGGTGCATGTTGAGGGAAGGAGTTGGGAGACAAAAGATGGATGCCACAAAGCCTCAAGACAGAGCTGAGATTGCCCTGAGGGCCAGACGGGATTCTAGCAAGAGATTCTGGGGAGTTGTTCTTACTCCTTTGCTGACTTCTTATAAAGGACTAGAAATGGCATCTGACTGTCCATGGTTCCTTTGAAAAATAATGCCACATTAAACACCTTCCTATGGAGCCATAACCTCTATTCTAGCCAATACCCTCCATGGCCTGGCTCTACTTGATGGACAAGCCCTAAGAATTTAGGGTTAAACAGGAGCGGATATGAGTGTGTTTAAGGAAAGAAAACGGAGAGGGTTGTACTCACATTGCCAAGGAGCATAA
This sequence comes from Colobus angolensis palliatus, assembly GCF_000951035.1. Classification (NCBI taxonomy): domain Eukaryota; kingdom Metazoa; phylum Chordata; class Mammalia; order Primates; family Cercopithecidae; genus Colobus; species Colobus angolensis. Next base: position 2,208,976 of record NW_012115489.1, on the reverse strand, counting down.
AGTTTGCAGTGGGAGTGGAGGACTGGAAGACTACCCTACCCTGAAGACCATAGTTAGGATCCAAGCCTAGAGCCACTACTAAGCCTACAATCCAATCTCCACTAAAGATGGGGGCAATTATTGCAGTAATTCAGGGGGGGAGCTGTTGAATTACTAAAATAATTATCTCCACTTTCTTTCTTTTCTTTTTTGTATTTAGAGAGAGATTTGGTCTGCCTCCTTCAATGTGTGCCACATTACCAGGCCTGTGCTGCCTCCTAAGTCCTTAGATTTTTTTTGAGCAAGACACAATAGTCAGTGAAATATCCTTTACCTGGGCCTGTATGGGCCTTGGCAAGATCTCCTTGGGGATTCTGAAACTGAACCTTTTCACCTTCCTTAGCTAGTTTTCTTTCAATCAATGGTTTAGAAACTAACAAGGGGCCAGGTGTGGTGGCTCACGTCTGTAGTCCCAGAATTTTGGTAGGCCAAGGCAGGCAGATCACCTGAGGTAAGGAACTCAAGACCAGCCCCATCTCTACTAAAAATACAAAAATTAGCCAGGCATGGTGGCACATGCCTGTAATCCCAGCTCCTGGGGAGGCTGAGGCAGGAGAACCGCTTGAACCTCAGGAGGTGGAGGTTGCAGTGAGCCAAAATTGCACCATTGCACTCCAGCCTGGGCGACAGAGCAAGACTCTGTCTGAAAAAAAAAAAGAAAGAAAGAAAGAAAGAAACTAACAAGGGATACTTGGTTTGAGGAGAAGAAAATGGCTATTTAGTGTCTCGTTATTCCCAAGTCACAACTGGTTTCTTGTTGACTAGAAATGATTTGGCATAATCCTGACTGGAGGCAGGGGGAGGAACAGGATGACCTTTGATCTCCGAAATTCTTAGCAGGCAGGTGGGCTGTGCAAGGTGTAGATCCTCTCCAATACTTGGCACACTGTGTGAATTGGATACTTAAATAATCCAAATAGATTTTGGTGCTCAGAGCAGACTTTGAAGGAGGGGGCCATAGTTCTCTGGGTCAGTTGTTCCTCTGGGAAATACTCACAAAGATGTTCTCTGTCTTAGGCAGAATGATTACTCCAGAGACCTTAGGAGTTTTAAGACAGCTGAATGCAAGATAAGAAAGGATATCTTGGAGAAGATAGACTGTTCATCCCCACTGGGACTCTTGGGTATAGCACATTATTGACTTCAAGGCAAGAGTCCATGAAAGTGCCTTTCCTTAAGACAGTAAACTCTCTGTTTTCTGAAGTGAATGGAAAAAAGGGATGTTTTTGTACCCTATATCAGTTTCCAGAAATGAGTATATTGCACAGTGTGCTTCAAACTGTGATGCTACCAAATATAATTTACTGTTACTTAGATGATTCAGAAGCCCCTCTGGGATCCTGTCGACAGTCAGAAAAAAAGGCTTTCTTGTTATAACATATTCTAAACCAATCATGAAATCAATTGGAAGTTACAATTTACATATAACTGTCAAGGGATTATACCAGTTACATGGGGAATATAAAGAGATATAAGCTGTGGACACATTGATTGTAAACAGAGTTACATCTACATGGGTTCTTTGTTGGAGCTTAAGACTAGAACTCAGTATTTGGCACTTGTCATGGGTTTAGTAGATCTGCCCCACTTCACTTGCCTTCTAATATGCCTTCCTGCACTGCCAAGGCTGGAGAACCAAACACCACATTTCCTGCACACCCCTGCCCTCAGGATGCTGGATGTGATTGAAATCCAGCCATTATGTTGCACTGGTGCAAGACGAGGAAGGCAGAAATCAGGCAGAGGCCATGCTTTTGCTGTGCCTGCTTTTTCTTTTGGAATTGCTTGTGAAGGTATTTGCATTTTCTATGGCAGTGTTAGCAGAAGTTTGTGGGTGTCAAGAGGTGAGTCACAGAGATCTCCTTCTGCAAGTGAGGATTAAATCATCTCTGCTATGATGTGGAAACAGTTTCTGCCCATGAAAGCTTCCACACTGGGGTGGCTTCCTGACTTTGGCAGTCTATGATTTAGGCCGTGGTAGTTTCCTAATCTTGGGTGACCCAAGAGCTTCCTTGGTGACCCAATTCTATGATGTGACATTGGGAGCCACTTCTGAAATTTCAAACTTAGTCTGTTTTCTTGGACCTCCTAATAATTCAGTGAGCTTTTTAATGCTCTATAATCCCTTCATGCTTAAACTTGCTAGAATGGCTTAAGTTCTCTGCAGTAGGACCCTGACTATGACTGTTACTGGTGCCAGGAGGGTTACAGACAAGAGGGTTACAGACAACATACTCTAAAGAAACTGGAAACCTGGATTTGTGTTTTCTGACCTGATTAGATTTGAAAGGAACAATGATTAGGTTAGCATTAGAATACAGAATGCTTGCAGTGCTTGACATGCAGTGGCAAAATAGTTACTTAAAATATCACCCACTGGTCACTTGGAATGAAATGCCCAGTGAAGAAAAGGCTTTAGTGGACTGAGTGCCTGCTAATCATTATGGAGAAAATGAGGAAAACGAAGACTAGATTTGGATGGCTGTCTCTGCCTACACTGGAGAGCTTTAAGAAAGAAAACTATATGCTAAGGATTTTAAAGTTTTTAGTATGAGGTATGATCTGAGGACCGACGAACTTCTATGACTTTCTAGAATAATCAATTATTTCACGTAGCCACAGGACTGATGCATTCTATCATCACATGCAGTTTGATCCTGTGGGTTGAAAGATGGTCTGAACTTACAGCATCACTAGGTCACTTACATGAAAGTTTGGGTATTGATTGGGAAGAGGTGAGACCCTGAGAAGTGAAAGGGAGCCATTTGGGTGAGTTCAACTGAACCTGAGTATACGAGTCCTCCAAACTCCATCGAACTTCTGTTGTCAGTAGACACGTCTTCTCCTCCTCTGTGTGATGAGGCTGGTCTATCCTTCCTTAGAGACTCTGGAATGGTCTTGCTGAAGTGGTTTCCATACAAGGGGCTGCCAGATTTCTTCCTGTTCTCATCCCCCACCATTCATTGCTCTAGACCTATAATTAGAGTCAAACCCCAGCACACCCCAAAAGGACAATGCCTATCTTAAGAAGCAAAAGTTTATACACTCAAAGAACTGCAAGATTTTGCCCATTTTACATCGGCAAAAACCTGGGGAATAGGTGTGGGAGTGGATTAGAAGAATCTAGGCCACAGAGGAAGACGCAAACCTTTAAATCTGGCTTGATTTACTGGTATAAGTTCATTGTTCTCGTTGATACAGATGGGAATGGTTGTAACTTAGTCTGCCTGATTGACTGGAAACAGGATCCTATGGTGGCAAGTGGAAATTGAGGTGTCAAAAATTCATGGTATAGGATACAGGGAGGGATCCAAACATTTAGGAGGAAGAACTATTGGAATGGATGTTTCATGTATGACCCAGTTACACGCCAAGGATGCTCATTTCACCAAGGCATTGAGAATACAATTGTGAGAAACACATTCTTGAAAAGTATTGCTGTGAAGTCCTCTGCAGGCCAGGAGTGAAGGTAGAAAATGCTGCTATTGAAATGGGCATTTTGATATTAATGGGTGTGTTGAGATGCTGGAGTGGCAGAAGCCAAGTAACAATTCTTGAATGCCAGAAGCATGGTGGAAACAGCTACTGGCAGCAGGATCGGAGTGGCAAGTTGATCTTTGTTGTAAGTTAATTGGTCATTGAGTTTCTAGGAATGAGTAGATAGCCAGTCTATCAGGATCAATTTAATTAAAAAAATACTGTAGATCTGGAAAACATAGGCCCAACTTCACTCAATTTCTAGACTAAGCGGTTTATAAATCTATGGCCATTGAATGAAGAGGAAGCCAGGATCCTGAGATCTTACTAAGAGAATGTGCTGTAAATCTTCCTCCTAACCTTCCTCAAAGAAACTTGTAGCAATTTAACAACTTAACTCTGCATAGGGAAAAGGGAAAAACCAAGACTTTTGAGGGCTTATTGAATTCTAATTTTTATTAACATTAATCCCCTGAGACCAAACATGTCATTGTGGTTCTCTAGAGGTTCTGAGTAGAATTCCTGTCTGATTTTTATCTCTCAGTGATGTGATCCTAGAGGGTTTGTGAAGCCATCTTGTGATTATTTTCTGAACTTCTGAATGCATAGTTGGAGCACACATTTCAGCACCTGGAGAATGGTTTTGGGGAGTAAAGATTATTAACTGTCAAGGGTCCAGTGGAAGCTGCAACTACCTCACCTGTCAAAATAGTGACACCATCCCCTCCAAGAAAAAATACTACAACCTCAAGGAGATAACAGAGAAAGGCAGGGATGATGATTCTCCTCATATATATATTAAACTCACATATTTGTTCTTTACAGAAAAACTATGGGTCTTGGAGATTGACAGTAGATTACTGTAAACTTTCTCAGACAGTGACTCCAATTTTGCTGTTTCACATGTGAAATTAATATATAGTTTTTGAACCTGGTATAGAGCCGTAAATTTGGCACATACTGTTTTTCCTATTCTAGTTAATACAGTTGGAAGTCAACTGATGTAGCATTATAGCACCACTCAGCGGTGATCTTGAAGTGGGGGAAAGAAAACCTCTCAATGGGCAGAACTTGTCAATGTTGCCTAAACATAAAGATGTTCAGAGGTCCAGGTCAACACAGATTCATTGGTAATGGCTAATGGGCACTGGGTTAGCTGGTAATCAGAAATATGGAAGGCAAAATATTGGAATATTGGTGTCAAGAAAGAGTGCAGAAGACATATGTGACTAGAACTTACAGGATGGGCACAGAATATGAGGATATGTATGACTTATATGTTTGTTCACAATAACCATGTATTGATGAGAAATTGCTGAAAAATAAATTGGACACATTGACCTGTTTTGTGAATGTCTGTAAACCTCTTTCCCCAGTCTGACGGGTTGTTTCCTCACAATTAGATTCAGGGGACGCACTTTTGGCAGGAATACCACCCAACCGATGTTGTGTCTTTCTCAATGGAAAACATCAGGATGCCCATGATGCCACTTTATCTCATTGGATTGGAATTTGAGATTGCCATTGAACATTTTGGACAAATTGTGTTGATGAACCAACAGGCAAAAGAGGGGCCACTACTCTGTCAGCAGGGTGATTAATCCCAATTATCAAGGGGAAATAGGATTGCTGTTATATAACAGTACTAAGAAAGAGTATTTTTGGAACCCAAGGGATCTTGTGGGGCACCTCAAAGTAACATCATGCCCACTGGTAAAAGTTACCTTATATTAGTATTGTATATTTAATTTACATATGTAATATCAACTTTTAATGGCAGACTACTGAAATCTAGTATAATCAGGATTACCGGGGCTCAGAGCCACTAGGAATGAAGATTTGGGTGACTCCACCAGGTAAGTAGCCTGGCCCAGCTATGCTGCTGACTGAGGCAAAAGTAACTTATAATGGGTTGTGGAGGAAAAAAATTATAAGTGCCAACTACAGCCTTGTGACAATAACTAGAACTATCATAAACATCAATATTTTCTTCCTTTCTCTGTTGTGTATATTTTGGATATATTAACCAGTTTCCTCTTCTCGTTTCCCTCATCCTCACAATTTTATAAATGGCCTACTGATGTTGGTTGGCTTTATGAGGTAATTTATATCTTATAGAATATCATATAATGGATTTATGGTGGGGTTGTGACTGAGCTAAAGAAGAAATGAATATCACCCAAAGATAGATGCAGAGAGTTAGAGGACTTTGGGTTTCTCCTTTTGAAGGGAAGTGAGTGCTTTTTTTTTTTTTTTTTTTTTTTGGGTACAAGGGACAGTTAGGAACTTTGAACACAGGCAGAAAGTAAGCATGTAAGTTGAAAAGCTAGAGGAACACTCTATGGAATTTATGGTAGATTGGTGCTCAATATCCACTCAAGCTTTCTTCTAGAGAATTTTCTTCAACTACGGTAGTTAGAAAGTAAAAAAATTGCTTTTCTGAGACTCTCTTGCAGCTAAGGTTTTGAATGCCATTTAAATTGAGCCAGTTAAACATATTTTTGCAAGATCTGGACAGCAGAAGTGAGGTGGAGGCTGTACTTTTGCTGCTCTGGCTTTTTTTTTTTTTTCTGGAAAGCACAGTCATGGAGGGATTTTTTTTTTTTTCCAGCATTAACATAGATACCAGTGTCTGATAACTGAGTTGATGAGCACTAAGAGGCTGGCCATGGGCATTCCTTCTGCTGATGTGTGTCATGGCAGGCAAGTGCGACTTCCTGATATGGCAGCTTTTGCGTCGTTGCAGCTTCCCCATCGTAGTGGGGGTAGTATGATTCCAGAGCTAGCTGCTTCCTGATCACACCACACAAGAGGTAGAAGCTCCAAGGTAACCATTTGTACCTTGTGGCTTTTGTTTCTGAAAGCATGGCTTGGAGGCTATTTCTTTAACTTTCTCAATGATTCAGTAAGCCATTTAATATCCTATAGTAAATATTTTTCCTGTTTAAACTAGCTACAGTGGATTCAGTTCTTTGCAAGTAAACTCTGATCAATGTAGAGCTTTAGGGACCCAATGGCCTATGCCAATATTTTATATGAGAAGCAAACAAGGTTCAAGTATGGCTTCTCTGCTGTTGATCATGGTTATACTCTCATTATTATGGAGAGAAATCTGTCAACAATTATATGTCAGTTTATATCTTTTATTGTTCTTTCATCAGCCTTTGATAGGAAACAGTTATGGCATGAAGAGCATGACACTGAAAACTGTCGAGACACTGAGGAGTTAATGACAGTGCTTCTCAAACTCACCTGCATGTTAGAATTGTCAGGGGAGCTTTAAAAATTCCTAATTTTGGGGCAATCTCCAGAACAATTAAGCCAGACTTTCTGGGTCTGGGCCCCAGGATTCAGTGTTTTGAAAGATTCCCAAGGAATTTCGATGCACAGCCAAGGTTGGAGAACCACTGCCTTCTGGGAAGAGAGAGACGTGAACTCTCCGGTTATGTATGAGTTGCAGTTGGGGAGAAATAACATACTAGTAAGGTGTAATTTACTATTTTACAGTGAGAAATTAGAAATTGGGCTAAAATCAGCACTGTGTTGGCAGAGCTGAGTTCCTTTCTGGAGGCTCTACGGGAGAATCTGTTTTCTTGCCTTTTCTGATTTCTAGAGGCTCCCTACCATCGTCAAAGCCAGCAAAGGCTAGTTGACTCTTTCTGGCAATGCCATCTCTCTGATTCTGACTTTCCTGCCTCCCTCTTCCACTTTTAAGGACCCCGTGATTACTCTAGGCCCACTGGGAAAACCCCAGATAATGTCCCATTTCAAAATCAGTTGATTAACCACTTAATTTCACTTTCACCTTGAATCCCCTCTGGCCATGTAACCTAACATATGTATAGGTTCCAACGGTTAGGATGTGATATGTTTGGAGGGCCATTATTCTACTTATCCTGAGATGATAAAGGACAAGGACACTGGGGAAGAGATACCCCGGTGGATTCCTCCCACAGTTTTTTAATCAGAAATGGCAATTGGAAGGTTCATAGCACTCAAAAATCATTATGCTATTAATTCAGATGTGATAGGAAGCCTGGTACATAGTATATTCATACTTCTGTAAGAAGTAGGGTTAGCCAAGCAAGAAGAGATTGCTAAGAAATTGGATAAATTTGTGATTTGTGCCTTGCCACTGTCACCTATTTGCAAAGACATATTTTAATGATTGGAAACTTCTTTGCAGTCACCCGGATGCCTGGTTACAGATGACGGGAGAATGCAAACATGCAAACCCTCCAGTTTGCTGATCTGTAGCCTCATGGTAGGGACCAGGAGGGGTCTACTGCACATAGGTGGTCCTACTAGCTAATTGTTTTTCTTTTTTAAAGAGTGATTCAATATTAACCATTCTAAATTGAAAATTATTCTTTTGGCAGATGTCCTCCAAAATGGATTGCCTCATATCTAGTACCCGCCTGCTGCAGGCTTCTTCATCTAGTTCCTCTGGGGGCACATTGTGCAGTTAATTCATCCAGGCAGATTCACTGGGAAGCTGTTGCTCATGAGGGTATTTCTGAGACTTTTTTTTGTGACCTTGCTGAATGACTGGTAATACCCGATTTAAGTATTTTCCATGCCAGGAGTATCAGAGCCATGACCCATGGTATAGAATGCCGCAAGCTTAGCCTTCATTTGTTGCCATGCTAGAGCAGACTCTGTTTCTCCAGGAAATTCCTGGTTTTGCTCATGGGGGACCCTGCAGATACTCCCTTTGCCACTTGCTGATCTGGCCTCAAAAGCATCTGGATCTCCCTTTAACCAGCATCTCAGGCTCCCTACACAATGAGTTCTTGACTGGAAACTAGTAGTCTATATTTCCCTGGGGCCACACTAAAGGGGGATGGGGGCGGAGTTGAGTTGCAATAACAAGACCAAAGTTGGATATCTCTGGCTCACTGGCTGCCTCTGTCCAGACTCTCAGGCTTTTCAACCTCCCCTCTCTGTGCTCCGCCCTGCAGTCCTCCTGATGATTCCAGAGGCTCCTGCTGTTTCCTTCTGTCCAATCCCCAGGTTGGCCTCCTGGGCCCTGGCTCCCAGGTTGCTGCTCAGGCTGCCTGGATACTTCTCTCTCCAGCTAAATTTCAGTCACAATGGGCTTTTCTCAGTCTCGACTTTCTATTTTTATTTATTTTGCCCCTGTTGCTGCTGATTCTTTATTCTAACTTATAATAGTATTGTATGTGTTCTTGTTGAAAAGCTCTTCAAATTCTCCATGGACCAATACAGGACACAAATAAGCAAACAAGAATATTAATGTCCCTCTCTCCAGCAAAAGATTGGTGATGAACGTCATCAATTTATTTTAATCCAGCACATTGAAAGGGCAGGCGTGTTGGTGCAGATTTCACTCATTTCACTGTGGGAATCAAGGGAGGTCTTTGTTGCTGACCAGGAAAGGAAAGTTTTACCCAATCAGGCACACTTTCCAGATATTCCAGATAGGTAAATGGCCCATGAAACCATAAAACCAGAAATGAATCTCAGGGATGAAGAGTGGAAAAAAAAATCATCACCTGAGTCTTTCATTTTTGTAAAGAAAAGAAAATAAATAGAGCTAACTGCATTTCCACAGTTGGAAAATGTTTTGTGACATAAATAAAAAGTATAACAATTTTAGCTCAATCAGAGGTGTTAACAATCAGATAAAATGGTCATTTTGGATTATGCATCCAGGGTAGAAGTGATCCTGCTGGAAACTTGTAAGACTTGTCTGCCTGATTGTTGGTCTCTCTTTTTCTTCTTCTCTTTCTCTCCCTCCTCACCTCTTACAGTGCATTCTTTCTCATATCTTTTCCTCCCTTTGCCTACTACTGGGTGGAGTTTCCATGTGGGCCCCACTGTTGTGCTAAGAATAGCGCTAGCTGCTATTTATCAAGCCTTTACCACCTGCCAGGCACTGTGCAGAGCACCCTAGATACATTACCTCACTTATTCCACCCAACAGCCCTCCAGGAGGATGGGCATATTTGTGTAATGAACCCAGTCTGACATGGTGTTTAATTGCTTTATTATGTTCTTTGTCAGCACTCCAAATAATAAAGTTTATTGGTAGTCTTAACTTTTTCATGCTTGACTTAAAATATATTGTAAATATCATGTTGGCCACTTGGAAATAACTAGCAGGCAGATTATGGGGAATTGGAGTTATGCTTTATTATTGTTATTATTATTTATCCTTTCCCTGAGCAGTAGTTACTGGTGGTAAATGAAAGTTCTGGGACCTGTTGTTTCATATTGAAATTTAACTCCCTCCTTCCCCAAAGTAAAATAGATACTGGTGAGATGGAGCCAGGATAAGTAAGGGCATAAGATGTAGGAAGGTGTTAAGTTTTGAACTCAACTTCTCCTTATCGGCTCAATATTAAGCATCGTTTTCAATGCATAATTACACGAGAAAACGAAAGTGCCAAGTCTCTACACTGTACATTCCCCAGGCAAGAACTTCCAGGTTGTCTCTGGAAGATCCAACCTTTTCAGTGGGAAATCAGGAGAGGAAGGTTGGTCAGTGGAGGCTGAGGTTTCTGTTTTGGTTTTTCTTCCTTCTGGAGTGTACATTACCTCCACTTTGCTCACGGTCCTAGTGAACTCACCTGTGTACAGAGTCCTCCAGAGTTCTTCTGCTTCCCAGGTAAAGCCCTGAAGATTGCTTTCGAAGTCAGAATCTTTAGGGCTCCTGGGACTGGCATATGGTCCACCGCCAGGCAGCCGAGTTTCCACATGGGGGCACGGAGCCAACTTATTCAGGCACTGAGGGAGCACAGCCTTGCATCAGATGCTAATGATCTTTCATCACGTGCTCTGACAATGAGGCTGGAACAACCATAGTTGAAACTGATGCAACAGGATGGAAGGGGCTGGGAGCACTGGGAGTTAAGTTACCCTTGTGAAAGGGAAGACAGAAAGGAAGGTTAAAAACATTATCTTGAGGCACTGAATTTAAATGACCACCTGCATATTTACCTGAGAACATCCCACTCTTTTCAGATGACTTTAAAGGGAGTATAACTAAGTAGAAGAAAGTGGTGAGGGATGTTAGAGATTCATCAGAATATTAGCTTTTCCTAGTTGTGGTAACATGAACATGGTCTCGACAGCAGTTTTGTTATTACTATTGTCATTAATTTTTGAAGGAAGACTTCACTGTTTTTTCAAAAAATGAAACAAATTACTGGAGTGGGCTGAATAATGGCCCCTGAAGATACCAGATTCGAATCCCTTGGAACCTGTAAATGTTTTGACATATTGAAAAAGTGTCTTTGCAGGTGTAATGAAGAATCTCCAGGTGGAGAGATGATCCTGAATTATCCAGTGGGCCCTACCTGTCACCAAAGTACGATCCTTCTAAGTAGGAAGCAGAAGATCTGACACACGCAGGAGAGGGGAAGGCAATGTGACCGTGGAGGCAGAGAGGGGAGTGATGTGGCCAAAGGCCAAGGATTGTCAGCAACTGCCAGTGGCTGAAGAGGCAGTGAATAGATTCTCCTTCGGAGCCTCTGGAGGGAGAATGGACCTGCTAATGCCTTGATTTTGGCCCAGTGATACTGATTTTGGACTTCTGGCCTCTAGAACTATGAGGGAATACATTTCTGTTGCTTTAAGCCATTGAATTTATAATGATTTGTTACAGCAGCCACAGGAAATGAATGCATGGATCTAACTTGAACCTAGTGAGTTAGATTACTTCAGGGAAACACAATAAATAGTTAACAGGGCTTGTCAGGGGAGTGGGAGTGAGATGAAAGTGTGAAGGCAACTTCTATGGTTTACTTTTATATTTCCCTATTTTTCAAATCTTTTACAAGAAAATGAATTCATATACTATTTTAAAAAACATATAAAATATGAGCAAAAGGATTTATTGTATCTCTTTAAAATAATTTAGAACAAGTAATGACTGCAGGACCTTAAAGGGTTTTTCTAGCATGTTTCCAAGACACAGTCTTGATTATTTGAGATTGACATGAAGATGGCCCAGGCTGTGCCACAACACAGCACTTGACACCAAATGTTAGACTGTAATGGACCGTGTGAGTCTCACCCAGTATGGCCATTTTATTATCAAATATCTATTTATTTCAGATTTCGAGCACGAATACAAGCTTCTCCTTTCCTTCCTTCCTTTCTGTTTTTCTCCTTTCTACAGCAAGTTCAGGACTGTTATAGGTATGACCTGGGATAGGAAGAGCATATACTCAGCTTCTGCCTTCAAGAAAATTGGATACTGGCTTGGGAGATAAGGTAAAAGAAAAGGAAGCAGATGATCTGTTATAGAGGAGATAACACCATAAGCCCAACATGTGTGTGATTAAGTTCTAAAAGTGTAAACCAATAGGGAGTGCCGTGAGGTGTCACTACGGGTGCAGATTGCAATAGATCTGACCATACAAGTGTAAATAAAACCCTATTGAATGCCTCCTCTCCCTCACCAATTGTTCTGAGTGGTTGCTTCAAGATTTTTTCCCATCATTCTCAAATTGTTACTGTGAGATTAACTGGCAAACATTTATCCCTAGCATAAGAAGTGTGAATGGAATCCTACCAAGTGATTTTGGCAATAGTTTCCATTCCTGCTGCAAACAGTGGTGTGCTCAGGCTTAAGCTGTAACATGTCCACACTCACCTGTCACTTGGGAATGCCTCTGTTGGAACGCAACATGCCCACTTATCACACAGCCAGCATGAGAGGCGGAGTGGAGTTTAACCAAGCAGTCTGCCCCCAAAGTCTGCAGACATAGCCACTGCCTTCAGGAAAGGGAAGGGAAACTAACCCTGTTGAGTATCTACTATGTGCTAGGCACTCTGTTAAGCACTTTTACACACATCATTTAATCCTCGTGACTGTATTTAGAAATAGCTATCATTTCCCAGTTCTGTAGATGAGGAAGAAAAGGTAGGCTCAGGGAGGGTAAGTAAGTTGTCTAAGGTCACATAGCTGGTCCATAGTAGTAGAGCTAGGGTGAAAACCCAAGACTTTCTGAGTCCGAAGCACATGTCTATTCCATCATTTCGGTAATAAGAATAAGTGTTTTTCAAACGTAGTGGTGAGAGATGAATAAAAAGCGGTCCTTGGTAATCCTGTGGCATCTACACCCTCTGCCTGCCTGGCTCCACATCAAGCCTGTGTTTGCCAGCACTTACACCCCCGCATTTCCCTCCAATCCCTGTCATCTCCCTTGTGGAGTCCTCTCCTCCTCTCCTACCCCTTGGTCTCCTTTTTCACCCATCCTTCAGCCATTTAATGATCTCATCTTTAATTCCTGTTTATAACTCCATGAGCTCCTCGATCACTCTCTACTGAGATGTCCTTTTTGGCACTGGAACTTGTATTAAAGTGGTTTTGTAATGAGTATTTCTGTTTCTTTTGTCCTACTCTGAATTTCCTGAGGGCAGGGACTACATCTCTTATTCTTCTCCGTTTCCCTCAGGTTCTGTGGTTATGCGTTGGCAATTAGCAATTCTTTCTTTCCTTTTTTTTTAAATACAAGATCTCGCTGTATTGCCCAGGCTGGAGTGCCTTGGCATGGTCTTGGCTCACTGCAGCCTCCACCTCTTGGGTTCAAGCGATCCTCCCTACTCAGTCTCTTGAGTAGCTGCTGGGACTACAGGCACGTGCTACCACACCTGGCTAATTTTTTGTATTTTTTGATAGAGACAGGGTTTCATCATGTTGGCCAGGCTGGTCTCAAACTCTCGGGATCCAGTGACTGGCCTGCCTCAGCTCCCAAAGAGCTGGGATTACAGGCATGAACCACCATGTCTAGGCTAGCAATTATTTCTTGACTCAAATTGCCTTCTGATTGCTCACAGAAGTCCGCTGCAACCTCTTCTCCCCAGCTTATTCCTTTTATGCCACTTCACTCCTAATTCCCACCCTTCACTGTCCATGACTGTGTCCTGAGCTCAGAGATGACTCAGTGAATAAAACCTTCCACCATGATGGCAATGTTCTGTATCTACGCTGTCCAACGTGGTAGCCACTAGCCACATGTGGGTTTTGAGCACTTGAAACATGGTTAGTGTGACTGAAGAACTGACTTTTTAGTTGCATGTTAAATATCATCAACCTATTAATTTAGGTAATTGATTTAAATAACATAGTTATATTAATTTACATTTTAATAGCTCCTGCCATATTGGATCACACTGCTGTCCAAACATGGAAAAAACAAGCTCCTCAATCTGAAGGCCAAACGTGAGCACAGGCTTTTGCAAAATTCTGCAGAAGTATATTCTTAAGTTTACAGAAATGAAGTCTGATGAAAAGCTGTACAATTCATTTCCAAGCAGGTCGTGGCTCCCGTTTGTTCTCAAGTTCTCTTGAGCAAGTCATCGTGCAGTCAGCCTGTGGACTCACATGTAGATACCACCTGTTGTCTATAGGGTGGCAGCTCCATTAAAATAACATTCACATCTATAGGGGAACATGGGGGAGATGCCTAAGTGGTCTGTTATTGAATTGCCCTAAAATCCCTCCAAAGACATTGAGATGCTAACTGGAAAAAATTCCTTCTTTTTCCCCCCTCTTCATTTCTGTCAAATTTAATTTTCTTGTTTTCTTTTCCTGAAACTCTAGTAGCTGTCAGGAATGTATTGCTGGAAGCCAAATCTGTCATTTTGTCTCCGGCAGTTGAAGAACTTTCATTTTTTATTCTAGGAGTAATGCATTTCTACTTAGAGGACAGCTAAGTGAAAATGTACTCCTGAAAGAAGATTTATTCTGCGGGCTTCCTTGAATTTGTCAAAAAGACAAAAATCTCATCAGCTTCACTTTGTAATAATGCCCGAAAATTACTTGGAATCATCTTCCACCTACTTTTCTTGTCTCTATTATTTAATATGTGTAGTAGGGAAGAAGAAAATGAACACATTTACAATTTAAAGTTCTGCTTATACATGTATTGTCAAAGCTAATTGTTTTAAACAAAGTGTTTTATCTTGGATTAAAGTGATCAGTGCCTGTAAGCACAAAAGAAATGATGGTAGAGTTTCATGGTCTTTTTCATAACAGAGTCCCATACTTAATACTTTGATGTCCTGACACTGATCATGAAGATACAAGGCCTGACTTAGTCTTCAAAATAGAAAGGTGAATGGTACATTTATTTCTGAAATTCCTGAGGTTTCTCCTTGCTCTATCCAGTTAGAAACAGAAGAATTTAAAAAAAAAAAATCCCCATTGCAGAGAAGAAAACTGAGACCACCAGTCAATCAAAGGAAGGATTTTTACTTTCCCAAAACAACTGGGTATCAGCAATGTCAAATATTCAACATAACTTGTAAGCCCTCCCAGCACTACCTTCAAAGCACATAAGGCATCTCTTCAGGTCAGCCATTTGCTCCTGAGACAGACCTGATGTCTACTGCTTGTGTAATGAATGTTAACAATGGATACTGAGAATTCCCCCAAAAGAATTGTACTGTTTTCATTAAGTTGGTCAAGTAGAAAAGGTGAATACTATTGTCATCCGTTCCCTGACAATGTGATTAACATTTTCGTCTTTCTGGGTTCCTCTCCCCTCCTTACTCTTTATCCCTATCATGGGCAGACTCATATCATGATAATGTCATTGCTACACAGCTCAAGTTCACTGTCACCCAAGAGGGTCTCCTGGAACTTACACATGACAGGCAATGGCATTAGAGGTGAAATATACAGAAGCAATGGCATTAGAAATATACAGAATGTATAAAGAAATATACAGAAGCAATGGCATTAGAGATGAAATGTAAACTTTCCATAAACATTGTGAATGCCCGCTTCAAGGAAAGTATGTTCCGTCCGAATCAGAAACACCTTTTAGCTACAGTGGTTCTAAGGAAGGTACTTCTCCGAGGACGTTAAAAAATATGTAAAGGTGTATTTTTTACACCTTGTTGTCACAGCAACAAGGATGCAAAGGTGGAAAATGGAAAAGCCTGATGGGGATGGTAGAGGGGTTGGGACCTGCCAGCATCTGGTGTCTAGGACTCAGGGATGTCAAATGCCTGCAATTCTCAGGGCAATCCCACCTTATGAATTGTCTCACCAAAAATGCCAATAACACCTGTACTGGGAGAGAATGGAAGGGGAAGTGCGCAGCACTCAAATAGATGCTAACAACAGTCATTTGAAATTCACCATTTTACATATGTGTGTGTATATATATATATTTAAATTTATATATATATACTTACATGTATTTTTTTACTCTGTGCCAGGCACTGGGGTACAATGGTTTTTTAAAAAACCCACTTTTTGCCCTAAAGAAGCATATAGTTGATGGGAGACAGACCACATTCTGCCATGATATCAGTAACCTGGGAGGCGAAGGGGAACAAAGAGGGGTCTGGAAAGGCTTCCTGAAGCACCTACTGTCTCCACTGAAGTAGGAGTTGGAGTCAGCAAGGAGGTGGACTGAGTGGTTTGGGGTGCGAGGGGACAGTTGGGGTAGGGAGATGACGTTTCCAGGTGAGGACCAGCATGTGTAACTAAGGCCTGGAGTTACGATAGCACAGTGCCATGGGGGGCAAGTTCGTCCTGTGGCTATTTCCTTCCAACAGAGGCGAGGACTGCAAATGAGGATGGAGAGGGAAGCAGGGGTTCAGTAATCAGAGGCCCTGACACTCTGTGAAGGAATTTATACTTTATCCTGGAGCCATGAGAAGCCACTGGAGAGTTTAAATTAAGGGAATGACAAGAATCCATGTGAGGGATGGCACATTGAATTGAGAGCTCTCTTAGTGTCAGTATTATTGTCCCTTGCCTTCAGACACTGGACAGGAAATCCGCTGAGAGTCACCTGAGAGTCACTGAGGCCTTTTCTATTGACTCTCCTTGAAACGCAGTACTGTGCAGCCACAAAGGGCAGGACTAGCCTCATCAGTGTAGCCAGATCACTATCACTGTCATCAACCATCTGGCAAGGAAGTGCCTTCTACCAGCAGAGACTGCTCTGCCTTCAAGATCACAGGCTCACTGGGAGGCTGGAACTACATGACTCCAGCATCCCCTCCAGGAGAAGGATGGTTAAGGCCAAAGACTACAGAATCCAACTATCCAAGTTGGAATTTCAATTTCACCATTTGTTGACTTTGTGACCTCAGGTCGATCATTTAACCTCAGTTGTTTTCATCTGTAGAATGAAGATAATGATAATAACTATCTCATAGGTTTTTGTAAAGATTAGATGAGATAACATATATAGGAACTCAGCACTTAATAATCACTCAATAAGCATTAGCTATTATTACAACAGAATGCAAAGAGTCAAATTGAGCTCAAAGGTTAAGAGTATGCCTTCTGGAGCTACAGTGTGGTGTTTAAAAATTTAGTCCCAAGACTTGTGGCCTTCGGCAATCTGCTTAAACTCACTCCACCTCATTTTCTTCGTCAACAAAACAAAGGGAAGATGAAAATCTTGACTTCAGAAGGCTGACATAGCTCGATTTTAACAATGTACATCTCTTAGAACACACCTGGCTCACAGTAACTACTCCATAAATATTAGCTATTATTTCAATGGAGTAAGCCAGACCAAAAAAAAAGCTAGAAAGGAAGTGGGACTCTAGACTTTGAAGGAATAGAGCGTACCTTAAATAAAATGACAGAAGGAAGAAGGGAATCAACATTTGGGTGCTTAATAGGTATCTGGAACTTAACATCAAAGAAGTTGTTTGAGAGTTAAATAAGATACCCCAATGCCCACTGTAGATTGTTTTCTTATCCCAATTTTGCAGCTGAGTCTTACAGAGTTTAGGTTGTTTACCCAGGGTCACATGCTAGGCTGTGGACCCCGGCTGCATCCGACTCTAAACCTTGCTCTTTCCCTCCACCTGGCTGAGTCCAGCTGCATGGAGAAGGTAGATGGTCCAGGAGAGGTGGGGGATGAGGAATCAATTCTGCTGGAGTTGATTCCTCGTCCTGGTTCCCAGGTGGATACTTTTTTTAAGTTCAAGATGCTGGGGTGCTGGCATCTCAGTGACCACCAGATGTCAGTGCTAACAAGAGATTCCTCCACTTGGTTGTTTACAGAGCTAGGTGCCAGGGTACACTTATTCATTTGGCAAGCAGCACCAGCAGGCATGGTTGTCTAAGAGAAGCTTAACTTGGTCGTGGTGCCCATCTTCACATTCATCAGTGTGGGGTAATTTTGGAGAGCTAGGTCAGAAGAACGTATATTACAGAATCCAGAACTGAATTTGGAAATGTGTGGTGGTAGAACACTTGGCTCTTTAAGATACAAGTCCACAGCATCACTTCCTAAGAAACAATTTGTATTTGGAAGATAAAAGCTCCTTGAAGGTGATCAGTTCTGGAAACAGCAAGGCACTGAAACTCTTGAATTCAAGGGGTGGAAAAATTATTGATTGGTGATTCGTTATTGATCACAAAAAGTTTGAAACTGTGGCTTTACACTTGTTATTCATGAAATGGAAGTTACTCAAGGTACAAGCCTATACACACATGTGCACAATTATAATAAAAATTTCCTGAAACAATACTTTAATACATGTGATATTTTCTGTTCTGTTCTGCTCTATTCTTTCACTAAAAAATGCTAATTGGGACCCTCTAAACTGACAGCCTACAGTTTGAAAAACACTGACCTAGGCCGGGTGCAGTGGCTCACGCCTGTAATCCCAGCACTTTGGGAGGCTGAGGTGGGCAGATCATGAGGTCAGGAGATCAAGACCATCCTGGCTAACACAGTGAAACCCTGTCTCTACTAAAAATACAAAAAAATTAACCGGGTATGGTGGCGGGTGCGTAGTCCCAGCTACTCAGGAAGCTGAGGCAGGAGAATGGCGTGAACCCGGGAGGCGAAGGTTGCAGTGAGCCAAGATCGCACCGCTGCACTGTAGCCTGGGCAACAGAGTGAGACTCCGTTTCAAAAAAAAAAAAGAAAAGAAAAACACTGGCCTAGGAGATTATACCACAGTATATTTCAGATGAAGTTCTTGGTTTGCAGTGCTTGACCAGACATAATTTCCATGGTTAAAACAGTCTAAGGGGGAAAACACCTGCTTTGGATTTGGAGAGAGACTCAAACTGCGATTTTACCTTGAGTAAGTTACTTATTTTCTGAACCTCAACATTTTCATGTGTAAAATGAAGAGAATTATGTCTATTCACAGGATCATTGTGAGGTACCTGCTACACAACAGCCTTCCTCCCTCCCTCCCCCCCTCCTTCCTTTTTTCCTTCTTTCCTTCCTCTCTCTCACTCTCTGTTTAGAGACAAGGTCTCGCTTTGTGGCCCAGGTTGGAGTACAGCGTCATGATCATAGCTCACTGTGGCTTCAAACTCCTTGGCTCAGGCAGTCCACCTGCCTTGGCCTCCCGAGTCGCTGGGTTTACAGGTGTGAGCCACCGTGCCAGCCCAGGCTATATTTCCCTTCTGTACTTGAAGGTTTTTACATTATATGTGGTAGGAGAACTTTATAATCACTAAAGGGGGGCATTTCTAATGTGGAAGGGGGATTAAGTTCTAAAACCAGCAACTGGGAATCTTTAAGAATAGAGTAATCCTGCTTGTGTAGTTCAGCTACATCAATGCTCAAAAGCAGCGTGCTGGATGAACTGCCTTGCAGAGGTGTGGGGAGAGGAAGATACATCAGTTTACGGCGTTGCTTTCACTGGGATGCCTCTGTCTGACCCTCTGATCCTCTAAGCATGACTTATTTCTTGTGGGGCCCTCTTCCTGACTTGCAGACAGCTGCCTTCTCACTGTGTCTTCACATGGCCTTTGCTTGGTGTGTGCTTGTGGAAAGAGAGATCTCTCTCTCTTTCCTTGTACTTGGAAAGCCACCAATCCTATTGGATTTGGACCTCATCTTTGTGACCTCATTTAACCCTATAAGCCCCCTCTCCAAATATAGTCACATTGGGGGTTAGGGCTTTGACATATGAATGTTGGTGTAGGGTGGGAGGATACAATGCAGTCCATAGCACCCTATATTACACAGATATTAAAATGTACCTTCCTGGAGGGAGGGGTTCTATCGACATTGCTCATTACAGTAGGCATCACATAAATACCTGCTAAATAAATGAAAGGAGGAATTGCGTTTTCTCTGTACATTCTAGTGTTAATGCAGGCACATTTATGACCCCATTATAATAACACCCGAAGCAAGCACCTTTTATCAAGTGACTTCACCTTTCTTTCTGATCTAATCCTCAACAATCCTGGAAATCAGGAATAATTTTCATCATAACAGGAATCAGAGGAGGCACGGAGAGGTTAAGAAACTTGCCCAAAGTCACACAGCTCACAGGTAAAGCCAGGATTAGGGTCCTGCTCTGTCAACTCTGACGTCTGTTTCTTTTTAGAGTCTAGACCAGTGGTTCTAAAACTTGGGTGTGCATCAGAATCCCCTGGTCGGCTTGTTAAGACAGACGCTGGGCTGGGTGAGGTGGCATGCACCTGTAGTCCCAGCTACTTGGGAGGCTTTGGCAGGAGGATCACTTGAGCCCCAGGACTTCCAGGCGGTAGTGCGCTATGATTGTGCCCGAGAATAACTACTGCACTCCAGCCAGGGCAGCACAGCAAGATCCATCTCTAAAAAACTCCTCCAAACCGAAAAATAGATCGCTGGGGTCTACCCTCTGAGTTTATGATTCGGGATGTCTAGCGTGGTCTCTGAGAATTTGCATTTCTAAGTTCCCAGGGAATGCTGATACTGGTTGTGGGACCACACTTTGAGAGTCAGTGCTGTGACCACAGATTATGAGTTCCTTTTTCCTTCAGACTTTGAAACTGTTTCCTGGCTCTCCAGCCTTCCTTGAGCCCCTCAGGGAGGAGTTTGCTGTAAGCGTTCCTGTTTGCACGTGGTCTGGTCTGGGCTCCTCTGGGCCATCGGGGCCTAGAGAAAGGTCTTGGCCGCAGGGTGGCAGCAGCGGCCCAGGCACAGAGAGTTTGTCCCCGCGCTCAGGACAGTTCATAAGCGCACCATCAACTGGGTTCCCACCCGGTCAGGGCCGATTGACTCTCCGTCCCCGCTTGGCAGGGCAGGGAGGAGGCAAGTGGGAGGGGACCTGGCAGAAGGGGAGGTCGCTGGCACACGGAGAGGCGGTTTTGTTCTCTGGGAGACTCTGGGAGAGGAAGCTGGGTGGTCTCCTCAGAACATCGGATTGTGCCCTTCACAAAACCGTCACGCAGCGCGGGGCCGCTGGGAGAGCCCGCGGGACAAAAGGCCTGTGCGGAGGCGAGCAGGCGCTGCCGGGCCGCCCCGGGCGCAGAGGCCCGGGCCCCTCCGTGAAGAGGCCTGGCAGTGTCTCATGATGCCGGTTTCCAGGGGTGACGACCTCCGCAAAGCGTCCCCCCCGGGCAATGTAGGTCTGTGGCCTCCTCGGGGAGTTCCTTCCAGCTCACAGCAGGCCCAGATGGCGCCGGGAGCCACTTTCCCTTCCTCCAGCCTCACCCCGTGCCTCTTCCTCCCTACTGAGCTGGGGTTGTTCTGAACATCTTAAGAATCTCCCTGAGTGCCAGGAACTGTGCTGAGAATTTTGTATGTAGTTACTATCTATTTAATTCTCATTACACCATAATAAAGAAGGTATTATGATACCCATTTACGATGGGGAAGTTGAAGTTTCACCTATCATACGCGAAGGGCAGTTGACCATTTAACTAAGGGGCGTTTTAACTCTAGCATCCCCTCCAATACACAGACACTTGATATGAAAGTTGGTTTGGAGATGGTGGGTTTCATACAATCCCCACATCTACAGATGAGGATGCGGAGGTGCAGGGAGTGGACCAGCCAGGGGCTCTGAACTGCTTAAGAATTCAGGTGTAACAGGTGTGGATTCAACCCACCCCTGTGTAGAAGTTTGAGTTCAACCACCACTCTAAAGCAGAAGACCTTTAAGTTTTAGGAAGCATAAAGCTATTTTTAGTCTAGCCATGTGAGTTTTCTAACGTGCCTGCTGACTTTCTCATGTTTGTTTTCCACTTCTTTAGCTAAGAGCTCCTCATGGGCTTAAATGAAAGAAGGCCTCACTGAGGCACTGGAGTGCCAAGGGCAGGGGAATTTGGTTATAGCGTTCAGAGGCTTGTGTTGCAGACAAAAATCTTTGCGTGCTGAGTTCTCCCCAGGGGAGGCCAGTCATCAGTTCATTTTGCAGGGTTGAGCTGACTTCCAAATGGTCTTTATTTTCCCCTGTGACAGCTATGTCTGGAAGCTCCTGGCTGGCTGCTTCCAGGACTTATGATCCTCTGAAGTTAAAGAGTTGGAAAAGAAGTAAAAAAGTTGTCATCTGATACCATCTTCCAGGACACTCACTACCGTCTTTACATGATTTTGCATATGCCATTATTGGAAAGAGTTTATGATTTGATTTTGTTCCCCTTCTGCAGTGTCAGTTGGGTCCTGCTTTTTCATATCCTTCAGACTTGGCTTAAAAAGGGGGTTTTTGTGGGAATGATTCCCATTCATGGAGGCTAGAGTTCCCTGAAGAGACTGAAAAATGTCTCATTCTCAACTTTCGGAGACTGGAAAATGATCAAGTTTGAATAGCACGATATAAAAAAATATGGGTGCTTTTCTAATAGGTGCCCCCCAAATGAAAAAAAAATGTGTCCGTCTTTGGAGAACAATACATGAATGCCAAATTTTTCAGCTCTGTAATGGATTACAGAAAATATTTAACGTTGGGATAGTGGGGAGGGTAGAAGTAAGGAGTGAGAGAAGGAAAGAAGAAAATAGGAGAGTGAAGAAAACAAAAGCAGATGTCAGTCTTAAATATCTCAACTATGGATAACTGAGGTATTGCTTAATTTATTCAAGACAGTTTTGTGAAATCCTAAAGGTGATTCATCAAGCTTTTTAACTGTGGCCACAAGATTTACAAACACATAAGTGATAATGTCACCAGAGCAATTAACAGTAGGAAATGTTAGATCTAAATTGCTTTTTAAAGCATGTTTTTGCTTTCAGAGAGAAATTCAAAATGGGGGTGATGATTTTATAATGAAGATGCCCCCACTCCAAGCAACCTTTTTCACCTATAATATCAGCTTCATTGAAGCAAATATAAATTGTTCTGAGTTCCACATTTCACGTGTCTAGAGGGTTGCCAGATTAACACATAAAATTCCAGCATGCCCCATGCAGGATTTTGCACACTGATACCACCACATGGTTATTTAATACTTATACTAAAACATTGTTATTTACCTGAAATTCAGATTTAACTGGGTGTCTTGTATTTTATCTGACAACCCTACTTATATGTGGAATTCAGCATGCTGTGAATGTTTCAAAATTGAAGGTTGAGGCAGCAATTTTGTGGGCACGATGAGGCCTGACCTGCAGGGAAATGTTACCATGCCACTTTCTGAGTACCTGTCTGTAGCTGCAAAACATGTAAGTGACAGAATGGGGAGATGAGAATCCAGAAGAGGAGATGGGAGAGAAGAGAGGTGAGGCACAAGGGAGACAAAACAGGATACCTAGAAAGGAAGGGGGTCCTCTGGGGAGGCTATTGAAGAAGCAGGGTGAACAGAGGGAAAAGTGACATGGGGGCACTGAGGAATTTTAAACCTGGCTTGATGGCTTTCACAGATTGCTCCCTCTTCGCACTGCAGACTTGGAATTCGATGTTACCCAAGTGAGATCTCTAAGAGGAAGTGCCCCAGCACCCTTTGGGGCTCCCCGCGAAAGCGGCCAAGGTGAGCTCCGGACTCCCCCTGGTGGCCACTATGAGGCTCGCTCCCCGGACGCCGCCACGTGGATCCCATAGATTTCTCATCTCCCGCTTTCCCTCTCAGACGCTGCCCATCACCTCCCTCGCTCTCTCTTCCTTCTTACTTTGTCAGCGTATTCATTCGGAGCCCGCCCTTGGCGTGACACGTCCAGACTACTCTGGCCCCAGGACGCGGCCACACAGAGTTAGCCATTGTTGCCCCAGTTCTGGGACCACCCGGGTGAGAGAAGGGGAAACGCGGCTGCTGCGGAGGCCGCTTGACTGATGGCAGTCTGGTGTCTTCGGCGCCTTCGGGCCCGCGGCCACCCGGAAGGAGCGCGTGCTCCCGGCCCTGCCCGGCCCGCAGGCAGCCGCAGCCCCGCAGCCCCTGCGGCGGGGATCCAGCCTTCCCGCCACGCTTCCTCCAGGCCCCTTCAGCTAACAGAACTAACACTTCTGTTTTCAACACGGTGTAGATGATGAGTCAAGGATTTTACTTTTTTTCTATGCCTTTACTTATAGGTGTAGTGAGGTAAAATGAGATTTTTTTTCCCTTGAAAAGGAGAATCTTGCTTGGGTGGGACAGTGGTGGTGCCAGGATGAATGTGGATACAGGAGGACATAGACCCCTAACTTCTGAGGGTAGGATTTAAACGTTTTGTTAAATGTGATTACTTATAAGAAACATTGCTCAAGCCTGTAATCCCAGCACTTTGGGAGGCCGAGACGGGCGGATCACGAGGTTAGGAGATCGAGACCATCCTGGCTAACATGGTGAAACCCCGTCTCTACTAAAAAATACAAAAAAAAAAAACTAGCCGGGCGAGGTGGAGGGCGCCTGTAGTCCCAGCTACTCGGGAGGCTGAGGCAGGAGAATGGCGTAAACCCGGGAGGCGGAGCTTGCAGTGAGCTGAGATCCGGCCACTGCACTCCAGCCCGGGCGACAGAGCGAGACTCCATCTCACAAAAAAAAAAAAAAAAAAAAAAAAAGAAACATTAAAAAAATGTCAGCCTGAGGCTGGGTGCAGTGGCTCACTCCTGTAATCCCAGCACTTTGGGAGGCTGAGGCAGAAGGATCGCTTGAGGCCAGGAGTTTGAGACCAGCCTTTGCAACATAGCAAGATCCTGTCTCTACAAAAAACAAAAATAAAAATTAGCCCGGGCGTGGTGGTGTGAGCCTATGGTCCTAGATACTTGGGAGGCTGAGGATGGCTTGAGCCCAGGAATTCGAGGCTGCCGTGAGCCATAATCACAGAGTGAGACGCTGTATCATTAAAAAAAAAAAAAAATAGTGAACCTGAATATTTTTCATAGTACCATTTGTGAGCACATCTGTGACTACCACTTCTAGGGATCTAAGGCCCGCTTCTCCACCCTCTTTGTCATACTCTGGATGAGGGGCACTTCTCTTAACCATAAGGGCCTCTCCACAGACCTCCCACAGCCCGATGACCTGTTTCTCAGGTCTGCACTGTGGAGGTGGCCGAAACCTAGCGTGGGCTGCAGAAGGGAAGAAAATGGTCCCGGCAGAAGGGCGCACTTCCTAGCAGTGGATTGATTTTATGTGGCACTTCCCAGAACATCTGGCAGGGGGAAAATATTGATCCACTCAGGGTGGCCAGGCTTGGTTCCCTCAGTCTGTGCAGCCTTTCTTTTCCCAGACTGGTCATGTAAATACCATATATGCCTTCACAAAAGTTAGGATGTATGATTCAAACATAGCAATTTGTAATTTTTTTTTTTTTTAGTCGTAAGATCTGTTACAGAAACCGATGGAAATTAAGAATTTTACCCCCAGAAAAAGGCAAATCCACAAAACTTTCCCCACAACTTCAAGGGCGATGAACCTATTGAACTCTTCATGTGGATGACCTAGGGGTCCATGGATTCAATTTAAGAGCCTTTCCTCTAGGTGGCTGCCACCTGCAGGTAGAGAGGGTCAGATTATAGTCTCCAGATACTACTTCAATCTGGGGATTTCATAATATTGCCTGCCAATTTTTTACTAAAAATCATGATGAAAAGTAGCCATCCATAAGTTGTTCTTAATGAATAGAGCAGTTCACTAGCACAATGACTGTTTCTGGGAATCCCTTGAGATCTTAGTTAGCTCTTTTCACAAATGGTGGTAATAATCACAGAGATAAATCTACCTAATTTGAACGTCAGATAGAAAGTTACTTTTTTGGAAGGGCCCATGGTGGCATCACACTTTTCTAATCCCAACATGGAAATGATTCAATTCATCTGAGAAATCTGAATCTGACATGGTCAAGGAAGTACGGTCTGCTTCAGCAAAGTGCTCCGCTCACCTCCTCCTGTTTCCAGCTCCAGTTCTTGGAGTTGAGCAGGAGAGTATGTCCTTACTTATTTTCTTGTGGCTGGCTCCCCCAGCTGGCTCTGCCAAGATTTTACTTGGCTGCACGGGATCCTTCCAGAGACTGCCCTGAGCTTACTGTAATATTTCCATGAATGGAAAATGTATTTTCCTTTGAGGAGAGGAATAACAACAACATGCAAAGATGCTAATGTAAAACTATTTTTTCTTTATTCAAAATACATCTACAAAGTAATGCTTCCCAGTCCACACTGAGTGCATGTGTATGCAGAGCTTGTGATGGCTTGGTGAGAGGATGGGCTCCCTACAGGACCTTTCCATAAGAAATGGTTAGTATGTAAAAAAACACACATTGTGTAACAGAATTAAGTTGGTATGATTAAGTCTTTGCTCTACCAGTATCTTAAGATGACAGCCACATACATTAACATTTGTAGTGTATTTCCCAAATAGAGCCTCGACATTAAATGGTTACTCCATCACAGCCTAATGTTAACTTTTATACACAGAATGCTTGGGGTCTATATAAAAATATCTCTAATTGTATATCAGAGGATGTATGTCTAGGTTTTCAGTCTGTTAGCATAATTAAGTCCATTCTTCACCATTTTCAGCCAGAAACTCAAACATAGCTGCTACTGCCTGACAGCTCCCACTCAGCGTCTTTGACTGGATATTCCTTAGGGGGTAAAAATTAATCTCTAAAC
Source organism: Colobus angolensis palliatus (assembly GCF_000951035.1). Lineage (NCBI taxonomy): Eukaryota > Metazoa > Chordata > Mammalia > Primates > Cercopithecidae > Colobus > Colobus angolensis. The sequence goes on along the minus strand of NW_012115489.1, from coordinate 2,182,744 downwards.
CTGGGAGCTGCCTTGCCTGAAACTAATGCCCCTGCTGTTTTTTCTCATAACCTCATTGACAGTGTCTTCATACTGATTCATCTTCTACCATTTTTCTTATGGACACAAACAAAACAAAAGCAAACCCCACTCCAGCTGAAAGTTTTGAATGATTTGATAAGTGGGATTCCAAAACAGAAATATTTTGTTTCTCTCAGTCTAAGGACTTTTGATGAAAGAAAAACACTTTCAAATAAAAAATACCCACTCAACTCATGGACTTCTATTAGCTCATTCATTTGACTTCTTTCAAATATATAAGTGGTCTTTATGTTTTGGTAGGCAGATTTCATGGGGGAATGATTTTGGACTCAAGAGAAAAAGTGTTCCAGGTGAAAAAAAAAAGCCAAAAAAATGAACCTCTTTTTTATTCTTCCTTAAAGAAGACCTGTACTCTTGGTGTTTTCAAATCCTTTGTTTATAATGTTGCCTGTGCTCAACTCTTTCCTAGCTCTTTAGTGTTCCATAGTGTGCTCACAAGCACCCTTGCTAGCTGCTAGCCTTCTTTTCTGTTTGAGGAGTGGCGGGAGACATTCTTCCCAGAGTAAGAAAGAAGGGAATACTCCCCCCATTGGGATGAACTGGGCAAAGGGTTTTATGAATAATCCCAGTCCTGGAATGGCCTCCTGCCTGGCGACTTGCATAACCTGCACTTTGCACACAGGACCTGGTGACCACCACACATAGCCATCCTGTCCTTAGAAATTTTCACTCCCATTAAAGTGTCCTTTCTGAAAGCCTTGTGCTCCGTGGACGGTACAGGGTGTTCTGAGGGGAAATAGAGCGCAGACGCTTTCATGACATGACAGGATGTCTGGGCTTGAAGAGACCACAAAGACATCTAGGGAAGTCCCTCATTTTATAGATGAGGACACTGAGGCCTAGAGGTGAGATGAGATTTACTCAAGGCCACATGGAAACTGCCCCTGTCTCTCCTCACAGCTGTGCTAGATGTGTATGTGCACATAGCTACTAATGAAATAAGTATACCAGTCAGAAGACAAAGGGACAAAATCTTACTGTTCAACTGATAACCGGTTGTAATTCAAGTTGTTAACATTTTGAAACTAAAACTCAATTGTATTCTGAAAGATTTTTAAATTTCAAAAGTTGATTTTAAAATGTTTTTAGCCTACTATTTGTTTAACTTATATAAAAAACTCACATTTATAGGATTGTGTGCCACACAAACTTGTAAGATCTGATCAAGAATATTTTTGATCGTGGTACCTTATTAGGTAAGACTAACATGAAATGATGTAAAAATTTCAATTGTGGGATGAAAATTATACACTTTGGCCACCCAAAATCCTCCCTTGTTTTTTGGAGGACTACTTTCCAATCTTATCAGAAGGGAGGAAAGGGGATTAAGGGACTTGCTGGAGAGAATGAGCTGTAACGAGATGGAAAGATTTTATAATGGTTTTTAACACCTGGTGCTCAAGAAAGCGTTTCTTTATGTTAGTCTACATCTTGGTTTCACTGTCAATGGGTTTCTCAGTTTCATTGTCCTGTGCAATCAATTGATATGGTTTCTTCATTTCATTCTCTTCAATCACTGAGTTACCCATTTCAACATCTCTGTTCTTCAGTTCATGTCGAGACAAATGCTCCACGATCCCGGCTCCCAGGGAGTCTCCCAGTACGTTGGTGGTGGTCCGGAGGCGATCCCTGCGGACAGGGTGGGGAGGAGGGAAAAATGAGGCTCCTGTGACCGTCACAAGATTTCAACTTACATTAGGAACTGGCCAGCAAAGCACCTCTTAAAATTCAGTTTTCTGTGTCTACCAATTGCAAGATTACATAATAGACACATAATGTTCATAATAGTAGCTATTAAAAGTTATAAGGCCGTATAGATGATGAATATTCAGTTATTAGTCTGACTGGAGTGAGAGTCCCAACAGTGGGGAGTGAGCCTTCTATTTCAGCTATTCTCAAAATAATACTAAGATATCATTTGTCCCTCTCAGTTTCATTTTCTCATAAACGTATAGTGGAGTTTTGCAAAGACTACATGATGTGTGATGTCACAACTCACTGAAGCAGTTGTGAAACTGCAGAAACAGTTAGGAAACTCCAACTGTCTTGTATTAAGCCAGACATTAAGGAAACTTGCAAAATATAAAATAGTACCATTCTTTTCACCAAATGTTGGGGTCGAGGCCGGGCGCGGTGGCTCAAGCCGGTAATCCCAGCACTTTGGGAGGCGGAGGCAAGTGGATCACCTGAGGTCAGGAGTTCAAGACCAGCCTGGCCAACATGGTGAAACCCGTCTCTACTGAAAATACAAAAATTAGCCAGGTGTGGTGGTGTGCACCTGTAATCCCAGCTACTCAGGGGGCTGAGGCAGGAGAATCACTTGAACCCAGGAGGCGGAGGTTGCAGTGAGCCAAGACTGTGCCATTGCACTCTAGCCTGGGCAACAAGAATGGAACTTCATCTCAAAACAAGAAAATAAACAAATAAAATAAATTTTGGGCTCAAAAATGGTTATTTTTTTACAAAAAAAGCTATTTATGTTAGCATATGTAACCTTTTTAAGGATGATAAATTCATTTTATTTATTCATTTTATGAATTTATTATTGTCACCTTTAAATAAAACATGTTCTAAATTAACAAGTGGAAATTTATGTTTGTCTAATATGATAAATATGAATAGATACAACCCATATAGATGAAATGCTGTTTCAGTTCTCAATAACTTTGAAGTGTAAAGATCAAAGACTGTGGAGAACTGTAGCTTTATACGAGAGTGCTCATGTTAACCGATGCTGACTGTGGGCCAGACAGTGGGCTGCATACTTTCTAGGCATCATTGCACTGAAGCCTACAGTACCCCTTGGAGGTAGTGAACACGGGCACCCTCATTTTACAGAGGTAGAACCTAGGGTGGTTGGGTAATCTGCCCGGTCTCACACAAGGTCAGGACACAAACACAGGTCCCCGTAAGTGAATCCTCTCTGCCCGGTCTGGGGCTTCACACACACTGTCAAGCTCTTTTCATGGTCTCAGTTCCAGTGAACACACGTTGTGCTAACTCCAGCACCTACTGTGTTCTAGGCATTTGCTTTGGGTATCCTGGGGAAAGATTTTCAAAAGTGGAAGTAAACTTTCAAGAGAAAAGGCACAGAGAATGCCAGCTGGAAGAGCAAGGAAAGGGGGCACAGGGATGGGCCTGTAGAGGTTAGAGTTTGAGAGTGTGGAGGATACATTTCTTGGAAATTTCCCCAGATCCAAAACTCAATTCCACTTAATGACACTAGCTCTCTTCCCAGTGTCGGCATGGCTCAGCCTCACGCTGTTGGGCTAGGATGGGAAAATCATTCCCACCGGAATGGGAAGCACACAGAGGCAGGGCCTGAGCTGGCATGTGGGGCCTGCAGCTTTGTTCCAGCTGCTGTGGCGTTGTGTTGTGCAACTCAGAAACAGCCTTGCTGATTTATGTTGCCTTTGCAGACAGCGAGTTTCCCAATTCCTGAATGACTTTATGGAGTGAGATCTGTGGCAGCCAGATGTGCCCCTCAGGCTGACAGGGGAGTGAGTGCACATGTCGGCTGGGGCTCGGTCTCCAGATAAGGACCAGGGGTCAGACAATGAGGACAATTTAACTATGGGCCGAGTGGCGCCTCTCCTCAGAGTTCTTTCTGTAGCTGTGCCAGGCTGCCTGGTGCCCTAGAGTGACAGAGGTGGGCCCTGTGACAGTGAGCCAGAATGCAGGCCAAGCATACTCACAGGAACCAGTCCACTGCAATGATGAGCGTGATGTCGTCAGTGGGCAGGCCGACAGATGTCAGCACAATGACCATGGTGACCAGGCCTGCCTGAGGAATTCCAGCTGCCCCAATACTGGCAGCCGTGGCTGTGATGCTGTTAACAGAAGTACCAGAACAGAACACACTTTTACAAAGCTCCCCACGTAGAGCATATACGCTGCAAAATATGCACGGTGCCAATGCCTGACTTGCCATGTAACACAAGAGGATGCGCTTCAGGAAAAAAGTAAATGAGATTTTTTTTTTTTTTGAAACAGAGTCTCACTCTGTTGCCCAGGCTGGAGTGCAGTGGTGCAAACTAGGCTCACTGAAACCTCTTCCTCCTGGATTCAAGCGATTCTTGTGCCTTAGCCTCTGAGTAGCTGGGAATATAGGTGCATGCCCCCACACCTGACTAATTTTCTTGTTTTTAGTAGAGCGGCATTTCACCATGTTAGCCAGGTTAGTCTCAAACTCCCGACCTCAAGTGATCCACCCACCTTGGCCTCCCAAAGTGCTGGGATTACAGGCATGAACCGTCATGCCCAGCCTGTAAACAAGATTAAAAAATAAATTGAACTAATCATCATGCTAACTAATATTTATCATGTGCTTACTATGTGTCTTCTGATCTACTAATCATGGCTTATCTCATTTGGTCCTCATACAATGACCCTTGTGAAGTTGAACCTATTATTCTAGTTGTTTTAAAACAAACTGGCAGCTATACACTTTTTAACATCCCTGAAAGTATTTTGTAAGGCAAAGTCTAAAATGCTGTAGAGTTACAATAATAATTTGTTTCTAGTAATTCCCCTATCCAAGTGGAGGGTTGTAAAGTTACTGAACATTCACGATTAATATTGTCAAAAGAATCAAATTTGGTTTCTTAGTTTGGTTTGCTTAGTTAATTCAAAAGCAAAATGATTTATGCACAGAGTTTTATAGTATTAGGAATACCTTTTATGAAGGCAGTGTAGATATGGCTTGCAAAGCAAATGTTTTATAAATAGTAAAGTATTATCTGGTTATAAGTGGTATTAATAAAGTATTAAATCTGGCACAGAAAGTATTCATGGTCCCCATACTGGTCCCCTTCTAAGGTACTGGAACTTTTAGCTGGTATATTGCTCCCCAGAATGAAGACTACACTTCCCAGCCTCCCTTGAAGCTTAGATTAAGCTCTGGCCAGTCAGACATGCATGGAAGTGACTGAGCAACTTGCAGGGAATACCATTTCCCCACTTCCCACTGGCTAAAATCTGGGAGTGGTGAGTCATCCCGGACTCCCTGGATAATGATAACACTCAAGGGACTTAGTCCCTTATACTACAGAACACCTATCAATCAGCCTTGAAGGCTTTGTGGAGCAGAGCTGTGCTGCATGAAAGAGAAATATATTTCTATCTTGTTTGTCACTCTTACTGTTATTTTTAACTCTGTCACATGCAACGGAACCTTTTTTATAACTCAGAGCCTTTCAATCAATATGCCAAAGTATAGGTTACAGGTGAGCTGAGATAATGATCTCCTAAGTCCTATTGCAACTACTTTGGGCCTGAGGTTCCCAGAACCCCCGGGTCAGTCAGTGACCTCTGGCCCTGATCAGCCTTGTCCTTTTTACTCCAATGCACCCTACTACAACTATTATCATTTTCTACTAACACAAAACATACACAGAGTCTAACAACTTATTTCTAAATAAACATAACAACAAATGTATGGTGACTGATTAGATGAAAAGAAACTAAGACACCAAATGTAGGCCATAAATGCGGATTTGAATTTGGTCTGGAACTAAAAGCTGTAAAAGACATGTTTTGGGGGACAACTGGGGAAATTTGAATATAGATTGGATATTCTGGAAGTATTTTTAAGATTCTTACTATTGTGGTTATGTAGAAAAATATCCTTGTTCTTAGGAGATGCATGCTGAATGACGTACAGGTGAAATGTCATAATGGCAGAGAAAGACAGAGAAAGAAGAAGCAAAAATGGCAAAACGTTTGCAATTTTTCCATCTGGTAGAGGATGGTTGTTATAATATTGTTTCAACTTCCCTATACGTAGGGCAAATTTCACAACAAAATGTTGAGTGATAAAAATCCCCCCAAATCTGACTTATTTTGCTCTCCAAAATGTACTTTTAATAACAATTTTTTGAAAACCCCACAACAGTGAAGAGCAGAGGCTGATCTGGATTGTGAGTCTAAAAGCGTCCCGTTGCCATTAGACTCAAGCGGACCTTGTGCAAAATAACTTTTAATAAGTAAAATGGAGGGATTATATTTGCATATGCACAAGGGTATGCCTGGTGTATCTCTGGAAGGACAACAGAAGAAACTTGCAGGTAACACTGGTTGCCTCTGCAGAAGGAAACTAAGAGACTGGGGGAAGGTATGGAAAGGAAAATAACTTTTCACTGAACACCTCAAATATAATAGTTTTAAAAATTCTCCACAAAAGTCAGATTCTTGAACTACTTGTCAGTGTGGTCTGTCATCTATCTTACACTGGCTAAAATTCACCCAGGCCCGGTGCGTTGGCTCACGCCTATAATCCCAGCACTTTGGGAGGCCGAGGTGGGCGGATCACGGGGTCAGAAGATCGAGACCATCCTGGCTAACACGGTGAAACCCCGTCTCTGCTAACAATACAAAAAAATTAGCTGGGAGTGGTGGTGGGTCCTTGTAGTCCAGCCTCAGGGCCCTTGTAGTCTCCTGCCTCAGGAGGCTGAGGCAGGAGAATAGCATGAACCCGGGAGGCGGAGGTTGCAGTGAGCCGAGACTGCATCACTGTACTCCAGCCTGGGTGACAGAGTGAGACTCCATCTCAAAAAAACAAAAAACTCACTCAGGAGAAAAAGTTCATCTAACTTTTTATTTTATGGCAGTATATATACAACCTAACCTATTTTAATGCTTTTAAATATTGAAGTATAATCTAACACTTTTAAAAAGGAGAAATATCCATACTATGTATTTTACAGACATTAGAAAGAATGGTGAGGTAGACATATTTATTGGTCTATTGACAAGCAAACTAGTCAAAGGCAAACATGTATGTATAATATAATTTCACTAACTACAAAAAAAGAAGTGTGTGCATGTCTATGCATAGGAAGAGTCTTTCCAAACCAAACATGAACAATGGTCACTTACAGAAAGATGTGGGGTGATATGATGGCAGGCAAGTTTCCCTTTTTACTTTATACATATCTATATTTTTTGAACCTTGTTATTAATGAGTGTATACATCTATACTCAAAAAAAAACAATTAAAATATCTAAATATAAAATGATTACCCCAAATCCCCACCTCTTGATTATGTGGGATCCCCTTCCCAACCCTGGTTATCCTCTTGTCTTTTAAAGGCATTCTTTTTGTTTTGTTTTTTTTTGAGATGCAGTCTTGCTCTGTCCCCCCGGCTGGAATGCAGTGGCACGATCTAAGCTCCCTGCAATCTCTGCCTCTGGGTTCAAGCAATTCTTCTGCTTCAGCCTGCCAAGTAGCTGGGACCACAGGCCCGTGCCACCACACCTGGCTAATTTTTGTATTTTTAGTGGAGACAGGGTTTCACTATGTTGCCAGGCTAGTCTTGAACTCCTGGCCTCAGGTGATCCACCCGCCCTGGCCTCCCAAAGTGTTGGGATTATGGGTGTGAGCCACTGCTCCCAGCCTTAAAGGCATTCTTAAGAAAGGGTTGTATAGAACTCTTTCCTTGTACCTGATTGTAATAATCTGTCCGAAGTTCAGTTCAAAGTTGTTAACTTGAGCAATGAAAATGGCAGCCAAAGCCTCATAGAGGGCAGTCCCATCCATATTAATGGTGGCTCCTACGGGGAGCACGAATCTGGTGACACGCTTGTCCACGCCATTGTTCTCTTCCAGGCACTTGAAGGTGATGGGTAGGGTGGCAGAACTGAGAACAATGAAACAGGGCACATCAGCTGAGCATCCTGGTCGTTCTGACTGTCTGTGTGTTTGGTCTTTGGGACAGACAGTTCCTCCCTCTCCCATGTTGTAACTTAATGGAACTGAGTCAGCAGTTATATAAATAGGGGGGCGGGTTAAGAACAGCGTGGTCCCCTCACGGGGTCATTTGGCAGCTCTCCTGCTTCTGGGTTCCTCTGTGAGGCATCACTTGTGATCATGCCCCCATCACGACAGCCTGTGCCAAGTCACTCTGCCTCTTCTCCCTCAGGCAGATGTCAACTAAAGAGAGATGAAGTGGGCAGGAAAGGATAGTTGTTTTCCAATTCATCCCCACAAAAGATATGTCGCCAGGCATTCCCCAATCCCATATAGGTGTGATTGGCATGAGAAGTGAGAAAACTGACTCATCATTCCTGGAAGTTTAAAACCCAGAATAAAATGGCTCCTCCTACACCCTACTTGTGGGACCCTGGTTCAAGGTAACATTTCAGATTCATTTTCCACACATATATACATACCTTGAAGAGGTCCCCAGAGCGGTGATGAGTGCTTGCAACAACCCTCCAATAAAAACCCAAGGGTTTTTCCGTGTTACCAAGAAGTAGAGGAGTGGCAGGACGATGACTGCATGAATGAATAAGCCAACAATGACAGTCACAGTGTACATGGCAAGCTGCCCCCCAATCACGCCCATGTCTTCCATCTCCACAATCTTCCCGGCAATCAGGAAGAGGATACCCACGGGGGCGTACCTGGGGAGAAGCAACACCAGCACGGTTGGAGTCTGGTTTCCACCAAGCTAGTCCACAGAAATTTCCAAGTGATAAGAAAAAGTGAAAGAGAGTTGACTGCCAAACTTTCCTGCCCAGGATACCATTAGGACTTATAGAAACTGTGGACTTTTTTTTTTTCTTTCGTAAATATGAATTTCCCCTGATTCTTGCAGAATCGGGCTTTCCCCTCCCTCAGAATTGCTCTAGGACACAACGTTTTTCTCTTAAACCTGGGAAAAAAGGCAGATACAGAGCTTTTGATACCCACCTCTGTCTTCCTAGACAGCCCTCCTTTCACTACACGGGGGTCGCTTTTCTGGTCCTCAGATGCCATTCACTCCCTCTGCCTCCTGCTCCCCTGCTAAGTGTCCTGAACTGCTGGAATCCACTGCACCAACATCCAGACTTTTGGAAGCATTTTCCACATCAGAGCCTAATTCCCAAGTTAAAGCAAGGGGCACACGATGCTATGCCAGTGTCTCAGCTTTGCAGTCAGTTCTCTTTTTCAAGGGCTACTTTTTTTATTGCCTTTCCATATCTACATACCACTTACAAGATTACTTAGTATTATTCTTCAAATCACCTTTTTTACTTAAGTAAATTTACTTTAAGAGAAAATTTTATGTTATAGTGCAAATGAAAATCTAGTACTGCTTGCGATAAATAGAAGATGTCCATAAAGTAAATTCATGATTAAACTTAATAATGTGCATATATGTACTACCGCAATCAGGTTATAGGTGTTCTAATGAAATCATTGTTCCCCACAGGCTGCTACTGCCATTTGTGAGCTTTCCTCCTGCAGACAACGCAAGAAAAAGCAACTGAGACTCAAAATGACTTCTACAAGTTGAAATAACCCAGAGGTTGCTTAAAGACCTCGCTGCCTGGATTTCCCTTTTCTTTGTTTCATATGTGCAGCAAACTACAACCAAACTCACATTATCAAACACAGAGAAGCCAATCACACTTAAGGAGAAGGGTCTCCTGGGAACTGTGGAGGACTTGTTTCAAATCGAAAAATACAATGCTTCTTTTAAAAGTCCTTTGAGAACCCAGGCCAGGAAATCATAGGAATACCTGTTTTCAGAAATATAGGAACTGAGCGTTGAATGTGCAGGCGAATGTACTGCTAGACAAGCTGCATGTGAGATTCATTCAGGGGCCTTGAATGGGCTTCTTTCATAAAAGAGGTGAAAGGTGGAGGCATTTAATAATATGAAGATAAATGTCCACTTTCGTTCCTGCCAGGACTTCAAAGGAGCCTTCCAAGTGGGGGCTCCCGTGGAGACCACGTTCTGATCTGTCTTTGTGCCCAAGTTCATATCCATCTTGTACAAATTCCTGAAAAATGGATTTCTCTGGGCTTTGGTGGCATTAAAGACAAGCGCATTTTTAATCATGTTGGTGAGTGACTGCTTTTCTTAGCAATGGATTCTTTCCTGCTTCAGGTGCCACAGAGGAGACTGGATTAAAAATAAAGAATGAAAGAGAGGCAACCTCCACACAAAGCCTAAGTCAATCAAAGGGTTTTCTCCCTGTTGGGTAAAGTTTACTTTCCAAGGTCAATGTTCCTCTTGGGTTTATAGTCTCTTCCTTTGTCTCCTGCTGTCAACTTTATTAAAGCAATTTTTGTCATAAATTGTGGCTTGGCATTTTATAATACTTCCTATGAATCCTTTAGACATTGCAGCAGAACTGCCATTTACAATTCTTTCTTAGGGCTGAAACAGATGAGGAGCCCTCAGTTTTCCTGATGGCCTAAGGGGCCTCTCTGTTTGCTTTTCCCTTTACTGAAAACACCCTTCTTCTGGCACTTTGGTATGTCTTCTTCCTCTGTTCATTCAGGTCTTAACAAAGTATGTCACCTCCTCAGAGGCCTTTCTGTAACATCCAAGGCAAATTTTGTGCCTTCTCCTAGTTACCTGCTATTTTATTTTATTTTTCCACAGCACCTGTGACTAAAGCATATGGTTGATTGATTTGTTTATTGTCTGTCTCCCTTAAAAGAGTGTAAGATCTGGAATATCCTTGTATGTTTTCTTTATTGCTATATCCACAGTGCCTGGCACTATATGCTTAGCATATAGTAGACACTCAATAATTAGGTCTTGAATGAAAAACTAGATAAAAAATGGAGAAATGAGGAATGAGATTCCATCAGCACTGGGGTAAAAGGAGGTGACAGGTTTTGAAAACAAGGAAGCAAACTTATTAAGAGAGGCTTGCAGATAGGTTCAAGGCCTCTAGAGGCCCAGAGATTCATTGATTTTCCTGTGCTTACCAGAGTGAGATCACTGCAATTGGCCATCCTGACTCGTGGCACCTTCCTCAGTACAGAACACATGTTGATGGCAATAACCATCTTGTATGTAGCATATACAGAAAATGGAAATACATACCACATTATTACTGCTACCAGTCTCATGATGGCTTCGTTGAGAGAATCAAAGAACTCTCTCAGGGCCTGCCCCTGTTCCTTCATGTTTCCAATCACAAAACCGAAGCACATGGAGAAGACAACTAGACCCAGGGCATTGACTCCATTCACAGATCCTGGAACTGGGACCAGCTCCTCTGTGATTCGGGTAAGAGTCTCCATGGCCTCAGACACGTTGTTTATCACAGCACCCACAAGCGTTTCATTGGCCTGGATGGGCACTTTAAAGCTTCTCTTCTCATAGTTGGTTTTAAACTTAAAAATAAAAAGCACAATGAGGATTAAAGGTGATTTTATATTTTTTTCTTTATATTTTCCTGTTGTCAAATTTTCTAAAATGATATTTACTACTCTGTATTCAGAGACTAGTGTTATAGAAAGTCTCTTTCTCTCTCTTTCTCTCTCTCTTTAATCTGTGGCAAACCCTTACTACTTTCTCAACATAGACAGAAACACATACTGAAATACATACAAATCATGACACACACACACACACACACATGCACACACTCACTCAAATATATAACAAATGATAACAGAAAAGAGATATCCAGCTAAAGATGCTGGACTGAACACATGCATCTGCTTTTGCTTTCTTCTGAAACCCTAATAAAATGACTATAATAGGGATTTTTGTTTTAAACCATAAACCCAAATATTCACAATAGTCCTCTTCCTTTCTGTGGGGATCTTGCTATGGTATAATAGATAAATCACCTGGTATCCTTTCTCTCATATTCCACAGCTGTGAAACAAGAACAACTGTGCTGGTTCTACCTCACAGTGTTGTTGTGATAATCAAATTAAACAGAATGTATGAGAATATCTTGCAAATTTTAAAGTATTGTACTAAGTTCTGCTAACGGTGCTCAATGACAAAGCCCTTCAGGGATTAGACCTGTTTAGAGATTTCAGTGGGTATTAAAAATTAAAAATCTCTAAATAACCAGTCTCCAAGCCATTCTTGATGTTATCAATTCTTAAGAATAGGTGCCTGATTAATAGTTGGTGAGGACAACTCACCTTCTCCAAGTCTATGGTGGGATTTCACTTCTAACTCAAAGAGATGGTCTTTTTTCCCATCATCTATTCAGTTTCTGCATAGATGCCCCAGTCAGGAGATGCTGGCCACGTGAAACAAGTAAGCTCATCCCTTTGTGATTTTAATGAGAGTAGAATTCCTGATCGTGATAGCGATTGTAGGGAAAGCACCAGTGAGAGTAATAATATATGGATGGTGAGTGAATCTAGAATCCAGGGGAAGAAAGTGCTGCCGTATATGAAGTGCTTGGTCATTTCTTTACTAAGGGTTAGTGGAAAACTTTCTTATCCACTGGGAAACAACTGTTCCCAAACAAAGGCATGGTCAGCTGTCAATACTATGGACATATTCCTGAATAGTTAGTAGCACTGGTAATTTCAAGCAACAAAAAAATTGGCCCCATTCATCTATTCCAATCAACTCTCAAATTTCTTTATTCCATTGGATTCTTATGCATTTTGTGGATTGTCCAGGGTAGATTTTCAATCCTGATCAGCCTTTCTTATGCCTCTAACGCATTCCCCTTAGACTCTCTTTGCAGCATGCACAGAAACTGCAAATTTGTTTGCATTCTGGTCTAAGCCAACTAGACTTGGAGAGAAACATTTTCTTTCCCTTCAAAATCCTGTAAATGCAAACCCAAATCAAACACAATCAATCTGCCCAAGTCAGCACTTTTTCTATCTGAAAGATCTGGAAATCAACATTTTTGATATCACCCAGGGCCAGCTGACTTACTGGAATGTCAGCCCCATGGTGCTGGAGTTGGCTGGTTGGATTGAAAGGCGCTTATTATTTATAGTTATAGTTGTTTTTGAACAAAGAAAGTTAGATTTTGGCCTCAGGCTTATTTATTTTAAAAGAAAGAATGTTTCAATGTGTGCATGTATTACATATTAAAAATAGTCTTAAAAATTATTACGAGGGGAAAAAAAAACAAGGGGAGACTTATATGTGTAAAACCCAGTCTTCTACTAGGTTGGGGTTTTGTTTGGTTTGTTTTACAGATCCTAAGCAGAAGCGTTAGGGAATTACAACAGGAGTGAACTGACACCATATGGAGAAATGTTTAGGAAGTATTATTTAACCCAGAGTGTCTGTTTCCCTTTTAATATTTTAGGCAACAAAGCTCTTATATTCAAGTGAGGTTAAAGTGAACTTTATTGATTTTATCTTCTAATAGTAAAAGGTATTTGTATCCATAACACAGAGCCAAGAGTCGCTTGTATATGAGCTAAAAGGAGCTGGACCTCATTATAGCCTCCAGGTTGGGGTCTCATCACCCTGAATATTCCTTTCTTGGAAGCAGAATGGAGTAGCAGAAAGCAGACAGAATTTGGAGTCAACACAGTGAATCTGAATTCGGAGTCTGCCACTTACTACTTGTGAGAATTTGTGCATGATACATAATTGTCTTGGGTTCATATAGATGAACTGCCCCATCAGTGAAATGAAGACAATGATATTTATTGTATTTATGTGAGGACTAAAAATAATGTTAGTGCTTGGCATATAGCAGGATTTCCATAAGTGATGATGCCATTCCTTTCTGCTTTGGCTCTCCTTTAGAGTCCATTAGGTCCTTGGTAGACTTGAAAAAAAAAACACCAGTCCATTGATATTTAAATCAAACCCAGAAATCTGAATAACCTCTCTAATCTTCTTTAAGGCAAGTTATAAATATATTTTATATTGGTGTTTGCTTGGTTGATGGGCTTTTGCCAGCAGGGAGTTGGGGGATAGGAAGGGGGGTGGGTCTTGTGATTAGCCTTCTTAACAATAGCAGACTCAATGAGCTATTTGTATGCAAGACACACAGTGTCTGGCAACTACTAAGCCTTTAATACAAGGTAAGAACCATCCCCTCCCAAAAAAATTCCTAGAAATCACTAGTGTTTTTAATCTGGTTGACAAGAGAAGTGTTTCTTATAGCAGAGAAATGAGGGGGGAAAAGAGGGTCCCACTTGGTTTAGTATAAAATAGAGGAATTTCAAAGGTGAGTTAATGTCTGTAGAGTGTTTACCTGTTTAAAGCAGGCTTCTACCAGATTTGGAGGGAACATGTTCCTGCAAAGAAAATAATAGTCACTTGCAAAATTTTCCAAGTAATAAGTTTGCTCCTTAAATTCTGTTTCATTGCGTGTAGGGTAAAGATTGCATTGAACCAAGCAACAAATGGAAAAAGAAAAATGTTAGTGGATTTTACGACTTGAAAAGGAATATATGGTCCTCCCTAAGTGTGGCCCATGTTGTTTATATTTTCAGGGGAGTCCAAACTCGACTCATTTATCCTCTTGTCAGCCAATGGGGTTCTTCATTCAGCCATTATCTTATTAAAAACTCTGCTGCTAGGAATAATCAAAGTAAGAATGGAAATGACTTTTATCGTTAGCTTTCTGGCTAACTAAGGTATTGTTCAGCAGTGGTCATTTTGGTTATTGTGCCATGTGTCTAGGAACCAAATGTTTTGAATCAAAAGCCACGGTCAGCCTATGGAATTTTGTTCTCCAGAAAAATCTCCCAAAGGCATTCTGGGGGAATGGGGGTTTGGCACTGAATTGCTAAATCTTCTGCAGCTCTTTGGTAGCCAATGGGGAGATGACCTGCAAAATCTGAACTTGAAGCCCATGTGGCAGGATCTGTTACTTCTTCACAGACTGTGTCAAAGCAGTGTTTGTGTTTGTAGCGGGTAGAGTGAGGGACAACACTCTGGCTGGGAAGTCTGTCATCAGTTGTGTGACACTGGCCAAGTCATGGCACCCATTTATGTCTCAGTTGACTTATCTCTTAAAGAGGAGATTGGATTAAACTATCATTAGGACTCCAAGATGAAAGACTGTGGGAGAAGGAGACATGACCCGGCAGTTATCTCAAGCTCAAGATTCCAGCAGTTGCATGTTACCAAAGTTATATTTTAATATTATAAACACTTGTCCCTTTCTTCCTACTAGACCATCCTGTTTTCTTTTCCCTCCTATCTATCTATGGGGTTGTTGCTATCAACCTTGATAGAAATGTGCATTCAGAAGATTCCAGGATAAATGCTCAAACCAAGTGATTGGTTGTGAGCAGGATACATTTGTTACTGGAGCAAGGCAGGGCAGAAACACAGTCTTCTGATGTATCAACCAGACTGGGGATGACAAGATTCCAATTCTTCAAACAAGGAGTAAAAATTATAGGGAAAGAAAATGTAATATAATAAAATACTTCTAATCTAAACGATCTGAGGGTAAAGTTCATGAAGAAATGGTGAAAGGCCTTAATTAATTGTATAAACTAAATAAAAACATAGCTATTGAATGTCAGCTTGGCATGGAGTAATGTTACAGGGTGGCTTGATACTTGCAGATCATTGTGATTAACTCCCTGAAAAAAGACTTTGAAGAAGAGGCCCCTTGGGCAGTGTTTACATACATAGAGATGGCGTGAAGTCACCCATGGTGGGAATTGAGAGGTGCTGCTGAAGGTACCCTCTGCTCCCCAAATCTCTCTTGACTTTACCTGCCACAGCCCCATTCCTTGAGATGCAATGGAGGAATTTCCTTCAGATGATCAATGGGGAATGGGCCCTTTACACAGGTATCTAGAATTGGCAACCCAGTCACTCTGCAGGTAAGTTAGCTGAAAAGCTGGGAGGAAAGAGCTAGTCTTTGGGAAGACAGGCTGGGAGGGACTAAACAGTGGGGGAATGCTAAGCAGATGGGGGATCTAGAGCCTATGCTGAGATATCTTTCCTTTATCCTTCTAGATTCACTCTCCATTCTGTCTGTGCCCTGGGAGCCTGGCCTCTATGGACCACAATACATGGGTTCTCTCGCCCTCTAGCTTCCTACTCCCATTGGGTTAGTCTAGTGACATGCACTGACAGATCACAGGGCAGAGGGAGTCTATATTCTTCTAGAGCTCTCTTTGACAGATTTGGTGGCAGCTCCCTTCCTCCATTTAGGGTTCCTGAGGCCCTTCTCTCCCGAGGCTATAGCTCTTTCTGGGTTCCAGTGACACCTCCTTTCTTTTGCTCCTTCATAGCTAAGGGTGGTAACAAAATAGTTTCTTACTGTTAGTGCTTTGGGGCCTCACCATCCTTGGTAGGTTCCTTTAAGGCTGCCCGCACCTTGGCAAACCTTCTTCAAGGTTCCTTTTGAGCGTGTGGTATGCTTCCTGCCAGGACCTGACTGAGCAAGGCAGGTGTGTAGGGGAGAGGAAGCAGGAAGATGCCAGGATCGAATTTTGACTTACTTCACAGTTCTACATAAGGCCGACTCTATTACCAAGTCTGCTTCAAGTAGCAGATAAGACTCATTTGTAATCAATGTATGGTTTGTACGTAAAACAATGCTAAAGAAACCATCCTTTATTCTTTTATTACAGGCCTGCCAAATTCTTTCTCCATAAACATTATGAAAGGAAAACCTTGGGACAGGTTTGGCAAGATGATCTCTAAAGTCCCTCTGGAACCAAACTGTGTATAATGCGTTGTGCATGGTGGGCAATGATGCTGATCACAAGTTCTAAATCAGAAGGGTCCAAAGAATAGCGCATACTTGAATAAAAACTAGCCTTAAAGAACAGCACTTAAGAAAAATAGGTTAAGAATTATTAAAATTCCAAGGTGAGCTGCATAGTTGAGAGAGCTCAGTGACCAGATTCCGAATCCTAAAAGCAAGGTTCTCAAAATCCGTATCTTCTCCTTGCTCTTTTCGCCTCTCTCATACAAGATCAGAAAATGGATCCTTTCTTCAATTTTTATAAGAAAGAAGTAAAGATATATGACCTTCATTTCAAGCCTAGCAAGGCTGGTTCAGTCAGACACCCCTTCCAGGGTTTGATTAGCTTCCCAGTAAGAGGATCTGGATGGTGAAAATACACCCCAAAGAACAGGCTTGCAAGGACATACCTGATCAAGTCCAGGAAGGCATCTGCAGCTGTCACTCGTACAATTTTGCCTTCTCTGTGCATGTTTTCCTTTGTGCCCTTCCCAGGATGGATGATGATGACAATGATTATGCCAATCACCACAGCAATGATGGTAGTAGTCATATAATAGACTACAGCTCGCATTCCCATCTTCCCTGATGCCTTACTATCTAGGGCCGCCATTCCTGGTGGAGGCAAACAGAAGATTTTCAGGAAGTCAGTCCAGGGAATTCTGCAGTGGAAGACAATGGGAACAGCATTTCCTTTATACTCCCCTACCCTCATCCCACCCAGCAATGGGATTTCGTACATATTGTGAGAACCTGGCCCCAAATTTTACAAGGTGAAGGGAAAAGGCCGAGGCTAGAATGGTGAGGCATCAGCGGTGTCAGTGAACATGCAGTCACTCATTTTCTGCCCCAGGAGTTGATTTCACATGGCCAAATCAATACTGTTCTCTAATGGTCCGAAAGCGCATCAGATTCTTTCCTAGGTTACTACTAGTTGGGGAAGCTACGAGTGTGAGCAGTGTGTGTGTGAGTGTGCCTGTGTGCATGTGTGTGTAAAGAAATACTTAAAACATTTTTCTGGCAGGATAATCTAAGTTTACTTCAAGTTCAAGCACTGTGGTGATTCACACACAGATTAACTGCCATTAAATTCTTTCAAAGGAATTATTTTATATATGTATTTGGGAGTCTTTTTTTTTGATGTTTTAATGTACAATTTAAGCTATTATTCTGATACCCGCTGATCTATCTTCAATTTGCATTTAAAGTAGACATTGGGTTATAAGGTTCTCAAATAGTTTCTCTGCTATTTCTCTCATCCAATCAAAAAATTTTTAAAAATTATCGTGGCACAGTTCTCATTCTTGTACCCTGTCTTCCTCTCCTTTGCCCACAGGTCTGAGATGCCTCATCTCATGCTAAACATCCCTCTTTCCCTCATTTTCAGGACATCTTCAAAGTCTGCCTGAGGCAAGGTGTCATCCTAGAGAAAAAAGGAGGCATGACTTTTAAGGTTTTCCTAATGGCTGTAGCTAATGGAACACAGTTTGATGCATTTTCGGCTGAAAAGCTATTGGAAAGGACACAAAACTCTCAAAAGATTAAATTATCTATATTAATATGAGCTCTTCTGTTTTATTAGCTGTATCTTCACTTTTCTTCATTCTTTATCCTCCCCAATCCCACTGAAATCCAATTATAGTGTAATCCAATTACAGTTAATTGAGTTTTTTAAAACAATTTAAAATGATGTTTCCACAAATGTATTAAAACGTTATACTGTATTTATACAGTATACAGAATAATGAGTATCAGATTCTAATGGTGGTTTAATATTTAGTTAGTGGCCCTGTTCACACAAACATATGTACAGGTTGTGTGAACTCTAAATATTTGCATATTTAGAAGGTAAAGTACTGATAAAAAATGGTGTCTATGATTGCCAGATAACTGGCTGAGTTTACTCAAAAATCTTAATATAAAGGTAATTATCTTAAGTGGAAATTGAAGCCATGACTTTCATTTTATAATTTCATTTGTATTTGAAACATATCACTTATAATTTTCATCATAAGCCCTTAGTATTTCATATGTTCTTATTTTGAACAATCTAAAATACAGATTAAAAAGCAATTAAGTAACAGTCTAAAGGATTTAACACCAAGTGGAATGGAGTGGGAACTTGAACTCGGGTCTTACGTAACTAGGTTCAGTGCACTTTCTGCCTCTGAGAAAACCAACTGTAGCTCCCACAGATAAGGAGGCCAGCTTTGGCTTTGATGCCATGCACTTAGCCTCTTTTATCCTGGGCCACTTTCTCGAAACCAGGGGCTAAGTATTCATTTGTTAGGATGGCACCACTTCAACACTTCAACTATGTTAAAAATGGGCTAATCTGTTCCCAACCGAAGTATCCCATCCCCCTGCAGTTTCACTCTCAGGTCTGAATCACATCTGAAAATGTCTTGGCTTGGCTGTGCTCAAAATGATTTCTCTCAGAAGGGGCCCACTCTCTTTCCCATGAGTGCCTGAACTTGTCACCACCAAAGCCTGCAATTCTTCCGGCTCTCTCCCTGTGGAACCGGCGAGTGGTGTAAGCACAATACGCCGGATATCTCTGGGTACCAGGGAGTACCAGGCGGCAGTATTTTCTTCCTCCGAGATGCTTTTTTCCCTCTCGCGTTCTATTTTGTGGTGCTGTTTGGTTCTCACGCCAACTCTTCTCTGACGCTCCTGCCCACTATTCTCGACCTACAGCTATTCGGAGAGAGTGCTAAGTGGTCAAGGCAGAGCACTGGAAACCAAAGTGGCAAACAAAGGATGAGGCTTATATGTCCTTTCTCACACCATGGGGAGAGGGATAGGCAAAGTTATCCCAGTACCCACAGCTACAGGGCTGTTGACTCTAGAAAATAAAGTTTATAGGTTTTTAAAACATGTTTAAAGTAAAAACCAATATGAAAGCATTTTCTTCATACTTTCTAATTCTAAATAGCTGAAGACAACCATCAAGGCATTTTTTCCCAAAAGGCACAGAAGGAGAATCAATCATCAAATGAGAGGCCTCCCTCACCTCTGCGTATTGGCCCTTATCCTTTGAAAGATAATAAAACAACAGCTGCTATTGTTTTAGCCAAGAAAGGTAAGGAAGTATATTCATTAATCACATCTCCATGTAGGTCCTTCCCTTAAAGGAGGATCGAAGTCCCACACAGAGTTACTTGACCACCTCTACCACCTCTGTTCCAGGTACCGTGACTTGTAAAACGAATGAGACCACCAGGAACAAGGTGGTACACTGTCATCAGGGAACAGCAGCACTGATGTGTACAATCTGTTCACACACAATGGCCTTAATACTGGTGGCATCAGGAAAATGGGGGAAGAACTCTCGAAGATAAAACCCCAAATGAGCAGGGCATCACTTTCCCCACCCTCACCTAAACTCTGCTCTGTGACCATTTCCTTTCCCCAACCTCAAGAAATATGAGAGACTAACCTTTACACCAGAGACTAACCAGAAATGTCAGAGTGTCTGGAGAGAGGTTAAAGTACTAAATCACTTTGTAGAACGGGGTGCTTGGCAGGAACTGCCCTAAATGTTTGGGAAGGAGGAAGTTTACATTGAGCCTTATCACTTTAAAATATATGGGAAAAAAGAGCACTGGGGTGATGAGGAGACAGAAAGTCACTTTGGTATGTAGGTAATTGTGGGAGTGTGTTACAACAGTCATGCATTCATCTAAATACATATTTGAGAAACACATTCCAGAGCAAGTGGTAAAGATAATGATCTTGAGTAGCTTCTTTTTCTTCATTTGATCTGGGCTTAGCTAAACTAGTCCAATTCAAGACATCATGACATCTTTAATACGAAAACAACCTGCCTACAGAACCAAGACCCCCCTGAAATCCAAAGAAATACTATATTGTACTATTGTTAAAGTACCGTTATGGCTCTTTCACTTACAATGACACATTTGTGTGTGTGCTTTGTACATTTTGAGTTAACTTTTATCTGGTTCAAAGACTCACTCACTAAGTCCTATCTTTGATTGATGGTAATAGTCATTTAATTCCATGACAATTGTATGATGCAGATATTGTTGATATTATATTATAGGTGAAGAAACAAGAGACCAGAGAAGTTAAATAACTTGCCCAGCGTTGCACAGCTAATAAATGGCAGTGGCAGGATTTGAACCCACATTTCCAAGAGAGTATTCTTACTGCTGTACCTCTCTGTTTATGGACAAGCCAGGAGTCACCCATGTTTCATTTGCTTGTTATCCATGCTGACTTTCTCTAACTTTCTTGCATTTTAGTTAATTGCTCAGATGAGCCACTTGGCTTGAGGATAATTCTATGGAGGAATATAATTGTGAAAAATCTCTGTCCAATTACTCAACATTCCCTAAACCTACTTTAAGATCAAGGTGATTAACACTGGCCACAAGAAGGACTAGCTAGAGAGCTGATAATATCAGTGCAAATTCTTCACCATTCCTAGAAAAACAGCCCAGAGCATGTTTAATGGAGGGTGGAGAGCCGTGCATATTTGCTGGCTGCTATGAGCACTTGAGTCTTATTTTCTTTTCTGCAAATCTACCCATAAATAAACACTTATCAAGCAAGCAATCATTTCTCCAAACCTACTTCTGTTCAACAATGAGTTAAGCATCAGAAGGAGATGGAATAAGACGCTTTCTAGAAAGCAAAAGATTAAAACTTTCCTTCAAACACCTGAGTATTTTAGGCAGTAGTCACATGGAAGAGAGAGGAAAGGAAGAGAGTTTCTTGAGCAAATGGGTAATTATAAAGATAGCCTTTTGGCAATTGGTTTGTCACAACAAATATGCACCAAATTCATGGGATTTTAGGGGCAGAGAGGGAATGTTTCATAAATGTTTATGTGGTACTCTATAAGACTGTATTGTAAATTAGATCTGTTTTGGTATAATAATTAATATGACTTCTTGAATAAATAAAATACATATTCAATCAAGTATTAAAAGCCAACATAAAATATGCCAAGTTCCCAAGTTTCCATCATCGGCATGGATTTTATTCTCCCGTCTGCTGAAAATCTATGACTTGGACATTAACATGTACCAGTGTACTCCCCCCAACAATTCCCGTCTCTGGTTTTGAAACATGAAATCTAGAGAAGCAGTCTTCTGGTTTGAATTGTCTTCCCACTTATCCCCATGATGTTTCATTGTTCTTCCAGGGCCACTGGACCAGGTCCAGGAGGAACAGAAAAGAGTGACGGCAACTGCTGATTCAAGAAAATTGTTCTGTTTCAGTTTTTATTTTATTTTGGATGTACTCCTTCTCCACAATGAGTTTCTCAAACATGCGTCTAATGAAAGCCGCCTGTTCTCAACCCTCCTAGAATTTCAAGATGCGCAAACTTGCAAGGAAAGCAAGGATGAGCGCTAATATGTACTGTATTCATGTGAATACAAGAATTTTTTTAATAAGAAAATCAAACTCAAGAATACAATATACTTCATAATTACAGATTGAAAAACGGGCCCCTGTGTCCTAGGCAGCTGCCCACTGCTGGGGCCAGGGTACACTGCCATCCTAGGAAGAGAGTGAGGAGGAGGGTGAAAAAACTCACCCAGGAAAGGCAGTGAGGGGTGGTGAGGGAGCACAAAGAAAGTCACTTCAAATCTCTCTCTAGCTAGAACTATATTGTTTTTCTGCACAAAAATATTTTCTTGTGGCCCCTTTACAGACTAGCTTGTAAAAACACTGCAAAGTGCTATGATTCGAAGGGTTCTGGAACTGAAGACAAATCTTTAAATGTTAGATACCAAATTGTTAGTTAAGAATGATTATGTCACAATTTTGCATCGCAGTTAGTAAGCCGGTGATAACCTTGGAATGTAATCTAAAAGACACAGTGGCACAGTGGTTAAGAGTTCAGACTCTGACGTTAGAATACCTGGATTCTACTTTTGGCTCTGGTACCATGTGGCTTCTCCAAGCCTCAGTTTCTTCCTCTGTAGAATGTGAAAAATAGAAGCTCCCTCATAGGGTTTTCACTGGCATTAAAGGGGCTTCCATATAGAAAGCACTTAAAGTAGTGTTCAGCACATGGTAAGCATTCAACAAATGTTAGGTGTTATTATTACTCATTAAACAGGTACATAATAAACAAGCTGCTCACAAAGCATTATTTCACCTCTAAGACTTATTTCTGATGTAGAAAATAAACTACAATACCTACATTGCAAGATTAGAGAAAACATACTTACATGGTACAAAGTATGTCCTTGATAAAGGACAGTTTTGTTTATTCTATGTCTCCTGCTGCCAGAATTTTAGTGCCAAGAGAGCGGGACCATCTGTCTTATTCATTGCAGTGGCCTCAGTGCCTAGCATAGTGCCTGCACATAGAGGGGCTCAATGATCATTTTTTTGAATAATCAGCCATTCTTATTAGTGTTTTTGTTGCTATGCTGGATAAAGGCCACAAGCTTTTTTTTTTTTCTAACACTTAGATTGGGTTACTATATGAATTACAAATTCTAAAGTTGCTTTTGTTTAAAACACTTTTTAATTCTGACTCACTAATTTTGGTTGATCTTACCCCAATTAATCCAAAATAATGAGGTTCATTCTGTCTGGAACAGTAAGAGACAAACCTTGTGAGGAAAGAGTGTCAATGCAAACCTAGCGTTACCCGGAGTTTCATTTCCAGAGCTGGGAATGAGTTCCCGGCAAGGTGGCCCTAAGCTGCTCAGGAAGCCCAGGGGGCTGGAAAACTTCCACTTATTACTCACCACCATGGAATGGGCACCCTATTGCTTTCCCTTCCTTTGCCTTCTCTCTGGTACTCCTATATTATTTTCCCTCTTTTGCTAGCATATTTCCTTCTTGCAGATGGGCCTATAGAAGTAACTGCTATAGCTCTATCTGTCCATATGTTAACAGATGAATGAGTGAATAAATGAAAACAAAAATACAGAGAAGGGAATGAAAGAGAGGCCTGTGGTCTAAATGTGTGCCTTTATGAAGTCAATTTAGTAGGTCATAACTAGTATTTTCATCAATTAATCAAAGAGAATAGAAAATATCACAGTAGGTCACATGTGGTAAAGGTAAGTATTGTTTTGTGAGAATGTTTTTTAGCTCCTTGTGTGTATGTGTGTGAGTGCCAGATTACAATACAAAATATATTTATTATTGTAGTTTCTGTTAAAAAAAAACAAAAAAGTTTGCAAACACTGGCATAAGCCCCCATTGGTTAATAGTAGAAGCTTTAAAAAGGAACCATGGGCCGGGCATGGTGGCTCACACTTGTAATCCCAGCACTTTGGGAGACTGAGGAGTGTGGATCACCTGAGGTCAGGAGTTCGAGACCAGCTTGGCCAACATAGTGAAACCCTGTCTCTACTAAAAACACAAAATTAGTTAGGTGTGGTGGTGCACGCCTGTAATCCTGGCTACTCGGGAGGCTGAGGCAGGAGAATCCCTTGAACCTGGGAGGCAGAGGTTGCAGTGAGCTGAGATCATGCCATTGCACTCCAGCCTGGGCAAAAAAGAGTGAAACTCCGTCTGAAAACAACAACAACAACAACAACAACAAAAGGGAACCATGAACTATGTATTGTCTTCCCTTCCTACCATCTTTGCTTCCTATGATCTTGGACTGCCCACCATACCCAAGAACTTGCTTCATCTCACTAGTGGAGACCATAGAATGAGGATGCTGATCTCTGGTATTGGGTCATTTCGCTTGAACAGAAGTTTTATGGACATCATAACAAGGGAATACATTTTAGAAAGGTTCACTTTATGGAATTTTGAGCAAAGAAGGCAATTTACTTTCATCAGTGATTCTTGGTGAAGAGAATGAAACCACCTCCATGAAGAGTGGAGAACTATTTTGCAGAATTCACAGTCACAGGCATTTTCACATGGGTTTTCACCCTGGTCAAAGGTTCCTTCTCATTATGGCTGTTTATAATATCACAAATGACATTTTATTAGCCTATAACACAGGTTAGCCTTATAAGGTTACGTTGCATGAAATCACCAAGTGTTCCTTACAAATTTGCCACGTGTGATGGCACATAATTTATCAGGGAAACTGATTTTTAAATTTGACCCTTAAAACTTGTCAACACGTCTTTTTCTTTGAGCTCTAGTGTTCCTTAAGAAAACGAAGTGCAGGGCCGGGCGCGGTGACTCACCCCTGTAATCCCAGCACTTTGGGAGGCTGAGGCAGGTGGATCACCTGAGGTCGGGGGTTCGGGACCAGTCTGGCCAACATGGGGAAACCTGTCTCTACTAAAAAAAAAAAAAAAAGCCGGTCGTGGTGGCATATGCCTGTAATTCCAGCTACCCGAGAGGCTGAGGCAGGAGAATTGCTTGAACCTGGGAGACGGAGGTTGCAGGGAGCAGAGATCGTGCCACTGCACTGCAACCTGGGGGACAGAGCGAGATTCCATCTCAAAAAACAAAACCAAAAACAACAAAACAAGAAACAACAACAACAAAAAAAAAAAAAGAAAAGAAAAGAAAACGAAGTGCAGAAAAGCAAAAGAGAAACATTCTCTTTTGAAAGATTAAGTGGAAAAAAATCAGTGGCAAAGACAATGTTATTAGTGGCAGAAAAAGTCAAATAAATCACTGTATCCTTGGTCTGATAGGACTAAGCAGACAATCCCTTTTCTCTGGCTACAGTCGTCCTTTGAGGGTGAACTTTAATTCGCAAGCAATGAGAGGAAACTGAGGCACAACTTCCACCACTGCTACTTCTAACATCAAAGAACTTTCAGCGCCCTTTGGCTTAACCTTTGGGGTGAAGACTGCCTCTCCCGGGTAAGCAGCCCGTGGCGGCCTTTGAGTGGTCAAGCTTTATTTCTTTCTACGCTGGTCTTGACCATTCAGTTGACTCTCATGATAGCTTAACACAGCCCTGTGATCTTTCCAGTAATGTGGTTTGCCAGAGAGCCCACCGCAGGGACTTCCTCTCCCTCTCAGCAAGGTCGCCGGAAAGTCTCAGAAGGCGCAGCTCTGAAATTCACTTCTCAGAGGCCACAGCTGCCGGCGCGAGCCCCGCTGCGAGGCGATTTGGATACCCATTTACCCTTCACATGAGCCCATCCTTCGCTCACAGTATTGGAATGTGCCGCACAATATGCTTTTTTGAAGAGGAACCAGAGAGTAATTCATCTTCTTTATGTGTGCTAAGCAGAGCAAGAGGGAGAGGCGAGCGGGACCCACCATGGGCCGGGGAGTCGTGATTAGTAACAGCTGACAGCCTCAGACCAAGACCCTTTCTTTGGCTACCTCATTGTAACAGCCGAGCACAAAGGAATGACTGTCCTCTTGCCAAGATTTAGAAACCCAGGACCACAGAAAATAGCAGCAAAAAGCAAAGTGTGTGTTGGGCAGTGGGGGCAACAGGCCGACGAAAGTCACCCTTGGATCTACCTGTAAAGCCTGGGTTTGGAAAGAAACCTCTATCACGTGGAAAGCCCTGTCTCCCCGTGATGCCCATTCACCAGCAGCACCAGGAACGCTGATGGTGGCGGGAAAAGTAGGTGAATTCACGCACAGAAAGAGCCTGGGGAGAGAAGCAAATTGCTTTGGTTTAATGAGAGGAAGTTCTTTGAGGGCCAGAGCCCCAACCTGTCTCCCTTTTTATCCCAAAAGAATCATGATTTACAACTGACCACTGGATGAGTAGTTTGCAGTTTCCACAAAAGCCGTCTTTACTTTGGATTGTGTTTCTTGTTAGGGAAAAGACCTTCCCGCATGACTGTCTTGGGAAGATGATCGAGATAGCACGTTTCCTAGCTGGCAGAATGCTAAATGGGACTGAATTCCACAACCAGGCTTGACCTGTCCAAAATTAACCAAAGGACTTCTCAAGTTGACTGCAGAGCATGTCAGACTCAAGGGGTGCCCTTTCTTCCCATGGAAGGCCTGTCCCTCACAGAAGAAAAGGAATTGAAATGAAAGCCTCATAGAAGTTGAAAGCAATATATGAATGTTAAAGACCAATGCAATCTGGCCCTGCTTTGCCAAAGAACAGCTGAAGCAGGAGTGTGACTCCAGGCCCAATCATGAGGCTGGGAAGCAGCAGATTCTTGTGGCCAAAAGGGCCACACGCACCTGTGCTCACCCACACTCTGCAAAGATTCTGGAACCAGAATCCAACCTTAGCACTCTGAAATGGACTGAGGTTAAGTTTGTTGCTTGAAACTGAAAATAAGATTTTTCAAATAGATGTATTTCTTTAAAGAAAAAAAGCAACTAGGGAATAAAACATGTTCGCCTTGTCTATTTTCTATTTTCTTTTTCTTTGAGATGGAGTGTCTCTCTGTTGCCCAGGCTGGAGTGGTGTGATCTCAGCCGACTACAACCTCTGCCTCCTAGGTTCAAGTGATTCTCCTGCCTCAGCCTCCCAAGTAGCTGGGAGTACAGTTGCCCACTACCATGCTTGGCTAATTTTTGTATTTTTAGTAGAGACGGGGTTTCGCCACTTTGGCTAGTCTGGTTTCGCACTCCTGACCTCAGGTGATCCGCCCTCCTGGACCTCCCAAAGTGCTGAGATTACAGGCGTGAGCCACCACTTTGTCTATTTTTAAAATTAAATCCAGCGATGTGAATCTTATCTACTATATAAGAAAATACATTTTAAAAATTCAGGTCCACACTTTGGCCATAAAGAGAGTGGGCAAAATGAAATCTTTGGTGATAGAGCTGGGGCTGAGGAGAGGAGAAAGGGAAGATTGCGGAGACAGAGTTGAGAGAATGACAAGAGGAGAAAGAGAAAAGAGAAAACATAGAGAAAGGAAGGGAGACAAGAAAGCAAAGGAAGATGGGATGGAGAAAAGTTAAGAAGGGGCTTTTATCACAGTCAGCATATTTCTTGGGCTGTGGTCAACTGCACCCCCTTTCAGTTCTGATTAGTTGTCTCAGCATTTAAGAGCTCATCGGTTGCTCTTATCTAAAAGAATAGTTCCTACAAAAGAACAGTTTCACCTAGGGAGTGGGAGATTATTCTCTCAGCTACCAGAGTTAAACAATAAAGCAGTGTCACTACATAGAGTGAAAACACTGTCGTAGTAAACTCTAGAATTGGTTGTCTTCCCTCGTTTCTGGTTACCATTGTAAGAGAATATTCTTCCCTTGAAACAGGAAAAGCTACATTTTTGCCCCCAGGCCAAAGGGCAGCAATGGAATTGTATAATTGGTGATATATTCCACAAGTAGTGGCACAACACTTTTATAGCTTTCTTCCTTCTCTAGGAGGGAGTTGTTTCTGCACATTCTACTTTAGTTTTGTAATACCTATGCGCATTGTTTCTTCTCAGCTTCACATTCCGATGTTTTTTTCTTTTAATCAAGGGATATTTAGGAATCCCAAAAATTATGCAAGAAAATTGTGGACGGTCCCTTATAGCAAACTTCACTTATCCTGAATAGATTTCAGGAGTCTAGGAAGGCATATAGAGAAAGGATGTGGAAGTAACATTTGGTTGACCTGAGTTGCATGAGACGGGTTGGTAAAATAATTGTCTAATCTGGAATTTAGGAATAGAGTGAATGATGAAGATACAGTCACCAGGGTTTGGAACAAACACAGTTGGTGGATGGATACATTTGAGTAAAATATAGTCACACTAAATGATTTAAAAAGACAGCGAGTGATAGAACTGGGAACATTGTTGTTAAAAAGAAGTATGGAATAGAATACCTATACATAAGGTAAAGAGAAGTCAGATACAAAACCATTATTTTTAAATGAAGGATTCAAAGGACTATGGCTCATCGCAAATAATGGAATGAGTTGGTAAGGTAGTTAAGTGACATTCAGGATAACGTGTTTCTTTTAAAAGTGACTATTAGTTGCTCCTACAATTAAAACTTTTTAACTTATTCCTGCACTCTTTCAACATTTATTAAGGACCTTCTAGATACTCTGGCAAAGGACATAAACATTAAGCCTTTGATACATTTTCTACAGTCAATAGAACTTAAAAAAAATTGTGAAACTGGCCTAAACAAATAAAACACATCAAATTATCCAGCAGAGTGATTTGGAATGGAATCGGAGGAAAACGGAAATGTGTTGGTAGGAATTGGAAGGAAATGGTTGTCATCAGCGTGAACCCCAGGGCTGCTTGGCTTGAATCCTGGCTTTCCCACTTACTAGCTTGTGACTGGTCAAGGTATGTAACCCCTCACTCTCTCGGCAAATGGATGTTTTTGAGAATTCAGTAAGTTAACATATGTGATGCCTTAAGACTATGCGGCGTGTGATGACAGTGATGTTTTTATTTTTGTTTTTAAAAAAGTATTTTTAGCTCTGAAAACCATACAAACACCACTGTAAACCATAAGAACTCAGTCAAATTAGAGCCTACTGCCAGGCACTGTGCTGAGTGCTTCACCTCCTTTACCCTCCTCACAACCCTTCAAGGTGGGGGCTAACAATGGTCACTCTGCATTTATGGATTAGGAAACAGGGACGTTAAGTCCCTTACTCAGGATCACACAGCTAATAAGTGGCATTGCTGGCATCTGAAGTCTCTCCAACTACAGAGCCCACTGTTTGATCACTATGCTTGCTGTCTTGGAGATTTTCTGTAAAACAAATTCTTCTTCACACTAGACTGGTGTCAATCATTGATTTGCATTTGATCTATCCAATGTGGAATTGTGACAGTAATCTCCTTAAAATCATGTTTGAAAGGAAGCCATATATCACAGTAAAAAAAAAAAAAAGGGTAAGTTGTAAAGTGCCACAGTCATGGTGACTGGCTACTGTCACAGCAGTGGGACCTGCACTGGAGTTAGTTTGACATCTCTCATTGAACTGGAGAGTCATAACATGGTGGCTTTATTCAGAAAATGACATACTAATGGATGTCTGAAGTCAAAGAAGAAAGAAAAAAACCTCAACCATGAATAATTACACATTGCAAAGGCCATGGGTAATTCCTAGAATGCCCAGGGCACTTGGTGAACCTGCAGCATTCCTCCCCCAACTCTATTTAGAGTGTCAGTTACCAAACTTTCTCTGAGTCCCACCGCAATGGTCCTCACAATCTTCTACGGTAAGTCTTCACCATTGGGCAGCTTTAATTAAACAAACAAACAAACAACAACAACAAAAAAACTGCTTAGATATCTAAAATCTCATTCCTTTTAACCCTTTCCCTTTGAGATACACTTTTGTTTCTGGAGGAACCCAAAGCAAGTCTGATATATGTTTACCAGGGGACTTTGGTCTTCCTTTCTATAGACTCAATAAGCATCATTTCTCCAACTGATCCTCATGTGTCATTATTTCCAGATGCTCACCAACCTGTAATGCCTCCCACTGCCTACCGGTTAAAGTCCTCACACTCTGGCCCAAATCTTTTTTAAGCTTCATTTCCTACGCAGGTCTACCCTATTCTGCCAGGCAACCCAGACTTTTCAGTATTCCCTAGACACCTTGGGTTTTCCTGTCTCTGTCTCTTTGCTCTTAAGGCTTCCTCTGCTCTCGTCCTCATTTCCTGTGGAAATCCGACCACTAGCCCAGCCCCTGAATTCCCACAACACTTTCTTTGTGCTTCTTGGTTTCATGGGGTGCTTTGTTTTACAGTCATGCGTGTACCTGTCTGGCTCTCTATTTAAATTTTCAACTCCTTGGGCCTAGAGACTGGCAATGTCTCTTTGTATCTTTATTGCCTGCCCTGGTTAGCACATTGCCTGCCCAAGACAGGAGTCTAATAAATGTATCTTGGATTGGATTCAACACCCTCTTAGTAGCTACTCTGCTTTGTCAAAGCCTCTCCTGAAGGTGCTCAGAATGAAACAAATTATTCCCAATTCAGTGTGGTCAGTGCAGAGTACAGTGACTATTAATATTTCTACTGAGGAAGCACACAGCTATATTCATTCTTTTTTAGCCACCACTTCCTACTGTTGGTTCACATTAAGCCTTTAGTCACATGAACTGCTGCCAAGCTCAGTTGCTCCCCATCCTGTAATTGCGCAATTGCCTTTTGAATCTAAAAGCAGAAATGTACACTTACTCCTTGCTCAACTTCATCTTGTTGGTTTCCATCCAGCATTTCAGCCTATTGAAGTCATTCTGAATCATGATCGCAGGCATATGTAGTGGAAGCCATCCTTTTTGGGCTTATGTCATATGAAAACACTATGTAGATGCCTTCTACGTTGTTTATTCATTGATTATAGTATGGAACAGGACAGGGTTTTTTTGAGAAGTACACAAACGTGCTTCACCAGGTGTCTTTCCAGGTTGACATGGAGCCTTAAACACTCATTAAGTCTAGATATTCAGTCAGATTCAAAGACACTTCATGATTTTTATCAGGTCCTATTTTATTACTAAAGATATTAGGGAAGATTCAGAATTTTTCAGAATAACCAAAATGTTTCAGGAATTCCACAGCCAAAAAGTGATTATAGAAAGGGAGCAATTTTTAAACAAAAAAGATTCCCTATAGCACGTGAAGCTATTACAAGATGTTTTGTGAGAACACTGTTAGCCTGAGTTTTAACTTTAGGAATTACTCTCTTTTCCTGAAAGAATCAGTAGTATCAATCTAGAGAAGAATAAACTAATAAATATCCTTCCCTACTAGATAGGAATGTCATATCATTTGGGCAGAGATGTAAATGCATCAAGGATTAATACAAACAGAAGTTACTAATATGCAAAAGAAATGATAGCATAATTATTTTAGGCTTCAGAAAAGTTAATTGGATAATTCATTAGCAAAACTTTCTGGTTGTGCTACGGTGATTATTAAAAAGTCCATTATTTTAAAGTATATGCCTTTAGTTCATCTTCACTTTTATTCCTTCTGGAATAACATATCAGTGATTTTCCAGGTCACAGCCCTTCAAGTATAGTAATACATGATGGTTTACATTGATTACTATATGCCCAGTGACTAACACTGCAGGAACTCAGTATAGTTTTGTTGAATGAAGGAGGAATGACAAATTCTGCAAATTCAGCAGGTGAAAATAATAAAGCAACTATACTCAACATACAAATCAATGACATATTTTTGTAACATACTATAGCAACAGTTCATCACCGCAACTGGGGCTGGAATGCAAATGTACAAATAGTAGCTCCTCTTCTCAAGGAGTTCTTTTGTTGTGTAGACAAGTCAGATTCTCACCAAACAATTAGACAAGTCATAGTCTCACGAAGTAATACATCAACCACACATGATGTAAAGGGCTAAGTACATGAGTACAGAAAAATTATGAAAAATATTTAGCTTATGTGGAGAAAAGACTTAAGGCAACAAATGTACTTTAACATTATAAACTGATCCAGTACTAATCTACAGGCCACATACCACATCAGGGGATACATGGCTCTAGAGAGAGGGGGCTTTAGTGACACGTAGATTTGAGTTTGAATTCAAGCTCAGCCACTAGCAGGGAGACCCTGAGACATTATGCAACCTCTCTCAGACGTAGTTTCTTGATCTACAGAATGGGAATAATAACAATGACCTTGCAGAAGGAATAACAAGTACATTTGTTCAATAACCAGCATATTTTTTGTACCCAGTAGTTGCTAGCAGTTATTATGGCAGGTAAAATTAAAAAGTCACTGACCAATTAGAGAATGAACCTATAATCACGATTAGGATTTTAGTACTTTAAGGTAGAACAAGTATAATCTTTATTGCAACACCAATGTTCTCAGTCATTTACAGCTTCTGATGTAAATAGCATCTTATTTAGCTAATTACTGAGGAGCAACCATGCGTCCAGCTCTGTTCCAGGCTAGGTAAACCCTGTGATGTGTTGCCTCTAACTTGCACTCATCTTAATGCAATAGAAACTTGATTGTAGAGAACACAATCCCATAGGGAATCTCAAACACCCTTGGAAACCAGTTCTGTCATCAAAAAGTCAAAATTAAATGCCAAAAATTAAATGCCAAAAACTGGCCGGGGCCCTCCAGGTCTGGTGAGTGAGGTCAAGGAATCCAAAAGGCTCGGCGATGTACAAAATGATGCCACTAGTTAGTGGTGAGGCTAAGACAGAATGAAAGTTTCATGGCTTTTTGATAAGGCAAAATGGCCCAAAGCTTTGCTTTAGTACATGCGTTGGAAACTGGTTAAGTTTATGACAAGTGGAGTTTTCCCAATCTTTACAAGGTCACAAGCTTTCTTGGCAAGGTCGATTTTTTAATTCTAACAGAAAATACAGTGACTTTTAATTGTTTACTCAGGGTCACCCATAAGCAGTTTTCAGAAATATCTACGAGCTGCAGGAAGCAGGACCCAGGAGGCAGCCAGTCAGCAGAAAGGGGGTGAAGTAACGTGCAACACGATCTCTGAAACTGCCTAACAATTAGTGACAAAGCCAAGGCACGGCCAGTGAGAATGCCATCATTTGACAAGAGAAATGCCATCATTTCCAAGCCAAGGCTGAGGAAATGATCCTTTCTGGGCAGACCTTAGATGCAAGCTCTAGGAGGGACCTTATACCTGATACTCTCCGGCAAAGAAGCCAAAAGGGCTTTTGAAGTTGGTGTTGGTAATATTAAAGCAGAATCTCAGAGTGTAGTAGTCACTGACATTAGCCAATGCCTATAGATTCACATAGATCACACTCACAGCCATGATTCCCCATGAGCTCCCCTCCAGGTCCACCAGGAGGCACATATGACAAACATTTTTATTACTGTCACTACTATTATTTCCACCCCATAAACAAGCCCTGAATGCCAAAGTGACTTCTCCCACAGCTAGTCAATGTTGCAACTGGTAGCTCCAGAAGTTTGTGATCTTAAAAATCAAACAGGAATTACCACAAATAAGTGCAGCCAGAGTGACTGTCCCTTGCACCACTCACGGGGCCCCTGTTCACCTTTTCAGATGCAAACATCTCCTCGCCCTGCAGAGGAAGGAGATGCAGGACCTGGAATCTATGGTTAACAGCACTGTGACTTCCTTCTTAGGCACCTAGCACAGCTAACTGGAGGGCCTCAATACTGAATGAATTAACAACCTCAGCTAGACAATAGCAGCCATGCATAACTCAGAGCACACATGCAATGAGGACAAGGAAGGGAATGAAGCATGAAGATATATGGCAGTTGCTCTGTCAGGACTGTTTCCTGTGTATCCAGTGAGGGGACAAGGCTTGCTAGGGGAAAGAAAGGAAATGGTGCCTCTTGAGAAGTGTATCGGCATCTACAGTCTTACGGAGTCTTCTGTGCCTCTTTAGAAGTGTGTCAGCATCCAGTCTTATGGAGGCTGCAGCATTTGTAAAGTGCTTCATGAATGTGTGTGGAGTATATTTTAAATGGGAAGAAAGGTAAAACATTTCAAGTGGGAGATAAACCGCGTTAAGAAGTCAAGTGAATGGGACAGCCACGAGCAGGGAATCAGTCATTAAGATACCCAAACCACCCTTCATCTACCGCCGAGTGTTTTGCAGCATGAGAACATTTCCATTGGCTCATCCCACTCACAGAGCATTTTCTGTACGCCCAAACCATTTTCACTGTGTTTCCTAACAGCCCCTGGAGGGGAGTAAGAACCCCTCAGATGTGGATTTTGAGTCTCCTGACATTAAAGCTGATTAAGAAGAAAACATTAGGCCAGGTGTGGTGGCTCACACCTGTAATCCCAGCACTTTGGGAGGCCGAGGCATGTGGATCACGAGGTCAGGAGTTTGAGATCAGCCTGACCAACATGGCAAAATCCTGTCTCGACTAAAAATACAAAAATTAGCCAGATGTGGTGGCACGTGTTTGTAATCCTAACTACTCAGGAGGCTGAGGCAGGAGAATCACTTGAACTCGGGAGGTGGAGGTTGCAGTGAGCCAAGATCGCACCATTGCACTCCAGTCTGGGCGACAGAGTGAGGCTCTCTCTCTCAAAAAAAAATGATAATAAGAAAACATTAATATTTTCCTTATTTTTAGCTAATTATCCTCAGCTCATTTGGGATGCATTTATTTAGCACTTATTGTATGCCACTCTCAGGAGCTCTAGACAGAAATGCAACCTAGTGTTTGCTCTCAAAGCTCACCAGTCCGGGGGAGTACAGCATTCCATGAGACAGAACAGTGCATCAGGTTGAGAAAGAAGAGATCTGTGTGTGTCAGAAGCATGGGGCCTGGGAGAGAGGCACTTGGGAAACCCTACTAACCTATACATTGGAGTTCTGGCAACACTTGACTACTGTCAGGAACAACTGTAAAAGCTCATCTAGAAAGAAGGAGCAATTTTAGTGCCAAGTCAGATCTGCCCATGCGTGTTTACCAGATTCGACTTTGAGTGCCAAGCATTTAGTAGTGGTGTTGTCAGAACCAATAAATAGGTTAGGGGAACTTGGGAGGGGTAAGTGTGGAGTCAGAGGTTAAGTATTTATGTGAACACTACAACATACTAAAGGCGTAAAAGCTGTTGAAATTGTAATTATCTGACATGAAATAACCTAAAGTTTGAAAACCAGTATCCCTCACAATGCTGCCAAACACCTAGCATCTGTTCAATTCTGTTATGAACCATTTCCTCGTGGGAGGGAACGTGAAAGAATTGTAAGCAGCTGCTGAGAAGTGTGTTGGCAGGGGATGCAGCTTCCACATTGCAAATTTACGTGCTAACTTATTCGTTAAGTAGTACCATTAATGATCACAGATGTGCGGCAAGATGGGCAAAGCATTCAATCACAAGGCAAATATGAGGTCAGTGCTTCTAAGAGGTCATAAAACAAGAAGAAACATCTTAGAAAATGCATAAAAAGCAAACTAGCAAATCAATCTGACTTCTCACATTGGGTTTATGAAGCTAGACTTTCATTCTCCAGTAGAAGCATTTGAATGTTCAGTATTGTACCCTCACCTAAAGCATTTCCAAGCTTGCTATTTACGGCAGTCACACCAATTTCTGTACTTCAATTTTTAGAGGTATTAACTTTATTTTGTTTTGGGAAAAGTGTGGGTATGTAAGGTTGCTAAGAATTGTTCTTGGTAAAATTTTCTTCCACTGTGCATTTACATCTGAGGATCACTATGGGAGGAGAAGAATAAAGCCATGTGAGACAGCAGTGTCAATAATACATAGATATATTGGGTTACTTTCTTTTTACTAAACATTTTAGGCCCAGTTCTTGCTCTGTGGGTAACTCTGGGAATTCTCCGGAGACTTCAGAAGATGTGAATCTAGCTCTTTGTACAGTCTGTAACTGTACACCTGTTATTGATGCAGAGGATGAAAAGAACACACCAAACACACATTGTTCTATTTTTAAGCTGTTGTACTCAGTTGCAGGGGAGGGAGAGATGCCCTTTCTCCCCTTGAAAGTTACCAAGAGCCAGCTATTCTGCGGTAGTGTAAACTCAATTTACCAACTTTGAAGGCAGAGGATGATAATCCTAAGCACTGAAGGAGAGTGAATGTTGTGTGTGTGGTGTGTGTATGTGTGTGTGCGCTCACTTCACTTGGAGCTGGGAGTGCCAAAATAAATCTTTCCTCACATCTGGAAATGCCTGTTGGGGAAGTGAACTAGCTGGCAATCAGAAAACTCCCATGTAACGCTCACTGCTTTCAATGGCAGGCACACACGACTCTCGTCCTACGGCAGAATTGCATGCCACGACTTTAGAAGCCATTCCACCAAATATTAACTGAAGGATTGAATCAGTGAATCTTTCCAGGAAAAGCATAGCAAAGCTCTCTTTGCCTGTTTAAAAAGACAAAAAGCCAACTACATAAATTGGCAGTAGGGTGCAATATTTCCGTAAGTCAAGAATCTGGTGTTGGTTTTTCTGGTCTGACACTGCTCAAGGAAGCAGTGTAATACTTGGAACTTTGACCCTCGGCCCTCCCATAATAACCCTTTCTGAAAAATGTTATGTAGTGTGTAGTACTTTTTAACATGAAAGTGGAGACTTTCACAACACTTTATAAAATAACTTAAGACTCTCTGGAATCTCAGGAAATGATTGTTGTCTGTCCCCAGGGATGGAGTGCTGAACAAAATGGTCCCTGTTTTCATGACACAGTTGGCTGGAGGAGGTGGAGACTGGCAATGGGGCTGCCTAACTGCACTGTGTGTGTAGGAGATGTTTCCTGGAGAAAATGACATGCAAGGTAAGACCTGAGGGTAAGGAGGGGTTTCAGGTGACGAGGCTGGGGAAAAAAGTTCAGGTAGACACTAGGCTGGGAGTGGGGTGGGGCTTGGGGTGGGAGGGTGGGGAGGAGGAATGAGAAATAAGACAGAAAGGCACAAGCTGGAGCCATGTGAGAAGTTTGGTCTTTATTCCAAAAACAATGTGGGGAATGAGCCCAGAGTTGAGTTTTAGGAAGAACATGCTACCTTTGTGCAAAAAAAGTAGGTAAGAAAAGAGCAAGACCCTGGAGCACCGGGTAAGGGCATGCCAGGGAGACTAGAAAGGAAGTTATTGTAGATTAGGATCAATATGATGTTGCCCAGACTAGGGTGCAGATGGTGGCCATGGCAGAGGTCAATGGAGTTAGGGAGGTGGAATCAACAAGCCTGGTGTGGGGAAGGAACCCAAGGAGGGGCCAAGTGTCTAGTTTAGCCCCTAGTTGCTACATTTCCTTTTTTTTTTAAAAAAAAAAAAACAAAAAAACATACAAAAAAACTGTTTCCCTACTCTTGTATATCACATCTAAAATAGCTGCATTCCCCATCATGTTAATGTTCTTTTACCAGGAATACATTTGTTCTGCATGCACTCACCATCTTCATAATAAATGAAGTAACTCTGCAAATCTTGGTAACTTGAAAGGGAGCCTGGGAGACAGGCTTAGAATCATGAGGCCTTTACCATGTGTATAAGCTTATTTTGCAGACAATTGTAGCTATGCTTATGCCTTATGACTTATCCTGTAGCTTTTTCCCATTTTCAAAGAAAACAAATAATTTGTATGGGTCTGAGGAAGCAGCAATTGCATTGCCAAAGACTGGCCCTGCCTAACTCAACATCCTTTGGCCAATTGACTTGTACCAGCTTTTAAAAGCTGTGGTTACTAAGGATCTTCAAGGCCATTTCAGCTATATAGTTTTAATGCTTGTATCTATCTCTTATGACTGAAAAACAACGGTTTAGGGGAAAGAGAAAGATGTTAAACAATACCATGGTGATATAATCATCAAAATCCAGATTGTGGAAGACTAATTTTACCTGACAACCTGATCTCTTTAACGAACAAATTACAAATAAAAAGGGTGGGAAAGGAAGACAGAGATAAAGCTGGCAATAGAGAATGTGAGAGCTAGCCTGCAAACTTATCAGATTCAGAGACTCTGTCAAATAAATTCAGTGCATGAATGTGGCTTGATTCAAACAAACTGTGAAAAGAGAAAGAAAAGAAATGGGGGTTTTTGAAAACTGACTGGATGGCATTATTAAAGGATTATTATTTATTTTTTAACAAGTGATAATGAGTATTATGATTACATTAAAGGGGAGAAAAATCCTCTTTTACAGATAGATAAATGACCCCAGTAGAAAGCAGCCTTTCCCTCAGACTATAGACAATCTCTATCCTGTATTCAGGAGAGAGGACTTCCACCCTCATCTGACAGAGGTCAAGGTAGAAACGGTAAACAAGTTCACCAAACATTTAATCTAGTTTCCCCACCGCCTCTACACTAAGATTTGGATGTCCCCAAAACAGTAAACTGATATTCCCATAGGAAAATTTCACATCTGCCCACAAATGTATTTCTGAAAGTATAATCAATGCTTATAAAATTTTGAGTCAAATTTTAAGTTCACTAAAGTAATCCATGATGGAACATATTATAACTAATTGTTTTTGGAAAACTTCCACAGTGATTCTCAATTGGGAAGGCCCATCTCACTCAAGGGTTGAGGACTGGGGCAAAACGAATATCCGGATATCAGAATAATCTTTAGAGTTTTTAAAAGCCATACAAATTAACATAGCTCCTTCTGCTCTCTCCACACCAACAATAAACACAAAACCAAAGGGTTATATTAACTCCTATTAATTACTGAGAAGAATGACTTTTTATCTCATAAGTATATTGAGATTGGAAAAATTTTGAGAATCAATGATCAGGACTTTTCTTTAGGGTATTTTCTCAAAGTGAGTTATACCTCATTATTTCAACACAGTCAGGAATTGTTTAAGAATAAATCTGTTGGAGTGAAGTTCCTAAAAGAAATAAAAATATCTTCCTTTTTAGGAGACAAATAATAAACTATAGAAAGACTGTAGCCCTACTCTTTATGTCACTTTTCAATCTTACTTAGTCTTGTCAACCAACAGAATATAGGATTGTGTTTTCCTTTGGGAAGCCTAAAAATAGGAATTTATGCCAATTGTCCCTTTTTGGGTGTGGAGATAGAGATACGGAATAGAGATAGAGAATCTTTTTCTTTTTGAGATGGAGTTTTGCTTTTCTTGCCCAGGCTGGAGTGCAATGGCACAATCTTAGTTCACTGCAAACTCCACCTCCCAGGTTCAAGCGATTCTCCTGCCTCAGCCTCTGGAGTAGCTGGGATTACAAGCATGGACCACCAAACCTGGCTAATTTTTTTTTTTTAGTAGATATGGGGTTTCTCCATGTTGGTCCAGCTGGTCTCGAATTCCCAATCTCAGGTGATCCACCCACCTCGGCCTCCCAAAGTGCTGGGATTACAGGCGTGAGCCACCAGGCCCAGCTGAGATAAAGAATCTTTTACCAATGAGTCAATCAGATACATTCATTCAAGTAGGGTAGATATGTGACTTTTACAATTAAACATACATAAGGACTATAATAACAGCACTGTACAGTCAGGAATGTTCATTATGTGCAGTATAAAAGTATATACTTGTGGTAATTTCTTGGGAATTTTTTTTGCTTTTATATATTTTTTTTTCTATTGCAATCTTAGTAAT
Source organism: Colobus angolensis palliatus (assembly GCF_000951035.1). Lineage (NCBI taxonomy): Eukaryota > Metazoa > Chordata > Mammalia > Primates > Cercopithecidae > Colobus > Colobus angolensis. The sequence continues at coordinate 2,143,418 of NW_012115489.1, read as the reverse complement.
CTTTGAACTACAGGCCATTAATGCAGTTAGGATCATGAGAGATCAAAATCTTACACCTTCCCCCATTAAGTCTTTACAATGTATGTAGTTGAAGGGAAAAATAGTGAGATGTGCTATCTTTAATGACCTGTTGATGACTAAAAAAGCCCTGTTCAAGTCTGTCTTGATGATGCTGCACTTTTTGAATGTGGACCTGGATTATCTGGACACGTGAGAAGTTATCAGTAGCTCAGTGTCACAGCAAGGCCAGGGGGGTTATCCTATAAGAACACTGTGATTATGAACAAAGCCCATCCAAGCCATAAATACCTTCCAAGGGCAACCAAAGGTTATAAAAGCTAAACTCCCAAACTATTCTGAGGAATGGACAGCATGAGATGTGGGACAGAATGCATTTCTAAGTAGTACAACGTCTGACTTATTATGGAGGCAAAAATGGTAGATTTTGCACATTCACATTAACTTAAGAACCGTGTTCCAAATTACATTAATTGTTAGTAAAAAGGTTTCTTGACACAAATCTCAAATTTCCTTGAAAAGTTCCTAAGTTAAATTTCTGAAACTTAAGTTTGTTGCTCAGAGTGGTACAGTCTTGCCTATAGGTAAAAAAATGGAAATGCTAATCTTTAAAAATTTTTCTTTCAACATTGAGACAGTATAATCATTAAAAAGAACTCTTAATAATGGAAAGGTATTTACAATAATAAAACACTGTTCCTTGCACATCTATATGCTTGGTCCGCAAAACAAGAGATAAGCAGACACCAAATAGTAAGTTTCATGCTAATTAATGCCTTAATTAAATAAAAATCTAAGTGATGAGAGAAATGCAGAACGGCTTACACATTAACCCTAACTCCAGAATGTTCACCATACACTTACAGCTGATTTTAGTCTCCTCCAAATAAATATTGGAATAAATTAAGAAACAAACCAACAAAAAGCCATGAAGTTAGTGCGGCAAATTGTGATAAAAGAAACTGCTCTCTTTTAAAGCCTGATAATTTTGACTTTTGCCTTTTCTCAAAAACTGATTTCAGCGGCAAAAATAAAACAAAATGGATCCCTGGAGTCTGGATGTTTGCTAAGGAAATGGCCTTTCAGTCAAAATTTGACCCAAATCTCCCTTTTTCTAATGCCGACAAAAAGCTCCTTCCACGAAAGATGAAAATTCGATCTTAATGTTTATAAGTGCTCTTCAGTGTGAGAAGACTGATAGGTAGAATGGCAAAACAAAACGTGCCAAAGTAAAATTGGTTAAATATGCTTTTTTTTTTTTTTTTTAATACTTTAAGTTCTAGGGTACATGTGCATAACGTGCAGGTTTGTTACATATGTATACTTGTGCCATGTTGGTGTGCTGCACCCATCAACTCGTCAGCACCCATCAACTCGTCATTTACATCAGGTATAACTCCTAATGCAATCCCTCCCCCCTCCCAAATATGCTTTAATACATGTGGTCTCTCTCCCCACTTCTCTCTTTCAAGCAATGTTTGGGATCATTTTGAATGCCAAAGGAAATATTCTTCTTAACAAAAAATACAGTTGAATTTGAGTGTTTCCTGATTGAACATCAAAAATGAAAACATTTACTTGGATGGAATGAGGATGCTTTACTCCAGAGAAATTCATGGCAGATAATTTTGCCTCTCATACACTGAAAATAATTAAACTATTTCATTCAAATCCTCTAAGTAGGTTTCATTATGATCAGTATGTGGCTGGAAATAGAAATTGGTCAACGGTGAGTGTTTGTTGAGTACTCACAGGACTTGAAGAGTATTTTAAGAGGAAAAAGACCAAATTAGACTCCTAATTGAAACTACAAAAGAACCACACATTTCCAATAGACTAGATAAAGAAAAACAAATGAAAATGTGTGTTTTGTAATGTGTTGTCATATGAGACCTATATTTTATTAGAATAGATACATCTTGGCTAGTGACACCAGGGTTTTGGAATAGAGGTGGTTTCAATGAGAAACATCCCACAGGACCAGTTCTATCCCTGACCTTTATACCCCAGAAGCACAGTTAACGTGGGACAAATACAGTATACTTTTAAAATTCCTGCCAGCAGGTCTGCTTCCCTCACATCACTCTTTGTACTCCACTGAGGCAGGAATGACTTACACCTGCAAAAATGTGAGGAATCCTTTCTTCAAAAATAGTTATTTGAACATTATTTGTGGGTACTATTGCAAAAGAGAATTTTCCAAGGCTTAGGAACCACTTATGGAATTGTCTCTTTAGAGAGACCACAAATATGACACCACAAACTATTTTCCTTGGGAAAATCCTGTCTTTCCACTAGGGAGGTCAATTATTGTTATAGACATGAACATACCCTTGCAGAGCTCTATGCCTCTCTAACACACACTGAGGAGCTTGACTGCAAAGCTTTATCAAAATGGAGACGCACTGTCTGCCTTCATGCAGCTTGCCCTTGGAAAGGTGGCCCTGAGCCACCAAAAGCAAATCACAGGGCTGAGGGACAAAGCTGACACATAGACCTGAATGTGGTTTTGTCCAGCTACAGTGGGCAGACATTACTGAATAATACTTAACATTTAAATTTCCAAAAAGTTTGGATATTGTGTTTATATTTTTTCAGGGTTATTTTACGTCCCTTGTGTGGATTTCAACACAGAAAAGATAAATCTGAAAAGAAAAAAACACAGAGGAAACCAAGTGTTAGTGAAAAATGCCAGCCCTTGTTATCTAAACTTGTCCATGCAATATTCTATCAGCTTTCTTTACAATTCCAGATTGTCCTTGGTCAGACCTGTCTCTCCTGTCTCCGGCAATTGCACCAACCAAGCAATGCTGCCTTCCTTGACATCAACTTCAAAAAGCTTACGTGTCTTTAGCTTTCCCTTAATGACATAGGTTTGCTTATTTAAAGAGTATTCAGTGGCTTATACATGGCTTATTCCAAAAAGTCTTCTGGGAGTTTTCTTTAATGAACAAAAGGAATGTCTTGTAATCACTATATACATTACTTATATATGTGAAAGAGGACATCAATATCAATGCAAGAAGTTGCTTGACCTGTAGCTCTACTCAAGAATGAAAATGAGCAATAATCTGCATCATGATAAACTGGTATATGAAGTAGAAGTAAATTTTGTGTAGCCTCTGCTGGGAATTCAAGACACGAGATAGAAGAACATTAACCCCAACTCTCCAATTAAATAGGAAATAATGGATAATTCAAATAACAGGACTCCATAATGCTCACCACAAATGTGCAACTGATTTTAGCTTCCTCCAAATAAAGACGAATGAAACAACCCCAAAATTACTGAGAATGGTTGGCTTAGAAAGCCTTTCCAGCAAGCTTCACTTTGGCCTTTTTTGTTGATGGTCAAAAGGCAGTGGATGGCCGGGCACGGTGGCGCACGTCTGTAATCCCAGCACTTTAGGAGGCTGAGGCAGGTAGATCACAAGGTCAGGAGTTCAAGACCAGCCTGGCCAAGATGGTGAAACCTATCTTTACTAAAAATATAAAAATTAGCTGAGCGTGGTGGTGGGCACCTGTAATTCCAGCTACTTGGGCGGCTGGGGAAAAGAACTGCTTGAAACCAGGAGGCGGAGGTTACAGTGAGCTGAGAACACGCCATTGCACTCCAGCCTGGGTGACAGAGTGAGACTCTGTCAAAAAAAAAAAAAAAAAAAGGCAGTGGAAGTCAGTCCTCAAAGATAAAATCTGGTTTTGAGGTCCAATTAGTGCTTTCAAAAGGGGAGGATCCCCAAAAGCAGAACTTGAGGGGCTCTCCTTACAGATACTCAAGTGCAGATACCTCCAGAAAGCAAATATTTACTTTCTTTCTGAATTAAAAATAACTAACTTGGAATTAGAACTCATAATAAAAAGCATTATAATGAATGTAAAATGCAATACTATTGTAAAAGATCTACACAGAACTTTCAGCAATAAGGCCACCCCATAATTTGAGATGTAGCCTGAGATCAAAGCACCTTTAAAATCTACTTCATACCAGTGAGATTTGTTATCAGCACTTCACTTTTAGCATCCACATTCCTGAGAGGGAACTTGGGCATGTAATCCAGAGATCCTCCTGTTGCAGCCATCTCCCCTCAGGCCCACCATTACCCTCAACCACCTCACAGGGCAACCACAGGGGCAGCTGAGGAATGTCTTGACTTGTAGATACCTGATCACTGACCCACAGACTAACATTCTGGTTAACTTGAGTATCTGTATTACTCATCTCAGAAAGTAAAATTTAGGATGGGGAGGAGCTATCTAACTCAAGGCAGTGTACTCAAAGCAGCGTAAGAGTGATTAACTGTGCTTCAGTTAGACTGATAAGCAAATAATCATTTAGAATATTCCGTTCAAAACAATTGACATTAAAATATTTATATCTGACTTATTTTAAAAAATTTTAATTATGGTATAAAACACATAATACAATGTGCCATCTTAACTATTTTTAGAGGTACAGTTCAATAGTGTTAAGTATATTCAAATAGTTGTGTTACCTGGTTTACTTTTGCAATTAACTTTATTTTTATTCACTACAACTAAAGAAATAAACTCATATTATATTTTAATGCAACAAAAAGTTATAACTGATGAGTTTGCCATCTACACTTTCAGGGATTTCAACAATTATTTTAGTGTAGCCAAAGACTTAACATTTGAATTTTACAGTTTTTGAAATGTGAAATGCACAATTACAATACCTAGACTACATATCTTATGACTTCAAAGTTTTAGCTAAAACATGTGTCATACAGATAAGAGCAAGAGTCCTCTCACACCTAAGACAACCAAAATGTATTACTAATGATGTCCCACTGTATTTCCTTTTTGGTTTTGGCTATTATATCTCCTTGCTATAGGTGGGGAGATGTTTCATTTCAAAAGTACATAATAGTATAAAACTACTGATTTTCACCAATGTTTTATTATTCACATTGCACTTTATTTATTTATTTATTGAAACTGAGTCTTGCCCTGTTGCCCAGGCTGGAGTGCAATGGCCCAATCCTGGCTCACTTCAACCTACACCTCCCAGGTTCAAGCGATTCTCCTGCCTCAGCCTCTCGAGTAGCTGGGATTACAGGCGCATGCCAGCACGCTCGGCTATTTTTTGGTATCTTTAGTAGAGATAGGGTTTTACCATGTTGGCCAGGCTGGTCTCGAACTCTTGACCACCTGCCTCGGCCTCCCAAAGTGGTGGGATTACAGGCATGAGCCACCACACCTGGCCCACGTTACACTTTGTAACAAGCACTTAAGAGTGCTTATTTAGAACAGGTGTTAACTACAGTAAAGAATTCTCAGGGAGGACCATAGCTATGATTTATGACAAGTGGTATAGTAATCCCTGTATAGTCTAGTGCCCAGCATTTTTGCAAAGTGTAAGTTTAATATATAAAGAACAATTACAGTTCAATAATAAAAAGCCACCCCAACTGGAAAATGGGCAAAGGATCTGAATAGACATTTCTCTAAAGAAGATGTATAAATGACCAATAGGCACATAAAAATATACTTGACATTATTAGCCATCGGAGAAGTGCAAATCAAACCACAGTGAGACAGTATTTGATATCCGCCCTGATAAAAAGATGAATAATAATAAAAAGACAGATAATAAGAAGTGTTGGTAAGAAAGTGGAGAAATTAGAACCCTCACACACTGCTGCTGGGGATGTAAAATAGTGCAGCTACTTTGGAAAATGGCATGGTAATTCTTCAAAAGGCTAAGAAGAGTTATCATATGACCCAGTAATTCTATCCTAAGTAAATACACAAGAGAAATGAAAACGTATGTCCATGAATGTTCAAAGCAGCCTTATTTATAATAGCAAAAACCAAACCAAACCAAAATATAGAAACAACTCAAATATCTAACTAATGAATGGATAATATTCCATTATATGGACATGTCATATATGGAATATGGACATGTGATATGTTCATTATATGAATGGATAATATTTCATTATATGGACATATCACATGTCCATGTATACGCAATATGCATATATCATATTATTCAGCCATAAAAAGGAATGAAGTACTGATATATGCAACACCATGGATGAATCTTGAAAACATTGTGCTGAGTGAAAAAAGCCAGTCACAAAGCACCATATATTGAATGACATGTTCATAATAAATAGATCTATAGAGAAAGAAAGTAGACTAGAGTTTGCCTGGGGCTGAGGGGTTGGGGGAATTGGGGGATGATGGCCAATGAATGCAGGCTATTTCTGGGGTGATAAAAATCTCCTAAAATTGATTGTGATGATGGATGCACAACTCTATAAATATACTAGAAGTCATTAAATCGTACACTTTAAATGGGTAAATTGCATGTATGTGAGTTATATCTCAGTAAACCTCTTAAAAAAAAAGGAAAACTTGAAATAAGATAAACCTAGGTCTATCAATACCAAGAAATAATTTTAGGACATCATACAAAAAAATAATATCTTTTTCTATTGTAAAGTAAATTTCTACCTTCTAAGGATCAAATGGAGGTTAGCGGTGGGTGGCAAAGTTTGGCAGCAAGTATGTTTTGAAAGTCTGATACGCATTGCTAGAAATGCATCCTTCACATAAGGAAAACGTGTTTACGGGGTGTACACAGCACTTTCAGACACTTGACCTCACTTGGTAGCTGTCAAGTTACAGTTCAGATGTTTATTTAGTGGGACGTTATATGGTGACTTCAAGTCGTGTTCCCACAGGACATCTGCCTTCCATAAGCTAAACCCAAATGTTTGCTGCTAAAATCAAATAATGATGCCATTGTACCCAATTTGGAGAAAAAAAGTTTATAGATTAAAGTTAATAGATTGAATTCTCTCAATTTTAAGATTTTTCACTATAAATTTTTCTTCATCCTTTCTTGTCCTCTACTTTTCTGAAAGCTAACAGAAAAAGGGCTTGAAAACTTTGAAGCATTATGCCTAAATGATATTGGAACATTTGAAATTGCCAATCATGCTTAGATTCAATAGCTTTTACTGTTTATGGAAATATGCTTATAATTTTGCCTTTATATTGCATAGGAGCTATATTTCTCATAGTAAGTGTGCTACTTTATATTATAGAATTCAATATGTAAACATTTTTTATTATACCCATAAGAATGTTATGAATTTTCAGTATCCTTGAGAACTACTACATTGATGTCTGGCTCTAAAACTATCTTCCAAATCCATGCCAAAAGAATGCTTTCAGGTATGTCGTGAAGCATAGAGTCCCAAGATAAGACAATCAAATTCTATTCTAAATTGAAAAAGAAATGGCAAGATTCCAGTATAAAAACTACTAACGTTTCCACTTTTTTTTCTTAAATATTTAGTGTGCAGTTTAGGTATGCTGACAATAGGGATTTTTTCTTTTTTTTGGTATGAATCACTATATTACAATTGTAGAACATTTGTAATATACTTTCAGGGAGTTAGCTTTAAAATAATGAAACTTCCACACTTAGCACAAACACTCTGGAGAACTACACATTGAAATTACAGCTCAACTAGAAATAATCTAGTTAAGAAACCTTAAAGTGCAGAAAGAAACTCTGGAAAAGTTATAAACTTAGAAAGAATTACTAACATTAGAGGCACTGTCAGACTACAATGTATTTTAGAATTGGAAGGACTTCTGAAAACAGAATAAACAGACAAAGCTGTGTGTGCCCATACATGCACATTATGCCATGATGAAAAATTTTGTTCCCAAATTTCATAGCATAAATATTTTATTGTGTCATCCTGTACTAGAGATCTATCATGCTCTGGCTGCAGGAAGGTTTTGGTAATTAATATAAAGCACTGGTACAGAAGCTTATACCAGAAATGGGAAGCAAGTCAATTGGTTAACAATTTGTTGAAGTGATCAGCCCTTGGTGTGTGTGTGTGTGTATGTGTGTATGTGTGTTGGGGCATTAAAGAAACATGAACTATGTTAATATAATCTTAAAATAGTACACCTGTCTTATGTTTCCTTTGCTTTCAAAAATGTAATAAAATATCGGCTATAAAATAATCAAGTGGTGGGTGTAGGTGGGGTGGCAATGTAGATGAAGGAGGGGGACCAGGGGTATCACAGATGAAACAAGACTGTGTTTTTATACATAGGGGTTCCCCTCTGTTTTCCCTTCACAGTACTGACAAGTCTTGGTAATACGGATGTCATTTTAACAGCTTGGATCTAGGAAGCTTACAATCATCTTACTCTTCTTATAGAATCCTTCTAAAGGATTAGCCAATAGCTCTTCTTGACTTATTACTTATCCTCAGAATCACAAAACTCAGCTACTGGCCACTCTTAATCCAATGCCTTGTGAGAGGAAACTCTTTTGGTAATTTAGGGGAAATTTCTTCCCTTTGAAGGAAACCTGGATGAAAACTCAAACAATTGTTTTTTTTTTTGAGATGGAGTCTTGCTCGGTCGCCCAGGCTGGAGTGCAGTGGTACGATCTCCACTCACTGCAAGCTCCACTTCCCAGGTTCACACCATTCTCCTGCCTCAGCCTCCCGTGTAGCTGGGACTACAGGTGCCTGCTACCGCGCCCGGCTCATTTTTTAAAATGTATTTTTAGTAGAGACGGGATTTCACCGTGTTAGCCAGGATGGTGTCGATCTCCTGACCTCGTCATCCGCCCATCTTGGCCTCCCAAAGTGCTGGGATTATAGGCGTGAGCCACCGCGCCCGGCAAACAATTGTTTTAAAAAATAAACACAAAGAAGGCAAGCCTATATCCCCATATGAGGCAGTCCAGTTGAGAAGCGTGTTACACTGATAGTACAGAAGTTGATGGGTTAGTGAAAGAAGGACATCATGGGGTAATGCACTGGCTTCCAGCCTGAGGATCTGAGATTATTGCAAGGATCTTCACTATGAAGAAGCAAAAAGAAGTCTATCTTGCCTGGTAAAATGAATTTGCAGAAACTTAAGACTTAGGACCCTAGATTCTGCCCAGACTCAAAACTGGAAGATCATTCAGGTAAATCAATCCTTCAGCAGAGAATAGCACTATTCCAAAGTTTTCTTTCTGCGTATCATGAAATGACCACCAAACGCCAAACAGAGGGAAAAAACAGAACTGTCCTCTGGAGGCATACAATTCATGACATGGCCACAGAAATCCTTGTCTGGATATAGACCCTTCCCCGCTGCCCCCCGCCCCACCTCTTCTCTCTCTCTCTCTGTCTATTTCTGCTAGCAGAAACTCCAGCATCTTTTTACTTGTCTTTATGAGCACAGAGTCTTTTTATAATGGAATGCAGGTTCCCAGTCATTTCCAGGGTAATCAGTTCAGAAGTTGATTCAAATTAAAGTCAATATACTGGGGGTCTTTGTGTTTGTGAGTATGTGTGTGTGCGTGTGTGTGCGTGTGCAGTGTACTTTCATGTTTTCCCTTATATATAGCATTTTCTATTTTACTTACACAAATATAAGCATTCATGCACCACCTGAGTAATAAAAATGACTTTAAATAAAACTGCATGGAATTTATAGTGGATGATATCTTCTGAAGGAGTAGGAGGAAACAGCACATTTTGGGAGAATAATTTTGGGAGGTAATTTAGCAGTATCTCTCTGGATTTTACATGCACTTGCTTGGTGCTCTAACAACTCTGCTTTTAGTCATCAATCATTCAGAAATAGACTACAAAGATACATACATGCTGAAGTTTACTGCAGAATTATTTGAAAGAGCAGAATATTACAAATACGCTAATCATTCAGTGATAAGGCATATCTGCATGTACTAATATAGGAAAATACTATCCAAATAAAGCATATTATAGAACAATATAAGATTCCGTTTTCATAAAAACAGTGGTATATTTGTGTGTAAGCTTTTAACAAAGAGTGTGAAAGATTAATAGTGCTGATGTTTTAGCAGCAATTGTGTGTCAGGCAGTATGCTTAATGAGTATTAACTTGCATATTCACAACAATCCAATGAGGTAGATACTACTACTGTATAAAGAAACCGAGGCAGAGAGAGATAAAGTAGCCCTTCAAAGGTCACTGAGCTGGGAAGTGGCCATGCTGGGCTTCCAACTCAGTCCTTCTAGCCAGAACACTTATTCCCTACCACACGCTGCTTCTTCAGCAACAGGTCTAGCACTGTTATCGGTGGTTACCTCAGCAGAGTAGCATTTCACTTTTTACTTTGTGCTCATCAATATTTGTATGTGTCATTTCTAACAGATAATGCATTGCTTTTGTGATTAAAAATAACCAGCTGGGCGTGGCGTCTCATGCCTATAATCCCAGCACTGTGGGAGGCCGAGGCAGGCGGATCACAAGGTCAGGAGTTCGAGACCAGCCTAGCCAATATGATGAATCCCTGTCTACTAAAAATACAAAAATTAGCTGGACGTGGTGGCGGGTGCCTGTAGTCCCAGCTACTCAGGAGGCTGAGGCAGGAGAATCCCTTGAACACGGGAGGTGGAGGTTGCAGTGAGCTGAGATCGCGTCACTGCACTCCAGCTTGGGTGACAGAGTGAGACTTCATCTCAAGAAAAAAAAAAAAACATTAAAAATGGTACACTTCTCAGGCAGGATGAACTTTGCTCCAGATGCCACAAAAATACATAAAACACGGTCTTAGTGGAACACTCCAGTTTAGTTTGGAGCATGACAGCATGTGCTGGTACTGTATGAGTGACAGTAACAGGTACTCCAGGGAGGGATCCTTACTTTCAGCTGGAGCAAGTAGGGCTAACTTTATGGAAAGATTGAAAGCTAAGCTTTCAATTTACTTTGAAGGAAGTAAAAATTTCTGATGGAGCTGGGGAAGAGGGAAACACACTAAGGATGAAGTGCTGAGGGCATTAGGACGTTGAGAGAGGGACAGGGTTTCTGCCAGGGAAGCAGCAGGCAATAAAGCTGGTAGAGGGGCTTGCGACCGCTGCTAAGAGTCTTATTTGTTGTGCCAAGAATGCAGACTCTGTCCTCTGGGCAATGCAAAGAATGTGCCAGATAAAGACACAGTACCTTCAAGAAGCCTTTATGATGAAGACAGACATGTTAACAGTACATTCCATTGTGATGCAGTAACTGTGATAAGGTGGAAACATAGTACCTACACCTCTGCGAGCCTGTATTAGCAGGAGAAAGCCAGGGAAGGCTTCCTAAAAGAGGGGGTGTCTGAACTAATAAAGGTACCAACTAAAGTAGTAACACTGGGGGACTGTGGCACCAGAAAACAAAGAACAATTCTAAAAAAACTGTAAAGTGGTAGTTTTCAACCGTGGGCGCAAAATAGAATCATCTAGAGAACTACAAATAAACATCAATTCCCAAGCTCCATTTCAGATCAATTAATTAAAGAACTCTGGGGTAGGGGGCAGGAATTGGGGGCTGGGCACTACCTCTATGTAGTGCAATTAATCTGATGGGACAGTGAATCCTCTCAGAATGTGAACTCTAGAAATTGGAAGAGCCTAAGGTGGTGTCCACTTCGGAAGCATTTCCCACCTCCAGGCCTCACCTGCTACCTCCAATCCTTAGGCACAAACCTCCAAGTCAGAATTAATCAGGTAACTCACTCTCTTGGAAACAATGATCGTATCAGCAGAAGAAACCTGCAGTTCCACAGCATTCTGAAGGAGACTTAAGTTGATAAGTTAAGGGTGGAAAATCTTATTTTTCCTAGAGATAAAGGAAACGTTAAACTTTCCTTTCTTATTTACATTTTCTTTAAATTTTTCAAAAGTTTCTTCCAAACCAGAACTGATCAAAATCACTGGCTCACTTGAAGCTGCTGAAATTAGCAAATAAGAATTTCCAACTTGCACAGGCTCAAGCCTTCTGGAAAGCACTGTCTCACAACAAAGCCGTGCGCCGGTTATTACTGATCTTTTAATTGAAGAACAATTCCATTTTTTCCACAAAAATCTTTCCCCGGGCGCGGTGGCTCAAGCCTGTAATCCCAGCACTTTGGGAGGCCGAGACGGGTGGATCACGAGGTCAGGAGATCGAGACCATTCTGGCTAACACGGTGAAACCCCGTCTCTACTAAAAAAAATACAAAAAATTAGCCGGGCGAGGTGGCAGGCACCTGTAGTCCCAGCTACTCGGGAGGCTGAGGCGAGAGAATGGCGTAAACCCGGGAGGCGGAGCTTGCAGTGAGCTGAGATCCAGCCACTGCACTCCAGCCTGGGCGACAGAGCGAGACTCCGTCTCAAAAAAAAAAAAAAAAAATCTTTCCACAGTCAATTCTGCAAGATTTAGTTGACCACAAGCTTAACTCCTCTAAGTCAATGGTTTGTCATGGCTGGTAAAGCAGCAGACCCAACCTTGGCCTGCATTAATAGAGGATTGGATCTAGGCCATTGTCCCTACCCAGTCACATGACATCTGGAGCACCAGGATCAGCTCTGGGAGCACAGTGGATGGCAGAGAGGCAGTCAGGATGGTGAAGGGCCTGGAGAACAGGCATAGAAGCAGCACTGGGACACTTCGCTTATGCTCAGGTGCCCAAGAGACTGCTAGGTTCTCCCTGAGACCATCTGAAAAACTGCCATCCTAATTGTGCCAAATAACGCAATTAGGACCAATAGGTGGACCTCACAGCAGACAGACTTCATAATTAAGACCACGTAAGAATGGAGCATTCGGGGGAGCTCCATGTCCACTTTCCAGGGGCTGGAGAGGGGATTCCTGCTCTGGGAGCAAGGTTGCATGAGCCCAGAGATCCTCAAGTCTCCTGGCTCCCTTCCTGCAAGCTCCCTCCGAAAGGGAAGGTTTCTGTGGTTGAAAGCCTGTCAAGCACCTTTTCTTCTTTACTTCCCATTTGTGAGGCCATGTTCCCCAGGTTGACTTTTGTTGGGAATTTCACAGGGCCCCACCTCTGGTTCTTTCTGCATTTAATGGTGAAAGACTCAGGTGAGAGGAAAACAATTTAGGGCAAAAAAAAAAAAGAAGGAAGAAAGGAAGAAAAGAAAGAAGAAAGAAAGAAGGAAAGAAGGAAAAGAAAGAAAGAAAAGAGCCCCTTCTTCTCTGCTAATAGAGTTATTTCCCAGCAAGGAAGCCCGAATGCGGGAGAGGCAGAAGAGACTGATGCATTGTTCCTTCCCTAAGTTGTCCCTTCATTGAGATGATACTACCCGTGTCACTGATACCATGAATACTGCAATCATGAGTCCATCTCCCAACCAGACGTTGAATGCCTTGAGGGCAGAAATCTTGTCTTCTCCATTTTGGTATCCTCAGCTCCTAGAGAAGCACCTGGCACATAAAAATCCTCAACAAATGCTTACTGAATGAATCATCTGTAATGGAAAGGTAAATTCTTTTTGGTATAGCTTAAATGACTTTATACCTCACCAAAACCTAAATACACACACACACACACACACATTTAATTACCCAGATTTACTTTCTACATGACGCAAAAAAAGTTTATCCCACAGATGGGTTCTTCCCACTACATTATACAACCTCCCTTTCTAGACAGGCATTCCTTAGCTTCCCTTCCCACATGTTTGTAATTAGCCCTAGAGAGACAATGAAGCAGGCCCAGTAAGTTGGTTTCAGATGAACTGGGCTGAAGCTTCGTAATGATTGCCTTGTTTCCAGGCTGCCATGAAGTGTGTTTGAGTGTTAAGATGGAGACTCAGTTCACCTCAAGTTTTGGTCAGTCCGAAAATCTCCATTCACAGCATGAGTGCAGTGTACGGAATTTGCTGCCCCATGGAATCCAGGGTGCTACACACCGGGGCTGAGTTTCTCAGAAAAGACGGAGCAGTTGTATAACCAATGATAATATTTAGAATTATGCAGCTGTGATAAGGTAATCGAATTCCATGCCGTAGGGCAGAAACCTATCCCTTCCAGTAATGAGGAAAGAATTCTTGCTGACTCCCATGTTGTTACTGGATTAATTTTATGGTTTCTTCCATTTACCTTAATAGGAAAGTGGTTGCTTCAGGGATCACAGACAAATGAGACATGTGGAATCTGGAGCCTTAGTTCCGTGCCCCTGACTTGAAGCTCTGTCTTCTTGCTCTAGAATTTTCATTTATACAATGGGAACCACCAGAGGACAGCTCTTGCTGCTACTCTTACCACCAACAACTACCACTAATTGAGCACATACTATGTGCCAGGCATAAATCCTCACAACAACCTGGTGACACAGGTATCCTATCACTTACATTCTACAGAGAATGAAAGGGAAGCCTAAAGAAACTCCTCCCGGCCTGAGATAGATACTGTTTGTTTGTTTGTTTTTTCAATACAATGTACGGGTAGGTGTTGAGGGGCAGGTGGTGAAATCTACAGCTCCTTTTCTTGTCCATAAATGCTCAGAGTATTCAAACAGGCCTCAGCTATACACCAGAGCCATGGCAATGCATAGTTTAAGATATTAAATTTCTCTTAAGTGGTTTTGACTCATTTTGCAAGCCCTTGACAAACCCTTCAGATGCTCCAGATTTAAGAATTGTCTAGCCCTCTTGTGTTAAATGAAATGACAAAACTTCAGTTCAATCTTACTGCAACTGTCGTTTCTCTGAAGCCAAAGGACCATACTTGGAGGTACAACATTTATTATTTTTAAATAAGAAAGCCCTTTGCTGGTGATTCCAGCTTGTTGCCTTCAACAGTTGTTGAGTCCCACATTCGACTGAAGTGGTTGGTCTATAGATTTGAAAAGAAGTTGCCCAAATAATACATGACACATCGTAGAGCTTGGAGGACGAGACAGGCAGGTGTTGTGTTTTGTTTTTCTGGTTTTTAAATTTATTTGTTTTATTTTGGATACAAAAAAAGTATTGTTAGACTTTTCTAAGGACAGATGGGTTCCAAAGATCTCTTGTCCTTGGAAATGTTCAGGAAGAAGCTGGACAGTCATTTGGAAGGGACACTGCAGGAATGATTGGACCAGATCAGTGCTTCCCAAAGTGGGATAGGTGTCCTGGTGGTGTGGAAACCCTACCTTAATTAATATTAAATCACAGTGAGGAAGTCATTCTTTTCAATTCTCTTTTGATTCTTTGGATTACAGGAAAGGCAAAGTCTTATTTTGGTGCTAATGTGTATTTAACACCTTGTTAACATTTACTAATCCCCTCTCTTTATTTATTTATTTATTTATATTTCTTTTTTTGAGATGGAGTCTCACTCTGTTACCCAGGCTGGAGTACAGTGGCGCGATCTTGGCTTGCTGCAACCTCAGCCTCCTGGGTTCAAGTGATTCTCCTTCCTCAGACTCCCGAGTAGCTAGGATTACAGGCGCATGCCACCACTCCCAGCTAATTTTTGTATTTTTGGTAGAGATGGGGTTTCACCATGTTGGCCAGGCTGGTCTTGAATACATGACCTCAAGTGATCCGCCAGCCTTAGTCTCCCAAAGTGCTGGGATTACAGGCGTGAGCCACAGTGCCCAGCCATTTAAAAATACTGTAAGAGTGGGGGAGTGGGGTCACAGGCTCCCAGAGCCTTTGTTAGGCAATTGTATCAGTTTACAATTTCATAACATTGTTACTTATCTCCTTCACATGACAAGTAATAGGAGGTTTCCATTTTGGGTAACGATTGTAGGCTGTGGAAGAAGAGTATGTTGGTTTAAAGAAAATATTAAGTAAATGAGACTGAGGTGGTACCTATGATGGAAAATTCTGGGCTAGTTGACTTTAGGATGGAGATGCTGTGACACGAAAATCAGATTTGAAATTATGTTCTTAAAAATCAACTTGTCTCTTTCTTGTTGGGAGTACAGAGAACAAGTCTTATCTCCTTTTAGCTGGAACTGGAAAGGGAATTTGCTGACATACATTGTGTGAATTAAGGGATGCAGGGAAGCTCACTCCTCAGCACCCAACGTACATCTTTTTGGGAACTCTATCTTTGTGTTCACATATCCCCAGTGTCTGACATAGTAGGAGCACAATAAACAGTTGTTAAAGAGTGAATGAATGTTAAATGAGAAATTTCATCTATTTGATAATCCTGCCTCCAGTGTGCCCTACCATAGGTCCCAGACACTTTTGTGTTGACACTCCTCTCTCACCTCTTTTACTTACATCATGCCCAACTCCACAGAGATTGCCTGTCAAAAGTTGTGCTCCCCACTTCCAGAAAACTAGGGTGACACCAAAGATTTCTTCTGAAGTAAGTGATTGAGGGGGAATGCACGCTTAGAATGAGAAAAGAAGAAAGCACTAGTTTCTGAAAAGATTCCGAAGTGAGGAGGTAATACTTATGTCTACACAGCACAACCAGATGTGACATTTAATTATTATCCAGTGAATGTAGTCAGGCTAAGTCAGCCAAACCAACTCATATTTCTGGCATGAAATTTCTAGTTTGGCTGCCTATCCTGACCAAATCAATAGAAACTGGCACCAAACCCCTATTTTATTGTGTGGTGTGTTGGCATAGACATAGTCTTCTTGTTCAAAAAATAGGTACTTGAGTAGAAATCTAGCCATTAGGCTTCCTCCCAGCTTCTTTCTGGCAGCCTCTGGAATGCTAATACACACCAGGGATGTTTGGAAAGATTGGAGTTTCAAATTCAGGGAAAAGGGAACATGGCTTACAAGGGCTATAGAGCCACAACTCATAAACACGGATGTTTCAAGTAAAATATATAATTTAGATGTCTTAGAATTTAAATGTGGCTTTAGTACAATTAAACTTATAGCAGGTTTTCTAGAATCTTCCACAATAAAATGCTTAGTCCAGGAAACACAATAATAATTTTATGCATTTCAGTTTCTGTCTACAGACCCTAGGACAACTGAACTTAGAAGCAACAAGTCTATAAAGTATTTTCCCACTGGGAAATATTTCCTATGGGAGTGTGACCTGAGTTCTTACTCTACTATTCCTTCTGGTGCAGAAAAGACCAGAATGGCTACTACACAATGCTGTTATACCCAGAAGATGGAGAGAAGAGGCTTTCCAATAGCAATTTGTTTAGTCAGCAGTAAACATGATGTTCAGTAGTGAATTCCACATTATCAGTTAAGCTTTGGCACAGGACTGCCAATGATTGGATAAGGCAACATATGAAATCTGGTGATAGCTTCATGGGCACACAAGTTTAGCAGTACATTTCTCATAATGAATAGCACTGACATTCAAACCTGAGTTCCAATATTGGTAGTCTGAGAGTTGGAATGGGCCTGTAGATGGACTGTGTTTCCTTTGCAGTGTTTTGTTCTGTGAAGTGTATCAAAAAGTCTGCAGGTTCTTAAAAAATTTGAGATTTCTGGATACTCTTGAAAAATGGGAAGATCTGACCTTTGTCTCAATAGTCTCTTTGCCTTCCTTTTGCCACATTATTCTGTAGTTGGTTCCCTCTCCGCTTATCATCATACTTGCCCCTCTTACTTCTCTTGTTGAAGAGAAATATTTCTCTGTATCCGTGACTCTATCAAAATAGGAAAACAAAAAGTAGCCTGAAAGGGCAGCTTCATGGACATACATCACCCACGTGGCCACTGGAGGCATTTGAGGTTGCCTTTCCACTCTAAAATAATGGAACCTGACTTTGTTTCTTCCCTAGGCAACACATTCTCCAGTAACATTTCCCAGTATACACAGGGATCCTCAGGGTCTGTGTAATTTGTAAAAGTTCCTCCCTTCCCATTACAACTGGGTCACACCCTCATTTGGGTTAGAATTATTGTATTCAAAACCGTAAAGGACATTCTTATTGAAACAATCATTCATTCCATTTGATCATAAATATCTAAATTACTGTGTAGTTTGGAAATTACTTCAAACTAACACCTTAAAAAGATCTTTGGCAAACTAAATTAAGCCCCTCAGGCTCTTTGCCTTAACACAGTTCTGGGTAAGAGCTAAAACTCTCTTAATGGTCCAATTTGGCAACACTCCCAACTTGCAATTAAGTTACATTTTTAAAAGTTCATTTTATATTAGTTGTTTGCAGCTTATAATTCCTTTCTCTTTAACAATATTATAAATGTTGACGATTTTTCCAAGTTTTGACCAAAAATTTCTCTTTAGCCATGCAAAGGGATTGCATCATAGTTTTTTTTTTTTTTCTCTGAAAAATTACACAACCAAAGCTCTTATTTCTTCAATAAAGTTGTTTGTTATTAGGTATTAAGAAAAATCAGGAAATTCCACTTCAAGGTGGTGGTCAACTGGGACTGCTACTAAGGGGAAGTAACACTTCTCTAATTGTATCAGACAAGGGCTTTTCTCTTTTAAAGAGTAACACATTGGATTTTCAGCACAGTTAAGAGAAAGCAGAAACCTCTAAACATTGGTTCCACCCTTGAAGAGAAAGTATAGAAGATCCAGAACTCCTCAGTTTGTGTACAGGAAAACGGCAGGCACTCAATTCAGATGTCCTGCCAGCAGGGATGGTGAGGAGAGACTCTGCTGTACCACAGAAAATGTCAGATGTGGGTTCTGTCTTACAAGCACTTTCTGTGAATAATTTGTTTCCCAGAAAAATATCAGCATATGGATAATAAAATAAGCATGTGCCCTCATGTCAGCATGAATATAGCTTTGGTGGTAAGAGTTGTAGCTGCTGTGATTACCCCGGTCAACAATGGACCATCCCAGCTTCACAAACAAGTACACCAAATCAACTCCAGGACTGTTTTATGGGCAATTCATTCTCCAGTGAAAGCATGTGTACATGCAATCACTTGTTTAAGGCCCTGGACAAGTGGAAACCAGCGGAGATCTGCAAGGCATTGAGGGAAAATCTGACATAGTTCCTGTCTAAGTAATAGCCAGCCCTCCAAGGCATGTAATAGAATGTTCCTCCATGACTTTTGAGTTGTACTATGAAGTTCTCATCACACAGAGATCTTGAACAGAGAGTATGAATATCCTTGAGAACTCCCTGGGACGGGAAGGATTCTCAGTGCCAGCTCACATAGAGGCAGAGTGGTATATGCCCAACAGGGGAACAGTGAGCCAAGGGTGGAAAAAAGAATAGGGTCAGTAATACCTGAGTTCTGGGCTTTACCTACAAACCCAGAAATCATCCCGCTGGGGCAGTGTCTATGGAAATTCCTTCTCCAAGTCAGAGATGTGCTGTGGGGAAAGAGAAGAGTGGGCAGGAAGGAATGTACAGTAACATTTTTCTGCAACTTCTTGGCTCCATTTGATTCACCAATCACATAGACAAATGACTCTTTCACCTTTTCCCATGCAGGAATAAATGGTTATCTCATTGTCATAGAAAATAGAATCCTATCCTGCAAAGCTTCCACTTGTTAAAAATCCAAGTGTCCACTGATATAATATTCAGATGGGGAAATCTCCCGCCCCCTCCCCCTTCTCCCACCAGCATAAAAGGTAATGGGGGTGGGAGGCAACTGGAGAAGGAAATGAAATCATGCGGGTACACCAGGAAAAGATAAGTGTTGGTGGCAGCAGAGTTGGTGAGTGTTGTGGGCATTACCTCTTGATGAGGCTTCCAAGAAGGCTCCCGCTCAAGTCCTGGTGGTTCTGAGAACAAGCATTCTTGCATCAATAGCTAATAGGCTGTCCAACCAGATGTTATCTGGGTGGGATAAGAGGGTGAGAAAACAGACCTGTTGTACGCTGTTGTCAACTACATCACTGTGGTCAGAGAAGGCTGATGGTGTGGTGTTTAGCAGAGCACCTCGTTCATGGTGAGGCGAACCAGATTACGTGGCTGTTTAAATTCGTTTCCTCTTGTGATTGGTAAAATACGAGAGTTATAATCATTCATGCATTACTAAAGCCTCCTTTCCATCATTTTTTTTTTTTTCTAGAACAGAGCATGCATCCAGCAGAAACCTAAAGCATTGGCTTTTCTAAGCAATCTTTTGCAATAAGCACACTTAAAAGAGCCAAACAAACCAACAACGGCTTATGATACCTGTGACAAGACTGGAGATGATAAGTGGTAAGACCAGCATCTGTAACATCCTCATCAGAAGTTCCCCAGGAAAGGAGAAGTACTTGACTTCCCGGTAGCTCATTCTGTACGGTCGGAGGGTAAATCCAAGGATTGTACCTGAAGGCGAAAAAAAGAAAAATTGAGTCTTTTTTGAAACAGAAGGAACAGCCCTAGCAAAATGAGTAAGTATTTGACTGGTGGTTGTATTTATTTAAGCAGCAAATATCTGTGCTGCTTTGGGAGCAAGAGATGTATCTATCTTTGCAGTCATTATCTGTGAGGGTCTGACTAAATCCATGGTTCAATAGAACTTACCGAAAAAAAACTCTTTCTAGTTTCAACAAGTAAAAAAATCCCTTTGTCTAACTTGAATGCAGTGGAACTCATTCTGATCTGGCTCAGTACAGAGTTACAAAGATTGGGGCATAATTAGGAAACAAATAAGCATGCCGGGCGCGGTGGCTCAAGCCTGTAATCCCAGCACTTTGGGAGGCCGAGACGGGTGGATCACGAGGTCAGGAGATCGAGACCATCCTGGCTAACACGGTGAAACCCCGTCTCTACTAAAAAATACAAAAAACTAGCCGGGCGAGGTGGAGGGCGCCTGTAGTCCCAGCTACTCGGGAGGTTGAGGCAGGAGAATGGCGTGAACCCGGGAGGCGAAGCTTGCGGTGAGCTGAGATCCGGCCACTGCACTCCAGCCTGGGCGACAGAGTGAGACTCCGTCTCAAAAAAAAAAAAAAAGGAAACAAATAAGCATTCATGAACAGGTGATATAGAAAAAAAGGCTTTATTTTAATTAAGTTCCTTTATAACAACAGATGTTAGAATTGCTAACATGACCACTTTTAAAGGATAGAGTGATTTTATTTTTTTTCCAGTTAGAAAAACTCCTCATGTTTACATTGTTAGTCCGTTTTCATCATCTCCCTGTCTTCACATCACATTTTCTCCCTCTGTCTACATGGTCTTGACATTGCCTTGGTAACTGTATTGTACAGACTTGTTAGTTGCTGGCAAGAGAAGACTCCAATATGAGCAGAGATTTTCTCCCTAAAATTTTCCCTGAAAACGTGGGAGAATATAGGGGAAAGAGAAAGCAATTTTCCTCTTAATTTTCCCTCTATAACTGAAACTTTAAAATCTTTTTAGAATGAGAAATTTACATTTAAATCAAATTATGCATGATAACTACTGAAATGTTCAGAAATTAATAAAGGTATTGGTGTCAAAAGTGTAAATTTACTCCCTCTCCCCTTTCCCTAATTTACTTTCCTTGCCAAAGAAAATTTACTTATGCCAGTGTTGTAAATGTTTGTAAAGTTTTTGCCTTGCTATTGTTACTGAAACATGTGATTCCATTCTTTAAAAAGGTCCATGTAAGTTATAGAGAAAGTAGCATGCCCAGCACTGGGTTAACTAGGAGCTAAAGGCTGGGGGTAGTGGGGTGGTGGGGGGAAGCAGGAATAATACTAGGTTGGCACAGCTTTTCCAGAGGAGGCAAGCAATCTTTTACGGAAACTGAACTGTCTTAACTTCTTATGAAATGGGACACAAAGTTCATTTGAATTGTCACTGCAACTCCAATTTCAATTCTTGGGTCTCAGCAACCATAAAGTATCCATTCTTTGTCTCTAAACTGTGGTATTCTAGTAAGAATCTTAATCTATGTGGCTAAAAAAAAAATCCAGCTGACCCAGCTCTCAGGGCCTTCAGGTAAATACTTACTGCTTTTTTCCAATATAACAGTAACACGGTCAAGAGAGAAAAGTTGAACTGGAAAACGCAGAAAGGTGGGACAAAAGCCTGCGCATATTGGTTGTATCACTGAAATAAATAGCAAATAACTAATGCTTACTGAGCTCTTGCTATATGCTGGGCGTTACCTAGGTTAGCACCAAATTTAATCCTTTCAACAACCCCAGGAGGAGGGTACTATTTTACCACAAACTTACTGAGGGAGAAACCTAATCACAATGAACTGAAAACTTGCTCAAAGTCAAATATACTCAACTGGCAGACCTAGGATTTAAAAACAGTTTGGACTCAGATCCCAGGTTCTTTTTTTTTTTTTTTGAGACGGAGTCTCGCTCTGTCGCCCAGGCTGGAGTGCAGTGGCCGGATCTCAGCTCACCGCAAGCTCCGCCTCCCAGGTTCACGCCATTCTCCTGCCTCAGCCTCCCGAGTAGCTGGGACTACAGGCGCCCGCCACCTCGCCCTGCTAGTTTTTTGTATTTTTTAGTAGAGACGGGGTTTCACCGTGTTAGCCAGGATGGTCTCGATCTCCTGACCTCGTGATCCACCCGTCTCGGCCTCCCAAAGTGCTGGGATTGCAGGCTTGAGCCACTGCGCCCGGCCAGATCCCAGGTTCTTAACCCTTTTATGTGTTTCTTCTTCTCCTGTAGAGCAAAGGCAACCACTTTGTGTGTTTCTTTACAGGATGTTCCAGAACATAGTTAAACACGTGGAAATCATACAGAATATACTTTTCCATATACAGTCACCATAAACGTCACTTTTAAGTCTCCTGATATCAGATTCATTCACTGTATCAGGCTTTACTTAATCCTCGCTCTATTGTTGAACATTTAGGTTGTTTGGCATTTTTCACTTTTATGAAGAATATCATGATGAATGTATGAAGGCTATTTTACATCTGGGATTTTTTAAAAATTGTAGTTTTAGACAATAGATATGACTCAGAGGATACGACTACCTTAATCCATGTTAGGAAATTGCTTTCTGCCTGGGCTGGCTGGGTAGCTTAATGCTCCCCTAGTGAATGAGACTTTATTTCCTCTACCCCCAGAAACAGAGTATTATCATAAAAAGATTGCTAAAACAAGCAAAATTTGCTAATGTGATGAGTAAATAGTATATATTTCATTTTGTTTTGTATTTACTTAACATCTAATGATGTTGATTATTTTTCCTAATTGTATTTTCTCCAAGCATCTATTTGATCCTAATCATTTAAGGGTCTAGGCATGTACGTGTGTGTGTGTGTACATGTTGAGTATTTTTACATAAGTGTTTTTCTGGTTTGTTTGCCTTACATTATTGCATTAAACATGTACCGGTATTTTGCATTTTTGTAACAATGTCTGCACATCTTTTTCATTAGGTGATTTCTTCATAAGTTTATATGTTTTAATTTCCCTCCCCCCTCACAAGTTTGATACATCTTAAATTCATTTTTCTTTCTTTGTTTATTTGTTTTGTTTTAAAATATTTAACTTTCAGTCTTCCTGGAACTCAATCTGGGGTTAGGCATTTAATTCTGACTTACAATGTGCATTATTTAACACAGCAACATCCATAACTTATAGGAATTAATAAAAGACTTTGGTTATGTCTGTCTTTTTCCTGCTTGCTCACATAAAAGCCTAGTCACACAAAGATAAGTGCTTTATCACATATAAATAAATAAACAAACATTTTGCTTTTTTCCAATCAAATTAATTTTACCGGAATTGATTATGTGTTTTCTGATCTTCATTTGAATGGATTTAAACACTTGACATTCAATTGTAATAAAACATGTGCATGGTAAACACAAGGGGCTCATTTTGGTCATCTGGAATTTGAATGTATCAAGCTGTTAGGAGTTTTAGATATTCTGCAAATGACAGTTGAAGACCAGGCTTGTTTTTACAAATTCATATCCTAGTTGGCTGTTTGTTATTAGAAATACACTTACTTATATACAGTAATATTTCCAAGGGTAGGCAGGATCCTACCTAGCCCAAAAAATTTATCTTATTTATAAGTAACTGATAGAATAGCTGTTCTGCTAATGATATCGGTTCTAGGAGCAAAAGTCAAACAAGTGCTGATGAAGGAAGTGATTATCTAAACACTAGGTGCACTTGATCTCATCTCCCAGAGTCTTATCTGAGCCTACACTAACTCTACTCCCATTGATACAACAACACTGGCTGTGTGTACAGCCTCTTCCTCTCCTTGGGTGTTTTACTACCTTCTCTCCTCTTCCCCGCTCAAGCCCTGCACTTAGTCAGTGCACCAATTTTTATTTAGGTGTTAGGAGGGAAAGTAAGCCAGCTCCATGAATGAATTCTGGGTAATGTGCGAATGACAAAATCTCTTACCTGTGAAACAGATATCTAACAGAACAATGCAAGACAGTCAGGGGAGCAAAGTCTCAAGAGGTGGTGATATTTTGTGTGTGTCTCTCCTTATAGTTAATAAGCTGGTCTTGCTGGGAAGTGCAGTCCTGGAATTAGCTACTCTAGGATGTGTCTCTTTTTATTTACATTCCTCAAGACAACACCTACATCGTCTAAAAGCTCTTCTCTATGGTAGGAGGACATCATTTCTCTGAAGTAGGACATCTCTTCCCTATAGAGAGGAGACATCATGTATTTATAAGGGGTAGTTTTACGTCAAAAGTTTTGAAGAGAAGTGTTGTTTAGAGTGATAGTAGATTCAGACACACTTTGAATCATTTTTGTCCCTGACTATGCTTTTGTTGGTTTACTATTTCTGGGTTTACCAGGCGAGCTATTTCTACTCTTGAAAAAGATGAGGTTACACTGGGAAAGGGGAATATTTATTGAGCCCTTATTATGTGTTAATGGTGGTGTTTAACACTCATCACAACTGTATGAGGTAGATATTATTGTATCTATTTTCTTTTCTATCTTTTTGAGACAGAGTCTTACTCCGTCATCCAAGCTGGAGTGCAGTGGCACAATCTCGGCTCGCTGCAACCTCCACCTCCTGGTTCAAGCAATTCTCATACCTCAGCCTCCTGAGTAGCTGTGATTCCAGGCATGAACCCACAGGCCCAGCTAATTTTTGTATTTTTAGTAGAGATGGGGTTCTGCCATGTTGGCCAGGCTGGTCTCAAACTCCTGACCTCACGTGATCCACCCACCTCGGCTTCCTGAAGTGCTGGGATTACAGGCGTGAGCCACTGCAGCAGGCCTTGTGTCTATTTTAAAGATTAATAAACTGATGCTCGGAAGTCAGTTAACTTTCTCAAGCTTATAGATCTCATAAGTGGTTGAGTGGGGAGATTCTACACAAAGCCCAGTGCTCTTTCCATTACTCTTTTAATGCCTCTCAAACACAAACATGTCCTTGTAGCCTAGGCCTGAGTATAGTTCTCAAAAGAGCCTGGTTCCTGGATCTTTAGCATCTTGAACTCCTACATGGTGCACACTCTGGAGGAATAAATAACCTTGGATCTCCTAGACATGTCCTGGCAGCACCCAGCACATCTTGGAACCCTTTACAGGTCCTCTTGTTGAAGATCTCAAAAGTGGTATTGCCACTTTCAAAAATGGCTATACCAAATCCTTTTTTATGATTTAATAAATCTTTATATAAAGTTTATTAATTAAAGTAGTCTGCCTTTCCCTCCACTGCACACATTTTCAGTCACTAGAAACCATTGGTAATAACGTGAAAAGGACATTTAATGAAGAACTTAATGAAGACGTGTGTCAACGTTTGTGTCCTTAACAGCAACAGCTCCTAGTCATTGACCACGTGGCAGATACCAAGTCCTCACAAGCACATTGCTTCACACATTGCATCGAGGCCAGGACTATTATTATTATCCACACCTCACAGATGAGGAATCAAAGTCATTAAGAGGGCAAGTAAATTGCCAAAACCACACAGCCAGCAGGCTGCCACCACAGTAGGCTTAAAGAGGGGTCATGTGCTCACTCAAGTCCATGGAGTAGCTGAGGTGGACCTGATACCCACACTGTCCAGCTTCAGGGTCCAGACTCACCCACTCTACTGTCCTCACAGCCTCTCAACAACCGTGGTACTGACTGAAGGAGTCTAAATGAGTACACAATATTTTGCCTATTTTTTCGTCTATTTTGAATGACATTAACTAAATCTAGAGCTTAAGCTGAGGAAAAGTTGTGTTGATTTTACTTAACGAAGTCAACAGCTAGCTTTTCTCAACTCATTGCTGAATGAATCAACAAAAGTCATTTTTTCGTCAGCTTTCTACTCCTACAAGCCACATTAGAGCTGAAGCCAGAGGTAGGGTTTACCAGCTATCAGCATCAAATCAAGAGGAAACGCGGTGAATATGAAGCCTGCTTGTCTTGGTGGGCAGTTCTGGTTTCCGATTACATTCTAGCCCAGCAACGAAAAACGCCTTCCTGGAAACACAGCCTGATGCACAGACTTCTCAGATCCCTCTTTGCTCTGTCCTTCCAACCTCCCCTCCCCTTCCATCCCCTCCCTTCCCC